>NW_028270145.1:48218411-48528078 GCF_037043375.1 Chiloscyllium plagiosum
GACGGTAAAATAGGCGGTATCGTGGACAGTGAGTGAGGTTTTCAAAAATTGCAGCAGGGCCTTGATCAGCTGCGGAGGTGGGTCGAGAAATGACAAATGGAGTTTAATATTGATGTGCGAGGTCTTGCATTTAGAAAAGTCAAATCAAGGTAGGAGTTTCATGGTGAACAGTAGGGCCTTAAGGAGTGTAGAGGAACAGAGGGATCTTGGAGTTCAGGTACATGGTTCTCTGAAAGTGGAGTCACAGGTAGATGGGGCGGTGAAGGCTTTTGGCACACTGACCTTCATCAGTTAGGGCATTGAGGATCGAAGTTGGGAAGTTATTTTGCAGTTGTATAGGATATTGCTGAGGCTGCACTTGGAGTATTGTGTTTGGCTTTGGTCACCTTACTACAGGAAGGATGTTATTAAACTGGAAACAGTGCAGAAGAAATTTACAAGGCTGTTGCCAAGACTTAATGGACTGAATTATATATAGGGAGAGGTTGGATAAACTAGGACTTTTTTTCTTTCGAGTGTAGGAGACTGAGGGATGATCTTTTCGAAGTGTATAGATCATGAGAGGCATGGACAGGGTGAATGCATTCAGTCTTTTTCTCAGGGCTGGGGAACCAAGGACTAGGAGGCATTAGTTTAATGTTAGAGAGAACAGAATAAAAGGGAACCAGAGAGGCAACTTTTTTTTAAACATAGGATGGTACATATACGGAACGGGCTGTCAGCAGAAATTGTTTGAAGCAGGTATGTTAACAACATTTAAAAGGTATTTGGACAAATACATGGATAGGAAAGATTGAGAAGGATATGGACCAAAATTTCAGGGAAATGGGTTTAGCATAGATGTACATTTTGGCTGGCATGAAATCGGATTATACACCTACACAAGCAAAATTAATATCAGTATACCTCAGGCATATCATACCTCAGGAGGGGACAAACTTGGCTGGTCTTGTTTGACAGACTCTTGTATTGTATGAACTTGCTGCATCAACAAGTCACAGTACAACCGAAGTTCTGACATCTTCGTTTTGAGAGACTCATTGGTTTCACTGATTTCTAGATAATTCAGAAGTACACAATTTACAGATAAGCCAAAAGATTAACTTGTCAATTTGTTCAGCAAGAGCAAATAGAATAGATTGACAAGGAATATTAGTGCAGTGCCAAGGTCAATAGCTCCATTTAGTTTTTTTTCTCCCCAATAACATAATTTGCAAAAAGTTACATTTGTTCAACTTGGAGGGCAATTAATTTTTTCAACATGTATTTACAAGGTTATGGTCATTATGTTCATTACCATTTTAATAACACAATTTCAACTCAACAACTTTTTGACTTAAGGAAACAATTTTACATAAACATTTCCAAATGGTTTTAAGATCTAGCTATGCTTTTCTTTTGAAAAAAAACACAATATAATGGACACAAGAAATAATGCAAACGAAACAGAAAAATTAAACTGATTTCATGATAAAATGCTATACAAATCATGAACAGCAGAAAGCTTTCTGTGTCATTTACAAATCCTGCCTACAGTTAATGTTACCTTTTTCCTTTTTAGTCCTGGTATCTGTGAGACATGCTTTTGAACTTCCTAATGCCACCAACCATCTCTGCCTTTCAGCAGCATTGACTGATTTCACATAGAAATGCTGCTCTCCAGGAATAATTAATTCCATGCGTGTGCTATCTGTTGAATGTACTGATTTAAAAAGAAACATGTGAAATGCTCCAGTGATGTATCAAGAACAAAATACATACACATTTTCTATAAATATCTAAATCAAAAATGCTAGTAATGTAATTTCAATAACAAAGCAAACTCCATGCAAAGTATCTGATAACTGATCTGTTTCCAAGAGCCAATCTTCAGCAAGTATATTTGAAACCAATGTTTAGAATATCGCACTCTTAATTCTCAAAAGCAGAACTGAAGCAGTAATTTATGAAAAAGAACATGAAAAATCTTTCATTTATGATTTTTTGACTTGGAAATAGCTTTTTCCTCTACCTTTAATTTCACATACAGCCATTTTGATACTTCCTTTGCTTCCTTTGTTAACATCATCCTGAGAATCATAGTAGGAAAGTATGCCATTATCCAGGACAAACCAACGAGGTTGCCAACCTAGGACAGTGTTTAAAATCTTGATTAGGGCAAATTTTTTGAAGCACCAAAGTTCACAAGACAGGAATTAATTAACTTTTAATGCTTTTAGAACTAACCCTATTCAAATATTTTTAGCTGGTATGCAATAGTTGAGACTTTGATCGCAATCTGTATAACACAAATAAAAGAAAATTTTAAACATTAAATATCATTGATGCATATGTGGTGTATATCCCAGAGAAGTGGAGCATGTATTAATAAAGGACTAGGTGCTGCTCTGGGACCAGGCTCAAATCTAGAGAAAGATTAATTATATCTATTTTTCTACCAGATGTAAACACCTATGCAAACTATGTGGGTTGACCAAACCTCCACAATTAAACTCCAAAATGAAAATGCTACTCTCACACATTTAAATTAGGGTAAATATTGCTTTGCAAAATAAAAACAAAATTACTTCAGAACAAGATGTGTTACCCTCTTAACCTAGGAGTATTTGATGCTAGCACTGGAACCCTAAAATAGAAATGTGATCTGTATACCTCACTTCATTTTGTACATTTGAAAAGGAGGCCTCTCGGAGCAGTGCATTCGAGATTCCCATCATCCTCAGAGTGAAATTCTTTTTTTCCTCAAATTCTGTCTGAACCTCCTTCTCCTTACCCTAGAAGTATGGCCCTTCATGGCTGATCCCTCAACCAATGGTAACAGCTGCTCCCTACTCACCTTATCCATATTATTCAACCTAATGCACTCAATCATTAACCCCCTCAGCCTTTTCTGCTCTAAAGAATTCAATTCAAGTCTCTCCTTATAGCCCAATTTTTCCATCCCAGGCAACATCTTTGTGAACCTCCTCTGTACCCACTTCACTGCGATCACATCCTTCCCGTAGTGAGGTGACCACAACTGTACACCGTACTCCATCTGTGACATAGCCAACACTCCGTACAACTCCAACATTGCCTCCTTGCTCCTATACTCTATGCCACGACTGTGATTCTACTATGTGTCCACGCAGTTCCCAATGGAACTCTGAACTACACATTTCTCTGACAACCGGAATCCGAACGATCCCAGAAGAAACGTGCAGTAGCGGCGGTTCGGGGGAAACTTGGCGATGCGCGCAGAATTGTCGCAGGAGACCTCGATAACCCTGAACAGCTACTTCTACCGAACGGTTACGGTGCAGAAGGTAACCGTTCGGCCCGTCGTCTCTGAGCCGACTCCTTCCCAAGATTCACAAACAGGACTGCCTCTGGTAAGATCACGACTGTTTTCAGCCAGGCTCTGTACCAGTGAACTAACTTCTTTCCACTGAGATAGCGGCAAGCCCCTGGGCCTGGCTCCGCTCACCCGTCAGGTAATTGGTCCACTTGTACAGGGTCCCTTCCATTTTCACATCTTCCGATTCGCTGTCACTTCTGCACCCAGGTCGCCCAGAACGTCCACACATTCAGGCCGCGCCCGCACAAAACCCCGAGTGGCCCAGCCCGGCCCGCGCTCTCGCTTTCATTACTGCGCGGGCCTCGATTCGCCCAGAGCCCTGGCTTCAGACATAAACCCCTCGCTCGGCACCATCTCGACGAGCAAGCAGATCTCCTTTAACCTCCAACCTCTAACCTCCGACCTCCCACCTCTGCATCGAAAGCGTCCGTCCCCACAACACGGGAAAGTAGGGTGGGAGTGTCGGTCCTCGGAAATCGCACCAATCGGAAAATGCGCAGCCGCAGAACCACAGGCGGCTCGCGGAAGTGGGTGGGACGGTATTGCATCACGAATGGGAACGGGCGAAGAGGCTAATTGACAGTTGAGCTGGCCAATGATGGAGTGGTGGGCAGCCCGCAGGTGGTTGTCCCGGTTACAGGGAAGACGGAGACGTGGCAGCAGAGCTCGAGCTTTTGGTGTCGGATTCGACTGTGGCCGTTACTCCACCACTTGTGTCTGTCCGATATGTACCGTTATGGCACTTCGCTCTTTTACACGCTGGTTTGCACTATTGTCTTCCATCATATTTCCGCGAAAGTAGCTGAAGAAGTAAAGATAGAGGTTATATACCGGCCAGAAAATTGCCCTGTGAAGAGCAAACGTGGAGATGCTCTTAATGCTCATTATGATGGTTACTTAGAAGACGGGACGCAGATTTATTGCAGGTGAGCTGTCCATCGGAGAGTTTTTGTCAGCGCTTCTCATGTTTAACAGTGTGTGTGCGCAAATGCCAACAAGTTCGTCATACATGTTTAATTTTATTTTGTAAGTTTGCTACGAACTTACCTTCTGAACTTTTTAAAGCAACCTGTTAGATTGATTCAGAGATGAGGGGAACCCCTTTAGATTTGTGCAGTTTTGATCTATACTGTTTGAAGTTTAGACGAATAAAAGGTCTAATTGAGATAAATGAGATGTTTAAGGGGATTGACAAAGTCAGGCAGACAGGATGTTTCCTCTAGTGGGCCAATCTAGAATGAGATTAAGATAAAAGGTAAAAAATGAAAGAACTGTGGATGCTGTAAATCAGAAACAAATAGATGTTGCTAGATAAGCTCAGCAGGTCTCGGAGCATCTTATAGAATGATAGAGATGTACAGCATGGAAACCGACCCTTCGGTCCAACTCGTCCATGCCGACCGGGTATCCTAACCTAATCTAGTCCCATTTGACAGCACTTGGCTCATATCCCTCTAAACCTTCCTATTCATGTAGGACCTACCATTAAGTGTATATGACCTGCTCTGATTTACTTTTCCAAATGCAGCACATCACATTTATCTAAATTAATCTTAATCTGTAATTCCCCAGCTCATTACCCATCTGATCAAGATCCCATTGTACTCGGAGGTAACCTTCACTGTCCACTACACCTCCAATTTTGCTGTCATCTGCAAATTTACTAACTATAGCTCCTATGTTCGCATCCAAATCATTTGTATAAATAAAGAAAAGTAGTGAACTTACCACCAATCCTTGTGGCACACTACTGGTCACAAGCCTCCAATCTAAAAAGCAACCCTCCTCCACCACCCTCTGACCTCTACATTCGAGCCAGCTCTGTATCCAAATGGCTAGTTCTCTCTGTATTCCATGAGATCTAACCTCACCAACCAGTCTCTCATGAGGATCCCTGTTGAACGCCTTACTGAAGTCCATATAAATCATGTCCACCACTCTGCCCTCATCAATCCTCTTCGTTACATCTTCAAAAAGCTCCAAGTTTGTGAGACATGATTTCTGACACACTAAGCCATGTTGACTATCCCTAATCAATCTTTGCATTTCCAAATAAATGTAAATCCTGTCCCTCAGGATTCCCTCCAACAACTTGCCCACCACCAATGTCAAGTTCACCTGTCTACAGTTCCCAGACTTTTCCTTACCACCTTTCTTAAGTAGTAGCACCACATTAGCTGACTTCCAGTCTTCTGACACGTCACCTGCGCCTATTGATGATACAAATAGCTCAGCAAGGATTCCAGCAATAACTTCCCTAGCTTCCCATAGAGTTCTAGGGTACACCTGATCAGGTCCTGGGGATTTATCCAATTTTATGTGCTTCAAGACATCCAGCACTTTCTCCTCTGTCATATGAACATTTTTCAAGATGTCACCATCTGTTTCCCCACATTCTATATCTTCCATGTTCTTCTCCACAGTAAATACTGATGCAAAATACTCATTTAGTATCTTCCCCATTTTCTGTGGCTCCATACATAGGCTGCCTTGCTGATGGGCCCCATTCTCTCCATGGTTGCCCTGCTGTGGAGCAAAATCAGAGTCAACGTTTCAGATTGTATGGCTCGATCTGAAACATTAAAGAAGGGTTACTCAACCTGAGAAGGTAACTCTGAATTTGCTCCACAGATGCTGCCAGACCAGTGGAACATATCCAGCAATTTCTGTTTTTGGTTAGGATAAAGTGTAAAATGTTTAAAACAAAGATGAGGAGAACTTCTCTCAAAATGGTCAATGAATCCCAGTGTGCAATGGCTGCTGAGATGTTGAGTAAATTTAAGGAGGAGATAGATTTTTAATTATTGTGCTGAAGGGGTATGGAGAATGCATAGGAAGGTGGAGTTGAAGCTGAGGTAAGATCAGCCATGATCTTGTTAAATGGCCAAGTAGACATTAAGACCAGAGCAGGTCATATACACTTAATGGTAGGTCCTATATGAATAGGAAGGGTTTAGAGGGATATGAGCCAAGTGCTGTCAAATGGGACTAGATTAGGTTAGGATACCCAGTCGGCATGGACGAGTTGGACTGAAGGGTCGGTTTCCATGCTGTACATCTCTATCATTCTATAAGATGCTCCGAGACCTGCTGAGCTTATCTAGCAACATCTATTTGTTTCTACTTTTGTTCTTATGGTACAACTCAAACCTCAAAGAATTTTAATCAATTTGTGAGGGGTGATTTCTTGTTGACTCTGCTTGATCATATGTATTTCTAAATGCTTTGCTACTGCATCCATGATAATAGATGACAACATTTTCCCAACAACAGATAGTAAGCTAACTGGCCTGACAGTCATTGTTTTTTCATTTCTTTTCCTTTTAGAGATGTACAGCACGAAAACAGACCCTTTGGTCCAACCCGTCCATGCCGACCAGATATCCTAATCTACTCTAGTCTCTTTGTTACATTGATAGTTTTTTTTTAAGATTACATTACAGTGTGGAAACAGGCCCTTCGGCCCAACAAGTCCACACCGACCCGCCGAAGCGCAACCCACCCATACCCCTACATTTACCCCTTACCTAACACTACGGGCAATTTAGTATGGCCAATTCACCTGACCTGCACATCTTTGGACTGTGGGAGGAAACCAGAGCACCCGGAGGAAACCCACGCAGACACGGGGAGAACGTGCAAACTCCACACAGTCAGTCGCCTGAGGCGGGAATTGAACCCCAGTCTCTGGCGCTGTGAGGCAGCAGTGCTAACCACTGGGCCACCGTGCCGCCCAGTGACCCCCCAGGACAATTCCAGAATATGAAGATTCTTGGAAGGTTATTAACAGTGCATCCATTAACTCTGTAGCTATGTTCGAGGAGAAAGTGAGGTCTGCAGACGCTGGAGATCAAAGCTGAAACTTTATTGCTGGAACAGCACAGCAGGTCAGGCAGCATCTAGGGAACAGAAGATTCGACGTTTCGGGCACATGCCCTTCCTCAGGAATGAGCAGAGAATGTTCAGCAGGAGAAGATAAAAGGTAGGGAGGAGGGACTTGGAGGAGGGGCGTTGGAAATGTGATAGGTGGAAAGAGGTCAAGGTGAGGGTGATAGGTCGGAGTAGGGTGGAGGCGGAGAGGTCAAGAAGAAGACTGCAGGTCAGGAAGGCGGTGCCGGGCTGGAGGGATTCGGCTGAGACAAGGTGGGGGGAGGGGGGATGAAGAAACTGGTGAAGTCCAAGTTCATCCCCTGTGGTTGGAGGGTTCCCAGTCGGAAGATAAGACGCTCCTCCTCCGACCGTCGCGTTGTTGTGGTTTGGCGGTGGATGAGTCCAATGACCTGCATATCCTCGGTGGAGTGGGAGGGGGAGTTGAAATGCTGTGCTACAGGGTGATTGGGTTGGTTCGTCCGGGTGGCCCAGAGGTGCTCTCTGAATCGCTCCGCAAGTAGGCGGCCTGTCTCCCCAATATAGAGGAGGCCACACCGGCTGCAGCGGATGCAGTAGATAATGTGGGTGGAGGTGCAGGTGAATCTGTGGCGCAATAATGTGGGTGGAGGTCCAAGGCCCCAAAGGAAAAAATCCACCGCCTCCAACCTCATAGTACCACAACCCCGCACTGCCCGCTTCTACCTCCTGCCCAAAATCCACAAACCTGACTGCCCCGGACGACCCATCGTCTCAGCCTGCTCCTGCCTCACCGAACTCATCTCCTCCTACCTCGACACGGTCCTGTCCCCATTAGTCCAAGAACTCCCCACCTACGTCCGTGACACCACCCACGCCCTCCACCTCCTCCAGGATTTCCGCTTCCCCGGTCCCCAAAGCCTCATCTTCACCATGGACATCCAGTCCCTGTACACCTCCATCCCCCATCACGAAGGACTCAAAGCACTCCGCTTCTTCCTTTCCCGCCGTACCACCCAGTACCCTTCCACCGACACCCTCCTTCGACTGACTGAACTGGTCCTCACCCTGAACAACTTTTCTTTCCGATCCTCCCACTTTCTCCAAACAAAAGGAGTAGCCATGGGCACCCGCATGGGCCCCAGCTATGCCTGCCTCTTCGTAGGGTATGTGGAACAATCCATCTTCCGCAACTACACTGGCCCCACCCCCCATCTTTTCCTCCGCTACATTGATGACTGTATCGGCGCTACCTCGTGCTCCCACGAGGAGGTTGAACAGTTCATCCACTACACTAACACCTTCCACCCCGACCTCAAATTCACCTGGACAGTCTCGGACTCCTCCCTCCCCTTCGTAGACCTTTCTGTTTCTATCTCAGACGACCGAATCAACATGGACATCTACTACAAACCGACCGACTCCCACAGCTACCTGGACTACACCTCCTCCCACCCCGCCCCCTGTAAAAACGCCATCCCATTCTCCCAATTCCTTCGTCTCCGCCGCATCTGCTCCCAGGAGGACCAGTTCAAAATACGCACAACACAGACGGCCTCCTTCTTCAAGGACCGCAATTTCCCCCCCGACGTGATCGACGATGCCCTCCACCGCATCTCCTCCACTTCCTGCTCCTCCGCCCTTGAGCCCCGCCCCTCCAACCGCCACCAGGACAGAACCCCACTGGTCCTCACCTACCACCCCACCAATCTCCATGTACAGCGCATCATCCGCCGTCACTTCCGCCACCTCCAAACGGACCCCACCACCAAGGATATATTTCCCTCCCCTCCTCTATCAGCTTTCCGTAGAGACCACTCCCTCCGCGACTCCCTTGTCAGATCCATACCCCCCACCAACCCAACCTCCACTCCCGGCACCTTCCCTTGCAACCGCAGGAGGTGCAACACTTGCGCCCACACCTCCCCCCTCACTTCTCTCCAAGGCCCCAAAGGAAACTTCCATATCCGCCACAGATTCACCTGCACCTCCACCCACATTATCTACTGCATCCGCTGCAGCCGGTGTGGCCTCCTCTATATTGGGGAGACAGGCCGCCTACTTGCGGAGCGATTCAGAGAGCACCTCTGGGCCACCCGGACGAACCAACCCAATCACCCTGTAGCACAGCATTTCAACTCCCCCTCCCACTCCACCGAGGATATGCAGGTCATTGGACTCATCCACCGCCAAACCACAACAACGCGACGGTCGGAGGAGGAGCGTCTTATCTTCCGACTGGGAACCCTCCAACCACAGGGGATGAACTTGGACTTCACCAGTTTCTTCATCCCCCCTCCCCCCACCTTGTCTCAGCCGAATCCCTCCAGCCCGGCACCGCCTTCCTGACCTGCAGTCTTCTTCTTGACCTCTCCGCCTCCACCCTACTCCGACCTATCACCCTCACCTTGACCTCTTTCCACCTATCACATTTCCAACGCCCCTCCTCCAAGTCCCTCCTCCCTACCTTTTATCTTCTCCTGCTGAACACTCTCTGCTCATTCCTGAGGAAGGGCATGTGCCCGAAACGTCGAATCTTCTGTTCCCTAGATGCTGCCTGACCTGCTGTGCTGTTCCAGCAATAAAGTTTCAGCTCTGTAGCTATGTTGTTTACTTTCCTAGGAGACATGCCATAAGGTCTAGGAGATTTATTCTTCTTTAGCCCCTTTAGTTTCCTTAGCGCTTTTCTCCGTAATTATTTTATCTAATTCCTCTTCTCCTTTTACCCCTAATTATTTAGTAATCTTGGAATGCTATTAGTGTCTTCTACTGTGAAGACTGATGCACGATACTTATTCAACTCTTCCAACATTTCCTGGCCCCCCTTTGTTATTTCTACAGCCTTGTTCTCTAAGGCACCTATCTGAAATTTGGTGTTTTTCATCCTTTTTTTATAATTGAACAAACTGTTGCTATTCATTTTGATATTACTTGCATGTTTATCCTCCAAAGATTAGATTAGATTAGATTAGATTACTTACAGTGTGGAAACAGGCCCTTCGGCCCAACAAGTCCACACCGACCCGCCGAAGCGCAACCCACCCATACCCCTACATTTACCCCTTTAACCTAACACTACGGGCAATTTAGCATGGCCAATTCACCTGACCCGCACATCTTTGGACTGTGGGAGGAAACCGGAGCACCCGGAGGAAACCCACGCAGACACGGGGAGAATGTGCAAACTCCACACAGTCAGTCGCCTGAGTCGGGAATTGAACCCGGGTCTACAGGCGCTGTGAGGCAGCAGTGCTAACCACTGGGCCACCGTGCTGCCCAAAGTTTATCTTTTCCCTTTTTTTGTGTCATATTTTGGTTTATAAAATGTTTCCAATCCTCTGTCTTATCACTAATCTTTGCCACATCATTTTGCTTTCACTTAATGCAATCCCTAACATCACTGGTTGACCATAGTTGGCTTATGGTGACCAGTGGTGTTCTGCAAGGCTCAGTGTTGGAAGCACAATTTTTCACTTTACACAATAATGAAGGAACCTGAGAGCATTCTGGCTAGGTTTGCAGACGATACAAAGATAGGTACCGCGACAGGTAGCATTGAAAAGGTGGGGAGGCTGCAGAAGGATTTGACAGGTTAGGAGAGTAGAAAAAGAAGTGGCATATGGAGTAAAATGTGGGAAAGTGTGAGGTCACGCACTTTGGTAGGGAGAATAGAGGCATGGACTATTTTCTAAATAGAACATACAGTGCAGTCTAGGCCCTTAGGCCCTCGATATTACGTCGACCTGTGAAACCAATCTGAAGCCCATCTAACCTACACTATTCTATACTTGTCCATATGCCTATCCAATGACCATTTAAATGCCCTTAAGGTTGGCGAGTCCACTACTGTTGCAGGCAGTGTGTTCCATTCCTCTACTACTCTGAGTAAAGAAACTACCTCTGACATCTGTCCAATATCTATCACCCCTCAATCTAAACTATATTACCTCATGCTAGCCATCACCATCCAAGGAAAAAAGCTCTCACTGTCCAAACTATCCAACCTTCTAATTATCTTATATGTCTCAATTAAGTCAGCTCTCAACTTTCTCTCTAACGAAAAGAGCATCAAGTCCCTCAGCCTTCCCTCATAAGACCTTCCCTCCATCCCAGACAACTTCCTAGTAAATCTCCTCTGAACCCTTTCCAAAGCTTCCACATCCTTCCAATAATGCATTGACCGGAACTGAATGTAATACTCCAGGTGCAGTTGCACCAGAGTTTTGTATTGTGTATTGATGTTGCCAATCTCTCTTACTTTTCCATATTTATAAAGTCAATGTCAAGATGACTGACTTGACTCATTTGTCAGCAAGGGAGAGGGGGCACTGTGTCAAAAGCCATTTTCATTCATAGATATTTGCAGAGGTAAAAAATTGAGACAGCTCTTTGAAGGTGATTTAAAATTCAAATTCTAGATCCTGTTTACAGTGAATGCCTGAGGCAATGTCAGATTCCTGAATCAGTACCTGCTGCTATGATGTTGTGGCCATAACAGAGACATGGGTTTCTCAGGGGCAGGAATGGTTGCTGGATATTCCAGGGTTTAGAGCATTTAAAAAGAATAGGGAGGGGGGAAAAAGAGGAGGGGGTATAGCACTACTAATCAGAGAGGGTATCACAGCTACAGAAGCTTCCTTTATCAAGGAAGATCTGCCTACCGAGTCAGTATGGTGGAAATTAGGAACAGCAAGGGAGCAGTCACCTCTTTAGGGGTTTACCACAGGCCCCCCAATAGCAGCAGGGAGATGGAAGAAAGCATAGGTCGGCAGATTTTGGAAAAGTGTGGTCGTAGTAGGGTTGTTGTAATGGGTGACTTTAACTTTCCCAATATTGATTGGAACTTCCTTTGATCAGAAGATTTGAATGGAGCTGTTTTTGTAAGGTGTGTTCAGGAGGGTTTCCTAACTCAGTACGTTGACAGGCCGACGAGGGGAGAGGCCATTCTAGACTTAGTGCTCGGAAACGAGCCGGGGCAGGTATCAGATCTTGTGGTGGGAGAGCATTTGGTGATAGTGACCACAACTGCCTCACATTCTACATTGCTATGGAGATGGAGAGGATTAGGCAAAATGGGAGGATATTTAATTGGGGAAGAGGAAACTATGATGCGATTAGACATAAGTTAGGAAGCATGGATTGGGAGCAATTGTTCCATGGTAAAGGCACTATAGACATGTGGAGACTGTTTAAGGAACAGTTGTTGCAAGTGATGAATAAATATGTCCCTCTGAGACAGGCAAGAAGTGGTAAGATAAAGGAACCTTGGATGACGAGAGCGGTGGAGCTTCTCGTCAAAAGGAACAAGGTAGCTTACATAAGGTGGAGGAACCTAGGGTCAAGCTCAGCTCTACAGGATTACAGGCAGGGGAGGAAGGAGCTTAAAAATGGTCTGAGGAGAGCCAGGAGGGGGCATGAGAAAGGCTTGGCAGAACGGATTAGGGAGAACACAAAGGTATTTTACACTTGTGAGGAATAAGAGAATGGTCAAAGAAAGAGTAGGGCCGATCAGGGATCGCATAGGGAATTTGTGTGTGGAGTCTGAGGAGGTAGGGGAAGCCCTAAATGAGTTTTTTGCTTCTGTCTTTACGAAAGAAACAAACTTTGTAGTGAATGAAACCTTTGAAGAGCAGGTGTGCATGCTGAAATGGATAGAGATAGAGGAAGCTGATGTGCTGAAAATTTTGTCAAACATTAAGATTGGCAAGTCGCCAGGCCCGGACCAGATTTGTCCTCGGCTGCTTTGGGAAACGAGAAATGTAATTGCTTCACCACTTGCGAAGATCTTTTCATCCTCGCTCTCCACTGTAGTTGTACCTGAGGACTAGAGAGAGGCAAATGTAATTCCTCTCTTCAAGAAAGGAAACAGGGAAATCTCCGGCAATTACAGACTAGTAAGTCTCACGTCTGTCGTCTGCAAGGTGTTAGAAAGAATTCTGAGGGATAGAATTTATGACCATCTGGAAGAGCATGGCTTGATTAAATGCAGTCAACACGGCTTTGTGAGGGGCAGGTCATGCCTCACAAACCTTATCGAGTTCTTTGAGGATGTGACTAGAAAAGTTGATGAGGATCAAGCTGTGGATGTGGTGTATATGGAGTTCAGCAAGGCATCTGATAAGGTTCCCATTGGTAGGCTCATTCAGAAGGTCAGGAGGAATGGGATTCAGGGGAACATAGCTGTCTGGATACAGAATTGGCTGGCCAACAGAAGACAGCGAGTGGTAGCAGAAGGAAAATAATCTGCCTGGAAATCTGTGGTGAGTGGTGTTCCACAGGGCTCTGTCCTTGGGCCTCTATTGTTTGTAATTTTTATTAATGACTTGGATGAGGGGATTGAAGGATGGGTCAGCAAGTTTGTAGTTGACACAAAGGTTGGAGGTGTCGTTGACAGTATAGAGGGCTGTTGTAGGCTGCAGCAGGACGTTGATAGGATGCAGAGATGGGCTGAGAGGTGGCAGATGGAGTTCAACCTGGATAAATGCGAGGTGATGCATTTTGGAAGGTCGAATTTGAAAGCTAAGTACAGGATTAAGGATAGGATTCTTGGCAGTGTGGAGGAACAGAGGGATCTTGGTGTGCAGGTACATAGATTCCTTAAAATGGCCACCCAGGTGGACAGCGTTGTTAAGAAAGCATATGGTGTTTTGGCTTTCATTAACAGGGGTATTGAGTTTAAGAGTCGTGAGATCTTGTTGCAGCTCTATAAAACTTTGGTTAGACCGTACTTGGAATACTGCGTCCAGTTCTGGTCGCCCTATTATAGGAAAGATGTAGATGCTTTGGAGGGGGTTCAGAGGAGGTTTACCAGGATGCTGCCTGGACTGGAGGGCTTATCTTATGAAGAGAGGTTGACTGAGGTCGGACTTTTCTCATTGGAGAAAAGGAGGAGGAGAGGAGACCTAATTGAGGTATACAAGATAATGAGAGGCATAGATCGAGTGGATAGCCAGAGACTATTTCCCAGGACAGAAATGACTAACACGAGGGGTCATAGTTTTAAGCTGGTTGGAGGAGGGGTCATAGTTTTAAGCTGGTTGGAGGAAAGTGTAGAGGGGATGTCAGAGGCGGGTTCTTTACACAGAGAGTTGTGAGAGCATGGAATGCATTGCCAGCAGCAGTTGTGGAGGCAGGGTCATTGGGGACATTTTAGAGACTCCTGGACATGCATATGGTCACAGAAATTTAAGGGTGCATACATGAGGATCAGTGGTCGGCACAACATCGTGGGCTGAAGGGCCTGTTCTGTGCTGTACTGTTCTATGTTCTATTCCAGCAATGTCAGCCTTGCCTTCCAAAGGGGAGAAAATGCAGAAGTCTGAAGTGCAAAGAGACTTGGGAGTTATGGTCCAGGATTCTGTCAAGATAAACTTACAAGTTGAATCAGTCATGAGGAATGCAAATGCAATGATGACATTTATTTTGAGAGGACTTGAATGTAAAAGTAGGGATGTACTTCTGAGACTCTATAAGGCTCTGATCAGACACATCTGGAGTATTGTGCGCAGTTTGGGTCCCCTTATTTCAGGAAGGATGTATTGGCTCTGGAGTGGGTTCAGAGGAGGTTCACAAGAATGATCCCAGGACTAAAAGGCTTAACATATGAGGAACGTTTGAGGATGCTGGGTCTGTACTCGATGGTGTTTAGAAAGATGAGGAGGTATCTAAGTGGAACTTACAGAAAACTGAATGGCCTGAACAGAGTAGGTGTTGGGAAAATGTTTCAATTGAACCTGAGGGTACAGCTTTAGAGTGAAGGGAAGACCTTTTAGAATGGAGATAAGGAGAAAATTCTTCAGCCAGAGAGTGGTAAATCTATGGAATTCATTGCCACAGAAGGCTGGGGAGACCAGGTCATTGAGTATATTTAAGACTGAGAGAGACAACTTCTTTTGTATCAAGGGAATCAAGGGTTAGGGGGAGAAAGTGGGAGAATGGGATTGAGAAACCTATCAACCAAGTTTGAATGGTGGAGCAGGCCCGATGCGCTGAATGGCCTAATTTGTGCTCTTATCCTTTGTGGTCTTATCCTTTTCCTAGAAATCTTCTTTCTCTCCGGGATATATATTTTCTTTGAACCATGACTGTTTTCTTAAATAGATATTCCATAAATATAAAATTAGTTTTTCAAGTATAAACAATTTGTTCAGTAATAACAAACTTGGTGACCTGTTTAAAAACCCAGTTACAACTCATTCAACACGACATAATAGATTGTGTTTTCCCAATGAGACCAGTAGTGTACAAGTTGAAGTTCAGGTGATTTCAAAATACCTCCATCTGTAGAACTTCAGGAAAACATTTCTTTGGCAGAGCAGGAATCACTGGTAGCAACTTTCAAATTTCTACATTTAACTTAAGATCACACAAGCTGTCAGTTTTATTTGTATTGACGATGAAAGCTGACCATTTGTGCTGTCATTACTAACGTAAAGCCAGGCAATATTCATGATTTAACAAGTACTTGCTTTTGTGGGTCTTCCACTACATTAACTTTATAGGTGCAGAATATGTTGGCTGCCTTCCCTCTGTGTTTCTTTTTGATTATTCTGACAAAGATTGTCACTCCTCAGTTTTGAAGAAAAGTGAATGTACCTCAAATGTTAACCATTTGTTCATGGATTTGTAGTGCATTGCCAGCGGGTTTTTTTTCCCTTTAATTGCCCAGATATCCTAAGGTTGTTCATTCATTCCTGTTAGGACTGAGTAGAATTTTTTATTCACCCTGAAAGTAACTAGTGTACTCTGCATTCCAGAGTTTGCTTTTAATTACAAACTTACATATTACATTACATACACACTGAGCAACTGAAGCTTTCTGTGAACAGTTTAGAACTTCAGTCTGTTAAGCAACTAACATTTGCTTAGATTGGATTGAAATGTGGCCATGTTGTCATCCCGTTTCCCTATCCCCGTATCAGTCAAAGCAAAATGCTCAGGGAGACAGTATGATTTTATCTCCTTTGTCTTTATTCTGGGCCATGGAGGGAAAGAGAACGATTGCCTATGTGCACAGAGACATGAGTTCTCAATCTTCTCTCAAACAACAGTTTTTTAATGAATTATAGAGTCATTTTACAGGGAAGAGCTGTTTTAAAAAATTCTCAAGGTCAGGTTCGTAGGAGAGTAGTCTGACACAGAACAAACGACCAAGAGGCGAGTCTGCTAGAATATGGGCATTTTATTCCCCGCAGCGTCGCCAGAACGGGTCTGGCTTATACTCACTCTACATGTTACCAAAACTGGGAGCCGTCAGTTCTCGTAGAGCGGTTGCCAACAACCCATGCTCGGCGGTTAAACGTAACCCCGGAGCAGACTCACCGAACTGGAGACTTTTCCAGCTGATATACTCTTTTCCAGATATAAACATTCATGTGAACAGCAGAGCAAGGCTAAAAAACACATTCCATTCTGGTTACATACAGATAAGAAGATTCACACGGGACTAAGCAACATCTCCATTCCGGTTAGATTCACACATGTATTGGGACATAATTTTTAACCGTTTCACCACATTCCACTGCTTGGAATTTTACACCACAGGAGCATCCAGATAAGGCAACATACATATTAATTGGGCAATTGTTACAATCAGCAAGTGTCAATAGTAAAGATTAAGTCTTCTGCTGTTACACAATGAGTGTTTTTAACTGGTTTCACATAATGAATGGTTTTCACCTTGTTTAACTATCTTTGCGTAATGAATGCTTCTTCATCTTGTTTAATGGCTTTACACAATGAATGCTTTTCCACCTTGTTAACCCATTACCCTTGCCTCCAGCACCCCATTGTTAACTGCAAGTTCTTATCTGATCTGAGTTATGCTCAGCTGAACCTCTTGTTTCACAAAACTCAACTTAACTCTTTCCCTACCTGCTCATACCCTATACACATTCTCAGCTAGTCACACATCTAATTGTATCCAGTAATCTTTTTAATAAGGTTTATCCTCCAAAAGAAAAACAAAATTGCTCAAAGGAAATATAAATGACTGTGTACTCTAACATGCAATTTTCTCAGTTGCAAAATGGTTTGTGATGATTTGAGCAAGTCAGTAATTGAGAACTTTAAAATAAAATTACTAATCTACTAAATGTTTTTCAAAATTTATTAAACAAAATCAAACCGTTCAAGTATAGTAAATTTTTAAGCTCTTCTAGTTAGCTGTAGCCTATATAACATTATTCATCCACAAAGGAGTTAAAATTAATTTCCATTGTATTGTCACCTGACAGACCATTTAATATTATGAATAGATTAGCTTGAGTTGTTCAGTTACCACTTTTCACATAAGGAGCTTTTATCATTGTTAAAAAATGGATAAACTAGATTTTCCCATTTGGCAATAATGAAAGAAATCAAAATAATATCACCTCCAAACTTCATCCCCTTCCTGCAAAATCTTCCCATACAGTCGCAGAAGCTTTTTGTTTACCTCTATTTCCTCACCGCCCAAGGCCCCAAACTCTGCTTGCAGAGTTCCTTGTATTATCAATTTTGTATACTGTATTCACTGCTTACCATGTATAATTGCAATAAGACACTGAACAAATTGGTTAACTTCTGTTCAGTGAGCAAGCCTGACCTTGATCTTCCTTTAACTTGCCATTTTAGTTCACCACTTGCTCTCATTCTCACATTTCTGTTCTTGACCTGCTGTAAAATTTGATTGAAGCCCAACACAGCTTGAGAACACTTCATCCTCTGATTAGGCTCTCTAAAGCTTTCTGGACTCAACTTCAAACTATGAAGTCTGTCCTCCTAATTTGATTATTTTTGCCAGGTCTGTTCTTGCTTTCAATTAGACCTGTCCTGTTTTCTACCATAAAGCTTACTCTAGAACAATGCTGCATCCATTATTGTTCCCTTTGCCTTTTGTGTTCCTTGGTTATTTTATTCCCCTCAAATTCTAACAGCAAACAAACCTCACTATATGTCTACATCTTTGTTCAGAAGGAGTCATACTGGACTTGAAACGTTAACTTACTCTCTTTCTATAAATGCTGCCAAGCCTGCTAAGTTTTACCAGCTTTTTGTTTTTATTTGCGATATTTGCAGATCATTTCTATGTTTTGTCATGCAGTAATTTAGAATGTTTTCTGAATTTATTTCATAAAGATAAAGTTTTATTGACATTAATAAAGCTCTCAAAATATTAACTAATAGAGCTTAGAAAACGAATGTACTTACACGATGCAATATCAATATAAATCATAAGTATCTATCTATGTTTTACTAATAGTCCTGTTTTGCTTGAAGTGTGCTTTAGATATAGTTTTATTCATTGACAGGAAGTGGGCATCACTGGCTGGGAGTGCATTTATTGACCTTGAGAAGGTGGTAGTGAGCTGCCTTCTAGAACAAATGTGCTCTTAGTAATGTAGATAGAGTCACAGTGCTATTAAGAAAGGATTCCAGGACCTTGACCCAGCAACATTTTTATTCTGTGTGAGGAAATAAAGGCCTAATTTTACTTCATATTTTGTTTTGGGATTCAGCTTACCTGTTGAACAGTTTTCATAAAAATTGTAACTTTTTACTTTGGATTTATTGAAAGACTTAGAACCTGTATCTAATTGAGAAAACATTTCATTTATATCTGCAGTCGTACAAGCAAAGACGGCCATCCTAAGTGGTTTGTACTTGGTGTTGGGCAAGTAATAAAAGGATTAGACATTGGTATGGATGATATGTGTGAAGGGGAAAAAAGAAAAGTAACTATACCACCTTCCCTGGCATTTGGAGCAATTGCTAGAGGTAATATCTAACTGCAATTTCACAAGTTGTCCTTTTTACTCTCTCAATTTCTGTTATTGAAACCTTCATTAATGTAATATAAATGGCATGATAATTCTTCCCATTTTGCTGCTCCTTCATCAGGTAGCTAACCACCTGAAAGCTTATACATCCAAATAAACCTGTTGGACTATAACCTAGTGTTGTGACTTTTAACTTTGTCCACCCCAGTCCAACACTGGCACCTCCACATCATAACATTGAATGTGTAACACATAGCAACAGCATGAACGTTATTGCTATGAATTTCATTTGTGAAGCAACGATGACTTAATGAATTAACAATCTGAAATATTTTGGCCAAAATTCTTAATGTTATCTTTGAATAAATGGGAAACTAATATGTTGAAATTTTTGCAATGTACAATAATACTTCCTACACTTTTGGCTTCAGGCATGTTGGAATGTTTTCGGCATGGATTTGCTGCATAAGCAATTGTAATGATCGTATTTACTACCATTCACATATAGTACTTAGTTGTACTTCTATGTTGCCTTGACTAATTGGTGATGCCTCACTATTGACTGTTTAAAATTTTGTGCAGTTCCTAAGAAGATGCTTTTCCATCCATACAATCCATTGATATCTTTTGAGCAATAATGCATGCTGAAAAAGGTGAGCCTCAAGTATTACTGGAATAGAATGCATGTATTTATTTCTACATGGTACTTTAAACATTGATAAAGAGGTTACTAACTTTACTAATACTAATAAAAATAATTGACATATTTCCAAGTAATTAATAAAGATTTACGACAAGGCTTGCACGGTTCAATCACATCACCATTTCAGTTATGCAAGGTTGGCAGTGAATGAAACCTTGCCAACATAGCCATCATGCTAACCACCAATAATAAAAACTACAAGATGATGGATAAAGCAGTAGAATTGGTTTTAATGTAAGCATAATAGCACATGGAATTAAAAGGTTGAATCTAGAGTGGGTACAAGCAAGTTTCCAAACAATGAGTGGTGCACAAAGATGTGATAATAAAATAGATTATGTAAGGAGACTGATGATAAAAAGCAGGAAAAAAAAGAGTTAATCTTGTTTTATTTTCCTTTGGTGGATTAAGCCACAACCTATACTTACGTAGGCATTCCTTTTAATTTAGAAATGGTAAGTCTGTCCTTTTGCGGTACATGCTGTGATCTTGAAAGATTGACATATCAAACATTCTATTAAGATAGGGTAAGTGGGAAATCTTACTGTTAGAGCATTTCCATGTGTCCTTCTACATCATTTACTCAATTAGTACCCGAAGATCAAGGTTTGTATATCCGTCTTTAAATTGAGATTTTTTTTTCCTGTTTAACCAATTTTTCTAATCAACCTGTTTAAAAATGTTAGTCTACACATCTGGAACTTGAACCTAGGCCTCCTGATCCGGAGTAGGGATACTACCACTGCACCACAAGCAAGCCCCCTTAAATTGAATTTTTTATTAACCTTTCTTTCTAATCAACCTGTTCCGAGGTGTTATTGCATACCTGTGGAGCAGATGGGACTTCAACCCAGGCCTTTTGGTCCTGGCATAGGGAAATTACCACTAGCTGCAAGAGGGCCCAAGAACACACACTTTCTTCTGCACTGCCTACCTCAGATATAGCATGGAAAAATTGGGATTCATAATGGTAGTCCAGAATTGGTCACAGCTGAGTATTGTCCCAAATTCATGTGCCATCCCTAAATAGTGTATTTCTTTCCCCAGTGAGTCATAAATAGTTTTGTTGGGTTACTGCACTTAACAGCATCTCTACAAAGGTAATCCTTACAGTGTGTACAATCTTTACAAGGTCCTGTGGGATTTTCAGGATATTAATGTGCAGTCCTTCTGGTACAGTCCTGCTGTGATATTTAGAATTGTGCACAGTGCTGGATTATTGACCTGGGGATATTGTAATGGTAAAACTAATCGAAAGGAGATTTGTTACAATACTAATCCATAGTGTTGTAGGAAAATAAACCAAAAGCAGAGAACCCTTTTTCACATCATTGCATCATCAGTAGGTCAGTAATCCAGTCCTGTGCACGTCCTTAAATATCAGAGCAGGATAGTCCCAGAAGGAATGCATATTAATATTGTTACGACACAGAGGCAAACCTTTTCTGTTAATTAAACCAAACACCCAGAAAAGCTTCCCTCACCTCATAATCTGTTAAAATATGAGTTACAGAGAATTCATAAAATCAACTATTTAAAGAAATTAACATCTTATTTTCTTAACCTACAAGTGAACATTAAACAAAAAAAACTATTCACAAATGTAAGCCCCCCCCCCCCCCCTTAGCTGCTTACACTCTGACTCCAACTCTATAACAATGTGCTATTCCAATAAGACACATATTAAATTTACATTAGTTTAATCTCAAAATCATACAGTCTTTGTTTTCTCCGTTGTCTTCAGTTTTCCTGGTGCTGATCTCCCTGGGTCATCGTCTTTTTTTACTGCAAGTATGTTTCACATGAAAAAGTACTTTTGATAGAGACTGTTGCATAATTTAAACAGGTTAAATTCAAATTGTTTTCAAAACAGCAACCAAACTTCAGGTATCCATTTCACTGCCAAATGTTACATATTTTCAATTATACCAGTAAATTCTGGGACTGCCATCTAGTCATATGCACAGATGCTTGTAATTGCTCAGTTCAGAACAGCATTCATTCTCTCTTAAAGGTACAGTACACACCTTCAACTTCATAACAATATGTTGAAGATCCTACAGGACCTGAAAATCAAAATCTGAAATATTCTTGATTTCTATACCCTTATTTAGTTCTAACTAAACACTGGGTGTTACATTCTTTTGCTATTCCTGAGCACTATGATTTTCTCAAACAGTGTGGTTGTTTTGTTGTCTGTTGGGTTCCTGTACTCAGTGACATCTGAGAATGAAAATCCAAAACATCAGGCATTTTGCACTTGTTGGTGAATTAGATCATACCATTTAACCTTGGAAAATTAAAGGCAAAAATTGCCCTGCCTATTTTAATGAAGGAAGAATCAATAGAAATCTTAATCTTTGTGGGGAAATAAAGCGTGGATGTAAATCAAGCATACCTTTGCATCAAACAGAAATAATATTTGATTTTCTATTTAGAAAAGATACCCCCGAATTCAACCTTGATTTTCGAAATCGAACTTTATGCAGTGAGACGAGGACCACGAAGTGTGGAATCTTTTCGGGTCATTGATTTAGATGGTGATAAAAAACTTTCCCGGAATGAGGTATGCAAGAATAATTATTTTGAAGGAGTTGATTATACCAAACCCGAAAAGATTTTGAAGTTTTTTCCTCAAAGGAAAATTGACTTTTTTCATTACTACCTTTGAACTAATATGCATGAGAAACTAAATTGGTGGTATTGTGTGGTCTAGCTGCAGGTAAATGCTTTGTCGTGCTTCTGCACACCAAAATTTGATAATGTCCTATTTATGGTACTGATAAACATAACTCATTTCTAATTAAAATCATTCAGCCTGTTGTCCCTGTTTCAACTCTTTGGAGTTCATCTGCCTTCCCTCCTTTTCCTGTGTTTCTGTAAATATTTTCCCTTCCAAGTACTTATTCATTTGTCTTTGGAATGTTATTGTTGAATCTACTTTCACAAACATTTCAGAGTTTTTAGTTCTGTCTTTTTTTTTTGAACAGTTTTTTTTAAGTAGCTTCTGGTTCTTTTGCCAATCATCGTTTAAAATTTAAATCTCGTTGAAAGTTCAGAAAATCTCTTCAACCTCCAAAGGCTTAAACATCCTTCCTAAAGTGTGGTGCCAAGAATTGAATATGCATTCAAACTGAAGTCTAAACAGTGTATTATAAAGGTTTAGCATAACTTGCTTTTTTTTAGTTAAATATTACACAACACCAGCGTACAACCAACACGTTTATTTGGAAGAACTAGCTTTCGGAGTGCTACTCCTTCATCAGGTAGCTAGTGGGACAAGGATCATAAGACCACAGAATTTATAGCACACGATCATAGTGTCATGCAGCTGATGTGATATATTAAACAAACCTAGATAGTTCAAATAAACATTCCTTTGATAAAGTTGATCCCATAAAATCTTTATTAACAGATTTCTCACCTTCAATGATTAGTATAAATACAATTCCAGGTCCCTATGTTTCACTGTTCCTTCTAAAATAATACTATTAAGTTTCATTCTTCCTCCCAAAATGTTATCATTTCACATTTCTCTGTATTAAATTTCATCTGTGGATTTTACCAGCATGGGACTTCTTGCTGGCTGTCACTAACCATCTCATTTCCAAACTTCATATCCATGAACAAAGTTTGAAATTATATCCTGTATCGTCATTAATTTATATCAAAAAGAGCAGTATTCAAAGTCGGACTCTTGGGGATGCCATTTAATATTTTCTTCTCATCTGAAAAACAATTATTCACCACTATTCGCTGTTTTTTCCAATCCTTAATCCACACTGCTGTGTGTGATTCAATTCTTTGAGTTAGAGTTCCTGTGACAATGTGCATGCATGTTGTCTGGACTATGGACTGTCTAGTTCTTGACACCTGTCAATGATGTGTGGAAAAGATTTGCAGTTTGGCACTCACCTTGTTTGGTTAGGTTTGTAAATACAGCTTCCTTAATTATCTAGTCCTAAATTGGGATTCAAACACAGAACTTCTCACTCGGAAGCATGGACCATACTCATTATAAGGTCTCCTTATTCACACTAATACTGTCTTTTTAATCCCATTGGCATTTTATTTTTGCCAAACTATTGTGTGATACGTAATCTGATACGTAATCTTATACATAGCAGCTGCATCAACCCTCTTCAGTACTGCTTCGAAACATTTGATCAACTTGAGTAACTTTTTTTAAACAATATCTCTAATTGCCTTACTTCTAAGCTGATTTAAGATTCATTCTTGTTTGTTTATTTCAGCTGAAGTTATATTTGCAGGAGGAGTTTAAGAGAGATAATAGGATCAAAGATTCTGCCCACAAAGATCGTGTCCTCACTGATATTTTCCTAAAGAATGATCAAGATGGAGATGGCTACATTTCTGCCAGAGAGTATAATGTTCTTCAGCATGATGAGCTGTAGCATTTCTGCACCAAGACTTGCATGTACCTAACTAAAATGCAGTAATTCCACTGATTATTTTTTAAAACGACTTTTCTTGCTACTTCAGAACATTGTGTTTATCAGAGTCTTTTTCTTGATGTATTGAAGTTATTTTTAAGTCCGAAGTAGAGATTCTGGAATCACTCCAATTTGTATTCAGGAAATTGTGGACTGTACTATGACCATTCAAATAAATATTTTAAAATGAACATTTGCAATTTCTTTTATGCCGCATGGTTTGATATTGACAATTAATTAACTGATTCTTGAAACTACTGAAGTTGTACACCAAATTAGAAGAAGCAAGGTAATGTGTAAATGATGCAAGAGCTAAGGAAACTTGGATTTGGTGAAATTTGGTAAAAATAAAATCATTCTTCTCACTGTTCAGTCAGTCCTTTTTCAGGAGACACTAAATCAGGTAGCTAGAAAAAACATTTTCTCTGCCTTCATTGTAATAGAAATACAGTTGATCTGTTAGACAGAATTGATTCTGAAATCCAATACTATAAGTACAGCCTTCAAGTTTACCTGTTTGAAGAGAACAATGTTTAAATGAAGTAGTGTATACCCTTTTTCTAAATAATAACTCCCTTGTAAGAATAATCACATCTGGAATGAGAGGACACTTCCCAGCCAGGTGATCATAACTGGCGGTTCAGGTGAAGATAGTAAGTGCTTGCACTGATGAGGAAACCACTAGAGGTCACTGACATCAGTACTACTATATAAAGGTGGTTCATGGAGGATCAGTAAATAGGCAGGTTCAGGAAATGGTAATTCTGTTGGAATCAGAAAGGATTTGGACACAAGTTGGTCTCTCTTATTTTGACATGGCAGAGATCAACCTTTTACTCTGTCAAAAAGTCAGAGGTCTACTGCACAGAAAAAGGTCCTTTGGCCCATCATGTCTGCACTGGTCAAAAACAATCACCTAACTATTCTAATCTCATTTTCTAGCAATCACTTGTAGCCTTGTATGTCTTGGCATTTCCTCTGCTCCGAGGGTAACAACCCCAATCTAGCTAATCTCTCATTGTAACTAAAACTCTTCAGCTAAGGCAGCACCTTGGTAAATCTCTGCAACCTTTCCAGTGCATTCACATCCCTCCTATAAAGGTGGATTCCAGAACTGCACACAATACTTTAGCTGAGTTGGCTATTCACCTATTTGCGCCCCTCATGATTTTATAAACTGCTATGATGATGCTTCAGGGAAAACAGCCCCAGCCTCTACCTTTATTTCAAACCCTCCAACCCTGGCCACGTCCTTGTTAATCTTTTCTGCACCCTTTCAAGTGTAACAACATCTTCCCTATAGCAGGGAGACCAGAATTGAACACACTATTCCAAAAATGTTCTGTACTGCTGCAAAATGACACCCCAACTCTTCTATTCAATGCAGTGACTAATCGAAGCAAGTGCACCAAACGCCTTGTTCACTACTCTGTGATTCCACCATCAGGAAATTATGAACTTGTACCCCAAGGTCTGTTTGTTTGGCAACACTCCCAGGACATTATTTTTAAGTATATAAGTCCTGCTCTGATTTGCATTGCCAAAATATGACACCTCACATTTATCTAAATTAAACCCCCATCTGCCACTCCTCAGCCCATCTGGTTGTATTTTGAAATTACCTTCACTGTTCACTACAACACCAATTTTGATGTCATCTGAGTATTTACCATCCCTCCTGGATTCACATCCAAATCACTTATATAAATGACAAAAAGCAGTGGATCCAGCTCCCAGCCTCATGGCACACTCCTAATCACAGGCCTCCAGTCCGAAAAAAAACCTCCACAATCACCCTCTGTGTCCTACCTTCAAGCCAATTTTGAATCCAAATGGCTAGTTCTCCCTAGATTCCAAATGCTCTTACTTTGCTAACCAGTCTACCATGAGGAGAAAGTGAGTTCTGCAGATGCTGGAGATTGGAGTCAGAAAATGTGGCACTGGAAAAGCACAGCAGGTCAGGCACAAAGAGCAGGAGAATCGAGATTTCGGGCAAAAGCCCTTCGTCAGGAATGTGTGTCTACCACGTAGAACCTTGCTGAATACCTTACTGAAATACCGTATTACTTACGGAATACCTTTCCAAAAATAGATCAGAGTTTTTTGCAACACACAATGTATTGAAATCCCAACGTGGGGGATGCGAGAGAATCGTGGCTGTAAGAGCTGCTGTCTTTTGAGGTTTTTCAATGCTGGAGCTGGTTCCCTCTTGGAGCAGTAATCACTGTTGTTATAAGTTTTTGCTTTGCTTTTGGAATTTTCAAAAGAAAGTCAACAACAATACTTTAAATGGAGGAAAGACAGAACTCAGGGGTTTTGAAAGAGGCAACGTGGGAGGTTTGACAGGCTCCAGAGTTCATTAAAAAAAACCTAGCAGTGAACTTTATAGCTGACTGGCTGAAATTACGAGCATCTCTGGAAACTGGAGTTAGGTCGAAGAAAAACAAACAAACAGCGGAATTCACGCCAGACGTTGGTGAGACCTTGTTATCGGGAGTACTCACAGATGGGAGTGTCAGGATTTCATTCATCAGCTAAATGTTTGCTTTTAAGACTTCTAAAACTTATCAATCCTGATTTGTTTTGTAATCTATAATAATGCATAGGGTGAGGGTTTTTTTTAAGTTTTACTGAGATCTGCCTCAATTGTTTAAAATCTTTCAATATGTGATGCTCCCAATGACAGGAACTTATATTACTGGACATTATAGGAATAGTAACATTCCTTAAGGATTCTAACATTGTATAATTGCTAAGGATGAGGAGTCTGTGTAACTTTATTCTTTTAGCTGTGATTATAATTACAGTTGATCAGCCATGTAATGAAGTAAGGTATTAACATATTTACAAATGTGAGCTTCTGTTTCCAATGAAGAATCATCCATGTGCCCTCAACAATTGTTCTGTTTTGTTTCCCTTCCCCTATATGTACTGTGAATGGCAACCCCTGGCTGCCAGTGATTGACCTTCTGCACAGCTGAGAATTAATTGTCACCGGCAGCAGAAATCCTGGAAGATCTGGAAAGTTTCAATTACTTCTGCCACTGATCAATGCGCAATAACCAAAAACTGCCATTGAAATGTGGTGCATACATAAGGAGGTGAGTTACGGAGAATTGTGGGCGATAACTTCCATAGAGTTTGGAGAGAAATCCTACATGAAGTTGTCTGGAATTGCCAATTTCTGGAAAAATTTAGCTCCTAGTTTCTGTGTGAACAATGTTTTGGAAGCAGTTCGAGTTGGTGACCAGCCTGGTGAAGAAAAAATGCTTCCCATGCTCAGCCCTCGTGATTCTGAAACAAAAACCAGAGTATACGTGGAAGACGTTGAGGAAGTTTGTCATGATATTTCCTAAATGACTGTGTGCAAAAATCCCTCAGCTAAGTGTACATGTCTAGCGAACTGTCCATATACATCAGTGCCAAACTGACAACCATCTGAATATTCTACACTTATTCTATTTGCCTTTAAGATCTAACTTGTATTGGCCAAAGACGTTTTCTTTTCAAAGTGAGTTTCTGCATAGAAATATAGTTTCTTGTTCCCTTTATATTGTGTGTGTGCATGTGTTGGGGTATTTAGAAGTTTAATATTTATACTATCATATTTCAAACTGTTAATTAGCTTTGCTGAATAAGTCTTGATTTCACACTAAATCAATCATTTTGTTTTTTATTAAGCAAACCTGTGGTGGATCTTTTATTTTAAAGCTAACATAGATAAATTGTCCATATCAGTAACTGGTTAAAACCATTTAATTTTAGATGTCAAACTGTATCACATCAAGACTCAGCATGTTTCCCAACCCAGGCAAAACAATCCCACACATGTCTAATTTGGATTGCTCAATTTCGGGAGGGAAAATCAGCCCCTTCAAATGTTCGGTACATAACACTTCAACTCAGAAAACCTTTGTGTGTTTGCAATCTGATACTTTAATGAATCATTAATGTTTTAAACATCACGTCAGTTCCTCATATTAATTGCAATTAATTACATCCAAACAAAATATGAAGATTTTACATAAATCTCTACATGCATGATGACTGTAAAATAAGGAATGAGAACTATCAAACATGATACAAAAAGACTAAAGGCAAAGTAGAACTTCAAAAATTTACATTATTCAAAATTGATTCTAAAACGTATATTGTCAATGGTTAAATTGCAAAGTCTGAAGTTCAAAGAATTGATATAATTTTACAAGCATGTTCATGAACAGATACACTCAAAAATTAATGCTTCACAGCATTGCATTACAATTTTAAAACGAAAAATTTGCAAAGAGATTAATTTTTTTTAACCAAACAAAAGTTGGCTTAAAAAAAGTCAAAAATACTACACAATTTGTGCTGTCACGTCTTGGATTCTAAACCATATAAAAATGCATTTTATCTTATTCTTTTGTGCCACAGATCAAAGCATGGTACCACATGCAGTCTCACATATTTCTGCCCATTGAATGAACACTCCAGGCATCCATATACTGTCTCTCTTCGGGAGCTTCCCATGCCACAAAGAGTACAGGGTCCTTTAGAGATATTATGATTGAGGAGATTGACCCGTGTGTGTACATTATCTCTGAGGTAGTTCGTGGAAATGTCAGTCATGCTTGTAGCCTTTTCATAATAGTCAGCAATCAGATCCTCCAAATAAAGAGTGGAATTTCTGACATCATCCAACACCTTTTCATCTGGTCAAACATAGAATAACACGTAAAGTTTGCACTTACTGCAGACATAAATTTGTCACAAGAAGCCTGTAGTTAAATTTTCCTTCTGATAGTACTGGAAAACAGCAGCTGGTAATAACAAAACAGCATAGCAAACTAATGTGCCATTTGTAATTTTTTTCTATTAAGGAACAACCTTAGGTTTGTGGAGAGAGTTGTGCCAGCAATTTGTATTGATCAGCTCAATGAATTTCTACTCCATCTGCTGATTGTACTCTCAAGGGGAGATGAAGCAAAAACAGATAGGTTCAACTCCAGCAACACAGCTGCTTCCTTCCTTCTGAGCACCTCTCAATACCACTCTATCCATGCTAATGGTTGTTGTTAACATTATTGCGGAGATAAAAATGCACTAATTTTTTAAAAAACGTACAGGAAAAATGACGTAAAGAGTTAAGTGTTCTTGGTAAGCACACAAATATGTGCCTCTAAGTGATGAAAATGTGATTAATACAACACATTAAAATAGCAGAAAAGGTCTGCTAAAAATTACATGCTTATGTATTTTAAAATAATTTAAAACATTAATTGAATGGTCTAGAATAGTTAACATCAATGATGCATTTATATTAAAAAATATGATCTATTAAGAGCTCCATAAAAGTTTGATTTAAACTCCAAGGAAGAATGGGGTAGAAAGAGACTAAGGAAAATTTTAAGAAGGCTGTTGAGCTGTAAATGCCAACTGCTTGTCTTGGCAGATCAGCGACAACGTGTGGATAAATGTTGAGCTCTTCCAAGCCTGACAGTAGCCCTTGGTTACCGAAGGAGATTTTGATGGTGTCCAAGCTGAGGTCAGCAGCTAACCATGGTAAGACATCCATTCTCCTGCTAGCTTTGTATTAAGTTAAGCTTGTTTTTTTTAAACTGTATCTTATTATTACATCATAGAATCTCTACCATTAATGCAGAGTGGAAAATAGTCCAAGTAGTCCTCGTGTTAGGTTAGATTAGATGGAGGCTGCAAACCTAATCTAATAAAGGATATCAACCTGAAATGTTAACCTATTCCTTTCTCCACAGGCACTGCTAGACCTGCTAATTTTTGTTTCTGTTCTGATTTTAGATTTCTGGCATCTGTAATATTTAAAGTTTAATTTTTAATTACATTATTGCTTGTATTTTTTAAAGACAGCTCACTTGTGAATTATAAACATCCCTGAACTTTTCATCATGTTAAATTAAGAGTACATAATTACATGATAATAATCAGCATCAACAAGATGTATTGTGCATATTCTGCATCAACAGGTGCAAGGTATATATGGGACTTCTGTGTATTGTCTTCTTTATTTTACCTTGTGTAACATACCACAATTAGTCTACAGTATATGAGGAAAGACGTACCTGATCTGAACGGACTGCCATAAAAGAAATCAGACAGACATCGTCGCAATTTCCACACTGAGAATCGGCTCATTAAACCTCCCAGTTGCTCAGTTATTTGTTCTTTTTCAAACCCACCTTCTGATTCAGATGTAACACAGAGTTCTAAAAGAATAGGAACATAGCTTTTAAGAATGTTGCTTCATCTGCACAACTACAAATACTTAAAATCTTACTACTGATCAGCCTGCAAAGCTTCCAAATGGCAATCCATACTTTGAGAATTTATAACTTTAAAAAAGTACCAACAAATGCTTGGTAAATTTCTTGAAAACACAAAGATAGATAACGCAGCAAGACAAAAAAAGACACAACAAGCATACAAAGGGATACAGATAGTTAACTGTGTGGTCAAAGATCAAAGATATGGAGATTGTGGGAAAATGTGAAGTTCATTTTGTTGGGAAGAATACAAAAATAAATGAGCTCTGAGATGCAAAAGGACCTAAGTGTCCTCTTGCTTGACCCTCATAAGTTTCAGTATGCAGGTACAGAAAGTGATTAGGAAAGTGAACAGAATATTATCAGTTCTTGTGAGGAAAACTGAATACAAAGGTAGGGAAGGTATGCTTCAATTATGTAGTGCATTTGGTAAGACCATATCTGGAGGACTGTGTACAATATTGCTGTCCTCATTTAAGGAAGAATATAAGTGTATTGCAAACAATTAAGATAAAGTCTCCTAAACTAGTAACTAGAATGGATATGTTGTCTTATCACGAAAGATTGGACAGGCTAAGCTTGTATCCATTACAGTTTGGACATGCTAAGCTTGTATCCACTCCAGGTTGGACCGGCTAAGAACAAAAATCTGTTCAAAACATAGGATCCTGATAGGTCATAACAACATGGATGTGGAAAGGATGGTTCCACTTGTTGGGGGGATTTAAATCTTAATTTGACTCTTCAAAAAGGAGTCATCCATTTAAAACATAGATGAGGAGAAATATTTTTTCACAGAGGGAAGTAAATCTTTGGAATTTTCTTTTTGAAAAGGCAGTGGGCAGAATTCCAATACAGCTCTAACTTGTACCTTAGATATGGTGGACAAGCTTAGGAGTCAGGAGCTAAGTTACTCCAACCTCTGACCTGCTCTTATAGCCTCAGTTTTTACATCGCTAGTCTAGTTCCACTTCTGGTCAATGGTAACCCCTGGGTAATTCAGCAATGGAAATGTCATTAAATCTCAATAGGTGATGGTTAGATTCTCTGCTTTTGGAAATGACCATTACCTGGCAGTTATGTGAGTCCGTGAATATTTTTCCTCTTAATTAGACAGAGTCCTGATATGATTTGAGAAAAAGGTTATCAAGAATAAGCAGGAATGTGGATTTTGAGGTCTGCTGTGATCTTAATGAATGTTGCAGCAGGTTCAAAAGGCTGAAGAACCTACTCCTACTCTTAAATCATATGACCATATGTAAATGTTTGTCATTTTGAATGGGAAATCACTTTTTTAAAGTTCTTAATATTATGTTTTTAGTTCATATTTTATGGGTGCAAGTGTCAGTAACTAATGTGTTTCTATATTGAAATATTTAAACTAAGTAAATGAATAATTAATGACGACAGAAATTATCTGAAAATATATTCAGGAGTTATTCAGCATTCATAAAATGAAATTTTAAGGGAATATGCAATATGTTACTTACCAAAATGCCCATCTAAATGGATATAGAGCTCAAATACACTAAACGCAATTGTTGTATGAGCTGGGATGACAATGGCTTTGTCACATCCTTTGTGATTTCGTCCATCATCAATCTGAAACTAGAGTGGGTGCCATAATCAAAAGTGGTTTTCTACTTTTACAAACCAATATTAAATAAGATATAATAAAAATGTGGCTGAAATATCTGAATTTTCTTTTAAGTTTCAAAACTAGACATGCAAAGTTATCTTTGCGTGTCTAATTGTTATTCTTTCATGGGATATGAGCAAGACAGGCTAGGTTAGCATTTCTTGCCATTCCTTAATTGTCCTAGAGAAGTTGACAGTGAATCACTTTCTTAAGCAGTACAGCTACCCTTCTGTTTGGAAGGAGTTCCAGGATAATGACCCAGCAACAGTGAAATGATAGCAATATAGTTCCAAATCAGAATGGTGTGTGACTTGAAGGAGAACTTGCAGGCAGTGATGTTCTTCTGTATCTGTTTCCCTGTTCCTTCTAGGTGGTAGAGGTCATAAGTTTGGAAGGTTCTGTTGAAGGAACCTGATGGTTTATTGCAATGTATCATGCAGACGTTACACATCGCTACTACTGTGGGAATAAATGTTGAAAGTGGCGAGTGGAATGAAAATAAGCAGGTTCTCTTGTCTCAGATGGTGTCAAGCCTCATGTGTGTTGCTGGTTCTCATCCATGACAGTCCTAACTTGCACCTTAGATATGGTAGACAAACTTAGCAGTCAGCGCTAAGTTACTCTAACCTCTAGCCTGCTCATAGACCCCAAGTATTTATATCACTTGTCTAGTTCAATTTCTGGTCAATGGTAACCCCCTGGGGAATTCAGCAATGGATATGTCATTAAATCTTAAGAGGCTAGATTCTGTACTGTTGGAAATGATTGTTACCTGGCAATTGTGTGAGTCCTTGAATATTACTTGTCATTTATCAAATTAAGCTTTGATGTTATCCAGGTCTCGCAGCATAGGGGTACAGACTGCTTCAAGTTCTGAATATTATGCAATCATCAGCAAACATCACCACTTCTGACTTTATGATAGAATGAAAGTCATCGATGAAATGACTAAAGATGATTGGGTTGAGGACAATACTCAGAGGAACTCCTGCAGATTCCCGAGACCAAAATAATTGATCCTTAACAACCACATCCATCCTATTTTGTGCCAGGTAGTGGAGAGATTTCCACTGATTCCCATTGACTTCAGTTTTGCATGAGCACTTTGATGCCACACTGTCAAATGCAGCCACCCTAATATATTTTGTCCATGTTTGAAGCAAGGCTGCAATGAAATCAGGAGCTGAAAGGCCCTGGAGGATGCAAATCGAGTATCAAAAGCAGGTTATCGCTGAGCAATCTCTGCTTGTTAGCACTACTGATTATGCTCTCTATCACTGCTGATAATTGAAAGCAACTAACATGATGCTAATTGGTTTGGTTGGATTACTTCTGGCTTTTGAATCAAGATATACTGGTGCAATTTTCCAAATTGAAGCATTGTTACAAGTAACATACCTGTTCTGGAACAACTTGTCTAGAGGCATGACTAGTTCAGAATTCTTCAGTAATATTGCTGTAATGTTATCAAGGCCAATAACCTTTGCAATATTTGGTGCCTTCAGCCATTTTTTGATCCCATCAAAATCAAACTGGCTAAAATCTGGCACTTGTGATGCTAGGGTACACTGGAGGAGGCCAAGATGATTTCTCCACTTGGTACTTTGGGCTTAAGGTGTTTGCAAATGCTTTGTCCTTGTCTTTTGCACTGATGTGCAGGTCTCCCCCGTCATTGAGGATGGGCATATTTGTATAGTCTCCTCCAGCTGTTAATTGTTTAATTGCTTACCATTCAGAGCTGGATGTAGCAGAACTGTACAATTTAGATCAGATCCTTTGGTTGTGAGATCTCTTAGCTCTATCGCATGCTACTTTCAATGTTTGAAACACAAGTAGTCTATATTGTAACTTCACCATGTTGACACCTTTTTGGTATGTCTTCTGCTGCTCCCGCATGTCCTCCTGTTCTCTTCATTGAGCTAAGGTTTATCCTCCGCTTGATGGTAATGGTACAGTGAGGATTTGCTGGGCCATGAGATTACAAATTGAAGCTAAATACAATTCTGTTGCTGTGTAGTCCATATGATCTCCTGAATGCCCAGATTTGAGCTGGTAATTATGTCCATGTAGCACAGTAGTCGTGTCACACAATATATTGGAAGTCTTGCTGAAATGTGAAGCAGCATTTAGTTTCCACAAAGGATGCTAATTAGTTTGGTTGGATTTGTTCTGGCTTTTGAATCAGGATATCCTGGTGCAATTTTCCAAACTGAAGCATTGTTACCAGTATTGTACCTGTTCTGGAACAACTTGTCTAGAGGCATGACTAATTCAGAATTCTTCTGTAATATTGCTGTAATGTTATCAAGGCCAATAACCTTTGCAATATTTGGTGCCTTCAGCCATTTTTTGTTCCCATCAAAATCATTGTTGTTATGGATCAATGCATTTTGAAAGGTAGAATTGAGAGGACAGGGTCAAATAGGTTTCCCCATCACCTGCTGTTGGCACAGTCTTCAAGCCTTGTTCTTCAGGCTTTGTCCAGCTCAGTCATTAGTGGTATGCTGAGTCACTCTTGGTAACTGATTTTGAAATTTGTTTATGCAGATTGAAGTACATTATTTGCCTTTGCCACACTATGTGTTTCTTCTAATAATTATCCATGGAGAAGGACTGACCAGCCAACTATAGCGAACCTAACAGTAATCAGCAGTATCTTTGTCTATGTGACCCGATGCTTTGATATTTCATGGGATCTGGAATCAATATTGAGGATTCCCATTCCTTTCTGGCTCTATACTATGTTGTCACCTCTGATGGGTTTGTCCTGTCAGTGGTACAGACCAAAGTTGGTAATTGTAGTGTCTGAGACATTGTCTGTAGGAATGGTTCCATATCTATGTCTACGACAGGCTGACATTTCACAAGTCATTTCACTGTGGGACAGCTCTCTAAATGTTAGCATCTCAAGAGAGTTAATATTTCAGAATCAAAATGTTAACTCTGTTTCTCTCTTCACGGATCTGTCAGTACTTTCTGTTCTTATTTCAGATTTCTAGCATCCATGTTATTTTGCTTTTATTAGTTATTTTAAACCTCGGTTATGAATTAAATTTAAATTCCACGGGTCATCATGGGATTTGAACCACATATCCCCACATAGGCCACTGAATGATTAGGAAAATCGACCTTTCAGGCAAAAAACCTTCAAACGTAGATCTTCCTACTCCTCGGATGCTGCCTGACTTGTTGTTCTTTTCCAGCACCACACTCTAGACTCTTATCTCCAGCATCTGCAGTCCTCTATTGACACTACCATTCAGGTTCTCCATTCCTTGCCATTATCCCCCAACCACATCCATACATACCAGTCACAATTCACTACCTCCAAGCTTTCAACTCTTCTTTTACCCACTTAAATAATACCCAGTCAAAATATCAGTGCTGACTATCATTTTGTCACAATTTTTTTCAAGCTTATGCAATAGTTTGTATTAGTTGAATTGGGATCAAATGTGACTTTGACAGGGTTGCAAAACCAGATCAACTAATTCCTCTAGACTTTGTCCATTTTCCTTTTCATTAAAGTCATTTCTACTCATTATGTCTCAGAACATTCTTCAGCACTCCAAATGTAGTAAATTTATTGAAGTGCAGTCATTGATATCTATAAAGGAGATATCAGTTGAGAAGGTGAGGCTTTAAACAAAGGAGATGAGAGATTTACAGTGCGAAGGAAAGAACATTTAAAAAGGAAGAGAAAGACTGCAGAAGACAAATGGGGACATACAAGAGGGACAAGAAATTATACAAGAGGTCTGTAAATCTGTAAAGGGAGCTAACAGTGGAAAAGAATATCATAACCAAAGAGATGGAGGGAAAATTGCTGAGTTTCTTTGAGAAACATCACTGGAGATAGCAGGTTGTACAAATATGAGGTTTATGAGATTGTTATGTTTTTGGGTCTCTACTTTTAGGGTAAAATTAAACAATCCATGTGACCTGTTCTGTAGGCTGCCTAACATCAGATCAGGGTGGTAAATCTAATTGCTTTAGTATGAAGACAGTGCAAGGTCTTCACACTCATGACAATGGTAGCAGTACTTCTACAGTAGTTAGATCAGAAGTCTCTAAAGACTATGGAAGGTATTATGGATGTCAGCTTTTAAACAGGTATGCTTGACGTGTTCCAAGATAAAAAAAAAAGACTTGGGTTCTACGATAGCTAATCAGCATTTCTATCTGGATACAAGGTCCATATGATTCACCTTGTCATAGAGATATGAGAGAAGACTTAGAAAGATATCCCTGAAACTCAGAAACACGGCTAGTCTTCCAAGATCTGCGAGAGACGGCAGCAACTTTCATCATTAATGTTCACCATTCAGAGTATGGGGAGGGACTTGCAGTTGGATTTTAAGTTCCAAACTCTAGAGGCTTTAAACAAGATTAGAAGCTGTGCCCAGCTAATGAAAGGAAATTTAGGAAAAACCTCATCATGATGAACAGCGCTGTCGTTAAATATTATTAGGTTGGAAAAGGAAAAGAACAGAAGTAAACTCTTAGGGCTAAGGTTCATTTTGAAAATTAAATATCTATTTACAAAGCAACACAATATAATACAGTGAAATTTTTATTTTATTTCTGGTTTTGTGAGAAGTAAAAGAGAGAATTTGTTTTAACAAGCAAGTTAGACAAAGGAGAACCAGTAGACGAAATCTATCTGGATTTCCAGAAAGCCTTTGACAAAGTACCGCACAGTACGCTAAATAAGAAAAGACGTCATGATGTTAGGAGGAAGGTACTGGCATGGATAAACGATTGGCTCACTGGCAGAAAGCCGGGATAAAAGGGTCTTTTTCAGGATGGCAGCCAGTGACTAGTGGAGTTAGCAAGGGTCTGTGATGGGACCACAATTATTCATTTTAAACATTAATGATCTGTTTGAAGGAACTGAAGGCATTGTTGTTAAGTTTGCAGACAATACAAAGGTAGGTGAGGGAGAGATAATTTTAAGGAAGCAGAGAGGCTTCAGAAGGATATGAACACACTCAGAGAGTGGGCAAAGCAATGGCAAATGGAATCCAGTCCATGAAAGTATGAGATTTTGCACTTTGGTAGGAAGAATAAAAGCATAGACAATTTTCTAAGTGACGAAAGGCTTCGGAAATCTGAAACATAAAGGGACTTGGGAATACTAATTCAGGAGTTAAGGTTAACATGCAGTTTCAATTGACATTTGTGAAAGCAAATGCAATTCAGTTCAAAGGGGTTAGAATATAAGAGCAGAGATATACCGATGAGGCTGTATAAAGCTCCACTCAGACTGTATTTGGAATATTGTGAGCAGTTTTGGACCACATATCTAAGGAAGGATGTGCTGGCATTAGAAGGCGGTCCAGTGGATGTTTATAAGAATGATCCTGTGGATGAAGGGCTTGTCATATAAGGAGTGGTTGAGGACTCAGGATTTATACTCAGTGGAGTTTAAAGGATGAGGGTAGATCTCATTGAAACCTACATACTGCTGAGGTTGGATATGGAGATGTTTCCATTAATAGGATAGACTAGGACCTAAGGGCATAGCTTCAGAGGGAAGGGATTTTCTTTAGATAGAGGCTGGTTAGTCTGTGCAACTTATTGCCGCAGAGGGCTGTAGTGGCCATGTCAGTAAGTATATTTACGACCATAAAACATAGGAGCAGAAATTAGGCCATTCAGATCATTAAGTCTGCTCTGCCATTTAATCATGACTGATAAGTTTTTCAACCCCATTCTCCCACTTTCTCCCCGTAACCCTTGATCCCCTTGACAATCAAGGACCTATCTATCTCCATCTTAAATAAACTCAATGACCTGGTCTCCACAGTTTTCTGTGGCAATGAATTCCATAGATTCACCATTCTCTGGCAGAAGAAGTTTCTCCTTATCTCTGTTCTAAAGCGTCTTCCCTTTACTCTGTGCCCTCAGGTCCTAGTCTCTCCTACCAATGGAAACATCTTCCCAACATCTACTCTGTCAAGACTATTCAGTGTTCTATAAATTTCAATTATATCCCTTCTCATCCTTCTAAACTCCATCAAGTAAAGACCTAGAGTCCTCAAACGTTCCTCATATGTTAAGCCTTTCATTCCTGGGATCAATCTCTTGAACCTCCTCTGAACCCACTCCAGGACCAGTACAACCTTCCTGGTGTATGAAGCCCAAAATTACTCACAATATGCTAAATATGATCTGACCAGAGTTTTATAAATCCACAGAAGTACATCCCTGTTTTTATATTCTAGTCCTCACAAAATAAATGTCAATATTACATTTGTCTTCCTAACTACTGACTCAACCTGCAAGGTTGCCTGAAGAGAAACCTGGACCAGAACTCCCAAGGCCCATTGCACTTCAGATTTCTGAATTTTCTCCCAATGTAGAAAATAGTCCATGCCTCTATTCTTCCCACCAAAGTGCATGACCTCATATTTTCCCATGCAGCATTCCATCTGCCACTTCTTTGTCCACTTTCCTAACCTGTCTAAATCCTTCTGCAGCCTCCCAACTTCTCAATGCTACCTGTCCCTCTACGTATCTTTGTATTCTCTGCAAACTTAGCCAGAGTGTCCTCAGTTTCTTCATCTGGATCATTAGTGTATAAAGTGTAAAATTGTGCTCCCAACACTGACCCTTGTGGAACACCACTAGTCACTGGCTGCCAACCTGAAAAGAACCCTTTTAACCCCAATCTCTGCTTTCTACTAGATAGCCAATCTTCTATCCATGCTAGTATCTTGCCTGTAACACCATGGACCCTTATCTTACTTAGCAGCTTCCTGTGTGGCACCTTGTCAAAGGCCTTCTGAAAGTCCAGGTAGATAACATATATTGGCTTTAACCTGATCATTACCTCCTCAAAGAATTCTAACAGATTTGTCAGGCATGACCACCACTTGATGAAACCATGCTCTTCCAAGTATTCAGAAATCTAATCTTTCATAATGGACTCCAAAATCTTACCAATGACTGAGGTCAGGCTAATCAACCTGTAATTTCCCATTGTTTGCCTTACTCTCTTCTTAAACAGAGATAGATAGGTTTTTGATTGGTGAAAGAATCAAAGGTTAAGGGAAGAATGCAGGAGAATGGGCTTGAGAAACATATCAGCCATGATTGAATGGCAGAGCAGATTTGATGGGCTTAGTGGCCTAGTTCTGTTCCTTTGTCTTATGGTCCAATGGTCTACTAAAGCTTACAAAATTAGAGTTCAGTCATTGGTACTTTTAGTTTGTTTATTACAGAATAAGTCTTAAAGTGTGAAATCTTGTCATGTAAGCTTTCAGCTCATCAATAAAAGTTCAAATTTCTTTTTAAAAATTAATAGTGCCCACAAAGACATAACATATTGAATACTCTGCCTCACATAAAAGTACTTGACACTTAAATATACTCTTCATTATTACACATTTCATCTACCAATTAAAAGCAGCTTAAAAATCAAAATGAAATTTAAATTATTAGATAAAACAGTAATTATTTAAATCGAAGTAATACCAATTAATTGAATTATGTACCAACTATATCATTAACTATAATGGCATATAAATACAAGGAGTCTTACCCTCATTGTTTTACCTCTCATGCCTGCATGCACAGTCAGTGAGCATTGCCGTGTTGTGCGGATACTTTCCATGACAACACACAAAACAGCTCGCCGGCCTTCTTTCATCTGACGAACAAGACAGTGTTCCATATCAATTTTTCTAAAGAGATATCAAAAAGTTACTTATAAATCATGAAAGATCTAGTAATCCAGAATTATTGAATTTCACAGCACCAATGAAGCCATACTGCTCACAATGCCTATGTTGTCTTTGATTTCATTCCATTCCTTCAGCCTTACCGCAAATCTTGAATTTATGTAAGAAATACAATATGATTCATAAAAGATCAATGCTACTCTGCAATTAATTCATTAATAAACGTCTATAAATTTTCTTTTCAAATAATTATCCACTTCCCTTTCTTCCAAAATTCTCTACAGTCCCAGTAGCTTTGGAACATGATAAATGTAACCACACTATTTAAAGATGGAGGGAGGGGACAAAATTAAGGAATAACTAATTTAGTCTATCATCAGTGGCAGGATAAGTTGAGCTGACAGGTGGCAAGTAATATTTGCATCACACAAATGCCAGGCAATGACCATCTCTAGTAAAAAAAAACAATCTAACCATATCCATTGATATTCAATGGTGTTACCATCATTGAATCTCCCACTATCAATATCCTGGGGTTTACCATTGACCAGAACCTCAACTGGACTCATCATATGAGCACAATAGCCACAAGAGCAGGTCAAAGGCTAGGAATACTGTGACAAGTAACTCACCTCCTGACTCCCCAAAATCTGTCCTTTGTCTACAAGGTACAAGTCAGGAGTATGATGGAATATTCCCCACTTGCCTGGATGGGCGCAGCTCCAACAACACTTAAGAAGCTTAATACTATCCAGGTCAAAGCAGCTAGCTTAATTGGCACCACATACACAAACATACACTTCCTCCACTACCAATGTTCAGTAGCAGCAGTGTATACTATCTAGAAGACACACTGCAGAAATTCACCAAAGATCCTCAGGCCACACCTTCCAAATCCATGAGCTCTTCTACCTAGAAGGACAAGAACAGCAAATAGACAGGAACACTACCACCTGCAAGTTCCCTTTCAAGTCACTCACTGTTCTGATTTGGAAATATATCACTGTTCCTTCACCACCACTAGGCCAAAATCTTGAGGTTCCATCTCCCGAAGGGCAGGGTAGGTCTACCTACAATACGTGGACTGTTGTGGTTCAAGAAAGCAGCTCACCAAGGGTAACTAGGGATAGACAATACATGCTGGCCAGCCAGCAACACCATGTCCCACCATGTGAATAAGATAAAGGAAAAAATGTTGGACACTATTATAAAACATGTGGCAACAGGATACTTAGATAATACCATTGGGATTACACAAGGACAAAGTGGGATTTACAAAAAGGAAAACTTATCTAAGGACAGATATACTGCATGGGAGGCAGTCCAGAGAAGGTGTATTAGGGTTGATACTAGACTTGGAGGGATTTTCTTACGAGGAAAGGTTGTGTAGTTTGGGCCTGTACACACTGGAGTGTAGAAGAATGAGAGTTGTCTTTATTAAAATATCTCAGATTCTTAGGCGATTTTATAGGGCAGGTGCTGAGAGTTTGTTCCTCTTAGAGAGAGAGTTTAGGACTAAAGGGCATGTTCTCATTAAGGGCTTGCTGTTTAAACATAGATGAAGAGACCTTTTTTCTGTTAGAGGGTAATGAATCTGTGAAATTCTTTATCACAGAGGGCTGTTGAGGCTATATCATTAAGTGCCTTAGTTATGAAAAGAGATGTATATTTTTAATTAGTAAGTGTATTGAAGGTTATGGGGAAAGTTCAGTTGAAGATGATCAAATCAGCCATGATCCCGTTGATTGGCTGAGATCTGTTCCTATGTCATATGGAAAGCCCCAACAATGTTTATAATTGTCTTAATTGTTACTAGAATTTGTGTTCAGTTAAGCTTTCTTAATGATGCTTTGGCAATTAACTACCTTCCATATGGTATCAATAAAATATAATAGAAAATGGTAGAATTACCTGTTAATGATCTCCCTAAGAAGTACTGGAACCTCTACCTCATGTTTTGTCACAATTCCAAATGAAGCTTTCACTGCTACAGAATCTGATCCGTCAATGTTAAACCCAACGTCATGAATTATATGATTTCCAAGTTTCCCATTCAGGGAAACATCTGACTTATCTTCATAATTGAGAAGCTGATATGAAGAGACACCTAGTAAATGGGAAACAATGCCTGATTACTTTTGTTATCTTTACTGGTATATATATATATATATATGTATATATAGAACAGAAACTCACATTTAGTTGAGCACTTATAAGTTTTAATTTACTGACACAACTCAGTATATGAAACTCGGAATTCAATTACTGATAACTCCTGATAAATTAACAATACTTAAATGTGCTAAAACGTTTTATAGCAATTTATGAATATTGCTGAACTTGAACATTGACTCTCTTTGCCAGACCTACAGAATTTTCTGATTTTTTAAAAATTCAAGATATAGTACAGTATACCTAATTTAGTAATTTTAACAGAGAATCAAACATCATGTGGGGCTAGATATGTAGATTGGAATGTTCCATCCTCTTCTATGACAGGTTTAGTGGATGGCTCATTTAATAAGGTGGGAAGATGGGAGGGTTGGTGGGAGGTAGGGTCCCCACCCAAACTGATTAACTATGTGGTAAGGTGGCCTTCTTGTTCCTCCACAATTGAGGTCCTTAGTCAATGAATGCCCACTCAAGGGACTCAACCCACTGCTGCTCATATGAACCAATTAAGGGAGGGTACTTGCCATGTAGGATTAAGCACAGTCATATCTGTGTGTGAATGCTTGTAGGCTCCTGGAGTGAAGATTCCCTTATTCAAAAAAAGGAGGTGAGGGTGGGACCCACTGAAAGACAACTCTTTTGCTGCCAACTTTCTCCCTGGCAACACCAGCCCCATGAATGGCATCATTCACCCATGAGTTAGGATGCAGCGATGATCCCAGGCCTCATCTGAGTGGAAGCAGTCCTTAATGGCCCAGTGGTGATGTCGTTCAATAAGGTAGCCAGCCTCTGATTGGATGGCAGCTTTCAGTGGGTGCAATTTCCATCTTTAGGGTTTTTGATCTCAGTGAAAGCCCATCATCAATCTGTCGAGTGCCAGAGCGTCACAAGGCACAGTATCCCTTCTGGTAGGGGTCACTTTGGGCTCCTGCAGCCACTAGCTGAGACCACTGTCACCTCAATATGGTTCTAGCCTTGGGTCTCAGGCTTGATGAATGGAAATTAGTTGAAGACGGTTAGGTTGTCTCTTGTTAGAGATGGTTATTGCTGACAATTAAGTGATAAGTATATCAGCCCAAATTGAATGTTGTTAAATTCTTCCTGCATGTAAGCATGAATTACTTGATTACCTGAGGAGCTGTGAATGGGACTGAATAATATGCAATCATCAATGAACATTCTCATTTCCCACTTATATTGCAGGAAAGAACATTAATGAAGCAGTTGAAAATGAACACTACCCTGAAGAACTCCTGCCTTCTTTCCAAGATAATTAACCTCCAACAACTACAGTCATTTCCCCTCTGAGTAATATCTTCACACCAATCTTGTAAATATAATGCAAAGTCACAAATTTAGTTAGGATTGTGAATAAAGTTTGAGCAGTTTAATTGGTCATAAGATCACTTTGTTGTGATGATACAGTTTCCTAAAAAGCATTTAAAACTTGCATGCGTTACGTAAGTATGTTACCTGCAGAAACCTCCTTTTCTCCAACAAGAATGTCCTTCAGGGTGAACGGTGTAGAGCTGTATTTCTTCTTTTTCCAAAAGAACGATTTCTTCCTTTTTGTCACTAGACTGAGTGGTTGATATCTGTCAGCCTCACTCAGACCAGGAACAGGTTTTAGTCGGCCTGTATCTCCAACCTGCTTCACAAAGTTCTTTGTAGCAGCAGCAAACATTTCTTACCAGCAAAACCCTTATCTGGTTTGCTACAGTTATTTCATACTAAAGATTAGATTCTGAAGTTCTGAAATCAGTTATTGCCAGGAATCAAAAATATTTGAAACTATAGTCACTTTGAAATTGTCGTCAGCCATTTCAGTGAAACCTCTCCTGGTGTGTAAGTTTAAGTGTTCTTCTCTTGGGCTCAGGTTTATGAATAATGAACAAGCAGTTAACATGATACGGGTGTTTGTGACAATATCTCTTGCGGTCACAAGTTTATTCCAATTATCTAATGAGGATTTCAAGAGAAAGAGCAAACCAAAAAAACTGTGACTTCAATTATACATAGGTTTATGTGATTAACTGGATAATTGCTGATATAACAGGATATCTTTAATTCACAAGTAATAAAATCTATTTTATGAATTAATGAAGTGTGGGAACATATGTTAGAATTCAGAATGAAATATATTTTGTTTCAACTTCTGGCATTATGGTTGCAATAAAGTAATAAGTGCCTGGATTTTGAATTGGAAACTTTGATCTAAAGAAGTTATTCAAGGTCTCTGAAACTTTTATTTGGAAATACATGGAGATTTTTTAAAAAGTAGCTCAAACAACAAAGTATGGGCAGCCAAACAAAAGTAGGACTGATGAATTTTTTGACTATAACTGAGGATTGAACTGCTGCCAGAATATCAGCTTCCAGGGATTTGAGGCTCTGGAATTTCATCATAATATTCTATAATTTTAAAAAAATGAATTGCAATAAGGTTTAAATGATTTTGAACCTTCAGTTGTGCAAAGCACAGCACACTACGATGGTACAGTATACCGTGTTGGAACCATATTGCAGGGTCTCTTCATCAAGACTGATCCAAATAGCAGAACCACATCATCAGGAGCCCCATCTCCTGCTCCACTGTGGCCTGGATTGAATCATGGGCTGCATTGTATATGGGCTCTGCATCAATCAAGGGATTTAACAAAGGCTTCATGAGCCATGATCACAGTGGGTATCTCCAAACCCCAGTAAAAAGCCTTGTAATGCTTTTGGACCCTCAAGTGCAGCAGATATATGAGAGTGCTCCAGGCCATAGAAGTTGTGACAGCTGAGCCTGGGGCTCATCCACTCCTATTGGCTTTCTTTCTCTTCTTTTCTTGTTTTTACTTCTGCACTTATTCTTTCCTTTTCTTTTTTCTGGGTTTTCTTTTCTTTAGAGTCTAGAGAGTGGCGATGAAGGAGGAGGCCACCACCAGCAGCTGAAGCAACACCAAAACGAGCTGGACATGGATCCACCTGGGATATCCTCTTGAGCAAGGAGCAGATCCTGGGCTTAGTCCCCCGTTCCAGATGTTCAGACGGGGCTGACAATTGAGATTCACAGCTAGGCCTGGGCGCCTGAAGGAGTGGGACCATCGGCGAAAGGAATGGATGGCGCATTGGTGGCAGCATCTGGAGGAGCATCGAATGGGGAGCACGAGGCTTCTCCTGACCCAGCGATGAGGTGGCTTCCTGCAGCCCGCTGTGGCGGTTTCATTTCAGCTGGGTCTTCAGGGTTTTCCATCGCACCCCAACTGGCTTTTGGCAAGCCCAGGAACTGTTAACTGAGCTATGATGAGCTTTGAGTTAATTTTACTTATTTTTATTATTATGTATGACGTCTGTCGTTAGTACAGGCACTGTGGTGGCACAGCTTATAAAGCTTTTCACTGTATTTTTCACGTAAAAGTACACATGACAGTACATTTCTATTCTATTCTGTTCTATCTGCAGGGTGGTGGACACACGCCTCCAGGAAGTGGTAACAGTGATCACGTTAATGGAATGGAGCCCTGTCCTATTGATGAACTCTGCTGTATTATGATATGGCTCTTTCAGCTGATAGTGCCCTGTACCTGGGGGTAGCCAGCCATGTTGCTGAAGCTCTCTGCCCAGACTGCAGCACTGACTTTGTCATGGGGAAATGAACCAGTTTGCTGTCACTCCTAAGCTTGCTGTCACATTGGCTTATCCTCTATCTGCCTTCATCTTCTTAGCACTATGATGAAATCCATACCTATCACTCTTGCTAGAAATGGCCTGAGTTGTGAATGTAAGGAACAGAACAGTTTCTTAGTTCGGAGAAGGCTCAGTACTGACAGGCACTGGATGAGGGCTGCACACATTCTTCCACACAATGAGAGATGCAGACCCAGTAGGGTGGGTACAGGAGCTTCACTAGCTGAGTGACAAACTATTTTATTGTCCATCTGAAATTTGTACGCCCTTGATTCGTCTGTGGTTCTATCACAGGAAACATATTTCTCTTTGTTTATTCTATCTAAACAAACCCACCTCCCACTCCCATCCTCATCATATTCTACAGAGGGTTCACTGACAGTAATCTGAGCTGCTGCATCAATGCCATGTTCAGGAATTGCACCATCTCGGATCATAAGACCCTACAACGGATAGTGAGGACAGCTGAGAAGATCATCAGGGTCTCTCTCCCCTCCATTACAGACATTTACACCACACACTGCATCCAAAAGACTAACAGCATTGTGGAAGACCCCACACACCCCTCACTCAAACTCTTCTCCCTCCTGCCATCTGGCAGAAGATATCAGAACATTCGGTCTCTCATGACCGGTCTGTGCAACAGTTTCTTCCCCAAGCAACACTATACAATTGGACTCTATTCCATCTGAAATTCTTTACACAACTTCGAATTGCTGCTAGAACAATGTCTATTAATTATCATTCTTTTATTGCACTGTAATTTGTACACCACTGTGCCTATTGTCTGGACGTGTCAGGAATTACTGTGCTGTTTTGCACCTCTTATGCACTTTATGCTGCCCTGTGCATGATCGTGTAGTTTGTGCTGTCCATGTAGCACATTGGTCCTGGAGGAACGCTGTCTCGTTTTTACTGTATCAGTTGTATATGGTAGAAATGACAAATAAAGCTACTCTTGATTCTCTTGACTCTTGACTCATAACTTTGAATAATATCCCAGGTCCAGTTTTGGCAAATAACTGACTTCATTAATTGGAGTAACGTCAGTAAATCTCTTCTGTCCAGCCAATAGCATGGAGCCCAGAATTAAAATCAACACGCCCATTAAGGTCAAAATGGTGCTTTGTGAAGCTTCCTTGTTTTACTCATCTAGTTCCCTATTAGCAAAGCTGAGGATTCCATATGCCATTTAATAGCATTTTCAAATTGCCCTGATGTTTAAAATGTTTCCATATATGTTCCCAAAGGTCTTTCACAATAAAAAGCCTTTTAAAATTGTACTGATGCATATTTTAGGGCCATCTTGTGGTGCAGTGGTAGTGTCCCTGTCCCTGGACTGGGAGATCTGGGTTCAAGTCCCACCTACTCCAGAGATGCGTGGTAGCAACTCTGAACAGGTTGATCAACAATACTTTAACGGTGCCGACACATTTAGTATGTGGTACATATTAAGTAGAGAGCTCCTATTCAAAACATTAAGCCCACTATCTTCATCAAAAGCCTGTTATTTCATCTAACAGCTGTCAGTCACGGATGGTTTGCTTTTCCAAATCCATACAGATTTTCATTACACAGTCCACATTTTTCTAAATGCCAATGAACCGTGTTCAAGATTCTTTTCTTCAAAGGTTTCTGCATCACTGCCATAGACAGTACTGTAGAGTCGTAGAGTCATAGAGATGTACAGCATGGAAACAGACCCTTCGGTCCAACCCGTCCATGCCGACTAGATATCCCAACCCAATCTAGTCCCACCTGCCACCACCCAGCCCATATCCCACCAAACCGTTCCTATTCATAAACCCATCCAGATGCCTTTTAAATGTTGCAATTGTACCAGCCTCCACCACTTCCTCAGGCAGCTCATTCCATACATGTACCACCCTGTGTCCTTGAAACATGATTTGGAGATGCCGATGTTGGACTGGGGTGTACAAAGTTAAAAATCATGCAACACCAGGTTATAGTCCAACAGGTTTAATTGGAACCACACTAGCTATCGGAGCGACGATCCTTCATCAGGTGGAAGTCCACTACCACCTGATGAAGGAGCATCGCTCCGAAAGCTAGTGTGTTTCCAATTAAACCTGTTGGACTATAACCTGGTGTTGTGTGATTTTTATCCTTGAAACATGCTAAACTAAACATTGCTGCTTGCCTCCATATGGACTGGTTGGCTGTAATGTTGTCCCAAAAGATATAGTCTACAGATTTTTGTAAAGCTTTTCTTAAAGACTGTATTGTTCTTTGTATCATTTGAGATGATTTGCTCACCTTAGATTTTCTGAAAGGGGGCATCCTTGTTCAACCCAGCACAATGAAGGACCTTATTGTTTGTTATTTTGATTTGAGACAAAAAAAACCTGCAGATGCTGGAATCCAAAGTAGACAAGCGGGAAGCGGAAGAACATAGAAAGCCAGGCAGCATCAGAAGATGAAGAAGTCAACTTTTCAGGTTTAACCCTTTTTCCTTCTTGTTATTTTGTTTTGCCAGCAAATTCTTGTCATTGATCTTGTGTATCTTTAATACAAGTGTTCGAGGGATATGCTGTGGCATCTTTCACTGATCCAAGATTCCACATCATGCAGCAGGGTGAAAAGGCCAATGGTCTGCTGGAGTTGATTTTAGCTTTCAGCTTAATGCTATGCTATGCTCAGACATGATCATGGAGTCAGCCAGAGGAAGAACTTGATCTCTGGATGTATGTATTGGTATCTTCATCAATAATATTACATATGGAGAGTACACTACCATGGTATGAGAGATTTTCTAAAGCCTTCAGACAAGTGCAATCAACATTTATGCCTGGTGCTTCATGGCATAAGTCTGGTGCCAGCTGTGATATTACATCAGTCTTTGCGTCACTGTGGAACTGCTAGAAGACATGCAATGAAAGTTGTTTCTGTTTTAGATGAGAATTGTTTACATAAGCCTCATGTAATTTTTGTCTGCAATATCCCGGTAGGTATGCGAAAACCTTGTCGATCTGATCATGGAGCTACGTTCATTCATCTTCTATGTCTTTTGAGGAAGAAAGATTAAACTGTCAAATGGTATCAAGTTGTGCAGTAAACCTGAGGGTTCACTTCTAGAGAGGTTTAACACCTAGTTTTCACCATGCTGAGCAAATTTTTGTAATGATGTTTTGAATGGATCTTTAGACTCAGTTCCACTAGCCAGTGTCCTGTCCAGTAGTCAGCTTCCAAGTCTGAAATGTATCCTTTTGCAATGTGCAGCAGATTTGAACTCAGATGCTTTAGAGCTGAAAATGTGTTGCTGGAAAAGCGCAGCAGGTCATGCAGCATCCAAGGAACAGGAGAATCAACGTTTCGGGCATAAGTCCTTCTTCAGATGCTTTAGTCAGGGATACTATTTCAAAAATAATTGGGAGAAGGATTAGAGGTGTGTAGAGGAGTAATAATTTCATCCAACTGTCTGAAAGTGTGGTAGAGGCATAAGTACTCCTTGCGTTTAAAAAATACTTGATTTACATTTGAACTGACCTATGAAGTTAGCAACCAAGAGCTGGAAGATAGGGTTAGGCTGGTTAACATTTTTTTGGCCCTCTACTTTTTGTCATTTACATAAATGATTTGGATGTGAGCATAAGAGGTATAGTTAGTAAGTTTGCAGATCACACCAAAATTGGAGGTGTAGTGGACAGCAAAGAGGGTTACCTCAGATTACAACAGGATCTTGACCAGATGCGCCAATGGGCTGAGAAGTGGCAGATGGAGTTTAATTCAGATAAATGCGAGGTGCTGCATTTTGGGAAAGTAAATCTTAGCAGGACTTATAGACTTAATGGTAAGGTCCTAGGGAGTGTTACTGAACAAAGAGACCTTGGAGTGCAGGTTCATAGCTCCTTGAAAGTGGAGTCGCGGGTAGATAGGATAGTGAAGAAGGAGTTTGGTATGCTTTCCTTTATTGGTCAGAGTATTGAGTACAGGGGTTGGGAGGTAATGTTGCAGCTGTACAGGACATTGGTTAGGCCGCAGTTGGAATATTGCGTGCAATTCTGGTCTCCTTCCTATCGGAAAGATGTTGTGAAACTTGAAAGGGTTCAAAAAAGATTTACAAGGATGTTGCCAGAGTTGGAGGATCTGCGCTACAGGGAGAGGCTGAACAGGCTGGGGCTGTTTTCCCTGGAGCGTCGGAGGCTGAGGGGTGACCTTATAGAGGTTTACAAAATTATGAGGGGCATGGATAGGATAAATAGACAAAGTCTTTTCCCTGGGGTCAGGGAGTCCAGAACTAGAGGGCATAGGTTTAGGGTGAGAGGGGAAAGATATAAAAGAGACCTAAGGGGCAACTTTTTCACGCAGAGGGTGGTACATGTATGGAATGAGCTGCCAGAGGAAGTGGTGGAGGCTGGTACAATTGCAACATTTAAGAGGCATTTGGATGGGTATATGAATAAGAAGGGTTTGGAGGTATATGGGCCGGGTGCTGGCAGGTGGGACTCGATTGGGTTGGGATACCTGGTCGGCATGGACGTGTTGGACTGAAGGGTCTGTTTCCATGCTGTACATCTCTATGACTCTATGTAGACCTGTAGTTGCTAGGTTTACTCCTTCTTTTAGATGGTTATAGTTCTGATCTTATTAAAACATCACACAATCTAATTTTTCCGATTATTTTCATTTGGGAATTTGTGAAATGGTTTAATATTTAGGAGGGGCTTTTTATTTCAAAATGTTAATGCCTCTTTTCCCAAATGTAATCTTCAGTTGAGGTTTTCTATGCTATTTGTAAGTTTGTAGAAAACAAAGGCTAAGATTGTAATGCTTCTCAAAGACCATACTTTAAGACCCAATCTGAAATGACAATACCTTGGATAGCTAGTACATTAGACTAGAGTACAAATTCAGGACTCAGCTGAAGTTGCTTTAATATTCCTGATACCCAAATCACTTGCAGCTAACTGTGATCCAAAAGTAAATTTGCTGGGATAAGCTAAGACTGGTAACTATGTAAAAACATATGAAATAAAGCAGGACCAATAAACTATAGGTTCCTCAAGCCCAGAATATTGTCTGGACAATAACTGATCAATAATCAATCAATCTTACCAGCTGTGAAAGATTCCACATTGAAGAATAATTGTGAGAGTTAAAGCGACTGCGGTCTTGCTCTGTGAAAACATATTTAGTATGATATCTGATAAACTAGCAGAAATACTCATCTCCTTTATGGTGAACTGTGTGAGAAGAGTTGCTCATTGTTGTAGAAGATGAATAGATATAGAAATTCATAGTAAATAAATACATGTTTGACATAGCTAAAGACACAAATAATGAGCAGAACAGGAATGTGTATATTTCAATTCAATAATTTAACATTGGAACCAGACTAGCTACAGTAAACAGAATAGTAAGATGCTGAAAATGTGTTGCTGGAAAAGCGCAGCAGGTCAGGCAGCATCCAGGGAACAGGAGAATCGACGTTTTGGGCATAAGCCCTTCTTCAGGAAGGCTAAGAAGGCTTATGACCGAAACGTCGATTCTCCTGTTCCCTGGATGCTGCCTGACCTGCTGCGCTTTTCCAGCAACACATTTTCAGCTCTGATCTCCAGCATCTGCAGTCCTCACTTTCTCCAGAATAGTAAGATAATTACCCTAACATGCACAAAGGGACATCATGATTGGAATACCTGTAAATGCTAGGAACCAATGTAATCAAATGAAGGGATTTGGTTATAGAATGGTGACATAAGTCTCTGCAACACAAATGGAGGAGGGACCCTGTTGATATTATACAGACAACACTCAATTTTAACATGGAAATGAGATGATTGTCTAGGTAAGTTGATATGAGGTGCTGAATGAAACACTAGAGGTGCCATTGTTATGGAATAAAAACCATCAGGAGCTCAATAAGCAAGATATAGAGGCCTAGCATTGACAAATGTGCACCAGAATAAGAGTATTTGGCTTTTCAATGCACTAAGCAGGCATTGTCTGGGAGTTGAAAATGTGTTGCTGGAAAAGCGCAGCAGGTCAGGCAGCATCCAAGGAGCAGGAGAATCGACGTTTCGGGCAAGAGTCCTTCTTCAGGAAGGGCTCCTTGGATGCTGCCTGACTTGCTGCGCTTTTCCAGCAACACATTTTCAACTCCCAGACAGTGCCTGCTTAGTGCATTGAAAAGCCAAACACTCTTATTCTGGTGTCTCTGCAACACAAATGGAGGAGGGATCCTGTTGATATTATACAGTCAACACTCAATTTTAACATGGAAATGAGATGATTGTCTAGGTAAGTTGATATGAGGTGCTGAATGAAACAGTAGGGGTGCCATTGTTATGGAATAAAAACCATCAGGAGCTCAATAAGCAAGATATAGAGGCCTAGCATTGACAAATATGCACCAGAATAAGAGTGTTTGGCTTTTCAATGCACTAAGCAGGCACTGTCTGGGAGTTGAAAGTGTGTTGCTGGAAAAGCGCAGCAGGTCAGGCAGCATCCAAGGAGCAGGAGAATCGACGTTTCAGGCATGAGCCCTTCTTCAGGAAGGGCTCCTAGGATGCTGCCTGACCTGCTGCGCTTTTCCAGCAACACATTTTCAGCTGTGATCTCCAGCATCTGCAGTCCTCACTTTCTCCACTGTCTGGGAGTTGTGGAACACTAGTCATTGCACATATAATGTTTGAGAAGTCAATGTGACCAATGAGAATGAAAGATGTATAAAGATGTCATTTACATTATGACTGGGGGAGCAGTCTCTCAGAACGTTGTCTCCCTTGTGTACACTTGTATAATAAACCCATCATCTTGTTTGAATCAACAATTTGCTCCATTTGTATTATCGTTTTTGATTATATCCCTGACAGATGACGAGTCTCTGGACTCATCTGTGAGAGGGAAGATGTTGGATGCTTAACAGTCAGGTATGTGAATAGCTCCTGGAGCTTTCAGATGATATTCATGCCCTGGGATAGACAGTGGAGAGTATTTTGGCCAGGAGTCTGGTGATCACATGCCCTTTAGAATACACCGCTTCCTCCTGCAAGAGATTGGCAACTCTTATAGACAGATTCACTCAACAGCTCAAAGTGACTTCTGGTTATACATTTGGAGCTGAAAATACTCCTATTCTCAATGCCCTCACCTAGACACTGACAGTACAAGAAATGGATATGGTAGTTGCTTCGTCTCTAGTAACCAAGGAAGGCCTTGAAGACCTCACATTGATGGATAATGGCAAATGGTTGCATCTGAGGGCTCCTGTCAGCATGTTCCTGATGGTAACAGCCTATTATTCACCACTTCCATGCCTCAAGATGCAATGGTGAGGGAAGGGTCTTGTCACTGAATAACTTTCACTCATAATATCTAGGTCCTCACAGGTAGAGGACAATTGCCAAGCTCATGCAGATCAATGTGGTATTAGAAACAGCAGCCTGTCTCCAGTGCCACTGATCACAAGGGCCAGCAGTGATGTTAGATGTGTAAACTGACCTTAGCGCTGTTCTTCTGCTCTTTATTAATTTGTTCATTTTCTTAATCTGTTTGCTGGATACAAATGATTGAATTGCAGATTTGTTTAAAACGGGCTGCAAAACACTGACCTCCCCACAGTGAAATTCAGAGGTCATTGTGAAAAATGTGTGTTGAGATGAGTCCTCAGAATGTTCTATGCAGGGTTGAGCACACGCCATACGGTATATCCATGCCAGTGTGTGAGAGGCACATGAAGCCTTAATAGAATTATCTGATGACCAGTGCCTCCCTTGCCTCCAGAATTTGCTTGTTTCATGTTGTCTCACGTTGTTTCACATCAACATGGTGCTCCTCATAGTCCTCCTTAAAGTCAAGATAGGTTTGTTCATCTGCCAATGCCTGGCATGTCCTCATCCTCAATGATCTTCAGCTTCAACAGAGTGACACCATGTAGAGAATAGCACATGGCAACAATAAGTAACAGTTGATCTCTTGCATATTACAAGACTCCTGTAGATCAATTAAGGCAACAAAGTCTCACCTTTAGAGGCCTATTGTCCTCAAATTGCTCTTGTGTATGCATACTGTGTATTGAAACTCTCTTATCTGCAGGAACATAAGGATGCCTGGTGGGAATTATTAGCCAACTTTTCAATGGGTAACCTTTGTCTTGAACCAACCATCTTTCCTGTATTTCAGGGATTGTGAACAGCGTGGTACTTGGAAATGTTTCAGGGTGCTGGCATCAAGACAACTCCCAGCCCAGGAAACAGTGCACACACGATGCACTTACAGTAATCACATACCAACTGAGAAAGTGAAACCCTTTTAAAATTCCAGACAACCCTGATGGGCCTGTGAATGCTTTGATACCGACATGAGTGCAGTCAATGGCCCCTTGTGTTACTGAGAAGCCCATGAGAACCTCAAAACCTCTGTCAGCCTGGTTATCTCCTTACCCTCCTGAACAAAACTTCTGTCACCACTTTGATGCAGTTGAGATTAAGATTCCACACAGACTTCCTGCCGAGGATCTGAGGCACAGAGATTAGGGGGAACTGTCACTTTTAGTATTACAGTAACACAGCCATGAATGCTGTTAGAACTGCACCCACCAGCACGTGCAAGTGATGCTTCCTTTGAAAGGCATAATGCTCACTCATTTTCAAGTAGTTTGAGCACTGCCTATACAATCCATAAAGACTGTATCTTCTTATTTTTCTGCATGTTTGATTGTGAATGTAAATGGGAAAAGGACTATTTTAAAACCAAGTATTGTGAAAGAAATTACTGTGCTTTTAAAAAGATACTGAGACTCATTGTAATTCATGTTTATACTGTTCCTTTGGTTGAGCAGGATGTGGTCGGGATTGGGGGGGAGGGGGTGCTACTGATTGCAGGCCGCCTGGTAGTAGGGGACTCGCTGCCAAGAGATTGCCGATTGGTTTGTGGAGTTGTGACCACTTGTGGATGACAAAAATCATCAGCCTGACCACTATATGATTGGCTCCTGAGTAGCTGGTCAGCTTGTGGATGTGAATGATACTTGCAGAAGGCTTTGGACTGTTGTCAGGGCAAATAGAATACCTAAAGCTTGAAGAAAGCCTGTTAATTTTCCCTCACCAGTTGCTTTAAGCTCTGGTCTTTAATTAGTAACTAAAAGATGTTGCAGTCAGTATACTAATTGCCTGTGTTTCCTGCAAATCTGAAGAAGATAGCATGGGTGGTGCAGTGGTTAGCACTGCAGCCTCGCAGCACCAGGGTCCCAGGTTCAATTCCAGCCTTGGGCATCTGTCTGTGTGGAGTTTGCACGTTCTCCATGTGTCTGTGTGAGTTTCCTCTGGGTGCTCTGGTTTCCTCCCATAGTCTAAAGATGTGCAGGTTAGGTGAATTGGCTGTGCGAAATTGCCCATAGTGTTAGGTGCATTAGTCAGAGGGAGGTGGGTTACACTTCAGCGGGTCGGTGTGGACTTGTTGGGCTAAAGGACCTGTTTCCACACTGTAGGGAACCTAATCTAATTTACTGGTAGAATTATACATTGATAGTTTCTGGTTGTTTACCTGTGGCTGAAATCTACTTACAGAAACCTGGTCTGTGTTTTCTATTAGCCTTTGTCTAGCTCACAAAATCACATATTCAGTTTTAGGAAGAATTTGCCTGCAGGACTCCAGATCAAGACAGAATTTTTCCTGAGAAACCTGATGCATTCACTGCACTGCACACTAGAAATGTTAAGACTGTGACATGTGACCCGCTGACTGTTGAGAGAGAATGCAGGAATGCTAATTGGAAGGATTTGAATTTTTTCAGCATTTTCAGATATAGTTTTATAGAGTTCTGACTTGTTCAAAATTAAACAGCCTGTCAATGCTCACAAAACCAACTACGTAATTATATTGGTTTACCTTTAAGATGGGAGAAGCAAAACAGTTTTACTCCAGAGTTTATGTTTTAATTAATGAGATTGTGTTTGTCATATCTGCAGGCTAGGTTGATTAACCATGGGAAATGGAGGTTTACACGCAAAGGGTGGGAGGTGAGTCTGGGTGGGATGCTCTTCGGAGGGTCGGTGTGGACTTGTTGGGCCAAATGGCCTGCTTCCATACTATAGTGTTTCTATGATTCTATGTTGTTTAATACATGAGCTGGTCAGAGGAAATAAAATAAAGGTGAGAAAGCTACATATACCGGGCCAAATGTAACCCCGCCCATGTCTGGCAAAGAACAGGTGGAGGAAGCAGCAGCATCTTACTCTATCCCTCCATGTCCAAAGATGAGCAGGCAATTTGCACAAAGGCAATTAGCTGATCTTCAATATACAGTTTGGGTCTCAGAGAACTGATGGGGAAGTAGTCATGGTTTCTCTCACTCAGAAAGGATTCACATTAGGTGCAGACCTGCTAGGAGGTGGATCATGGGGTCAGAAAAGACCCAAGAACTCGATTTAAATGTTTTATTTAAGGTTTCCTTGGAAACTAGGAAGAACAGCAGTGCATGATTAAAAGCATGCAACAACATGCTAACTACACAAAATAATGGCAACAGTCCTCAAACTGAAATGATTTTAGCATCACAAGTTCCAAGACAAAAAAATTGAAAAATGAAAATGAAACCAAGCAGCCATTATCAATAAACTGTCATTATCTGAGCGGGAAGCATACCCAGGCTGCAGCAGTGAAGGCCGAATCAAAACCACTGGACCACAAAGGAAGCTGCAAACATTTCTAAGGTTGTGAAAAATAATGTAAGGAGTAGAAATGGGTCATTGGCCATTTGAGCTCGCTCTCAATACAGTCGTGGCTGATACCCTGCCTGAGTTCCACCTTCCTGCATTACCCGAACATAAAGTCAGCTTTTCGCTGCTAAAAGCATGCTCCACCACTCAATGTGATCTGCTCCTTATGTAAGGGCAGATAAATGAAAAACTTAGGGCAGGACAGGTGACGAAGGTGACAGTGGGGAGGACTTTGCGATCAATGACCATAGTTCTATTAATTTTAAAATTGTTACGGAGGTGGACAAAACTGGTCCACAGATTCAAGTTCTAAATTGGGGCAAGGTGAATTTTCATGGAATTAGACAAGAGCTTGCAGAGGTTAATTTGCAGACAACTGGATCTCTGGCAAGTGGGAGGCTTTTAAAAGTGAGATAGCTAGAGTTCAAGGTTTATATGTTCCTGTGAGGAAGAAGGGCAAGATTAGCAGGAATAGAGAACCCTGGATGACAAGAGATATTGAGGTTTTGACCAGAAAACATGACTCAGATACAGGCAGCTGGGATCAAGGGAATCCCTAGAGGTGTACAGTGAATACAAATGTTTACTGAAGAAGGAAATCAGGAGTGCAAAAAGGGGTCATGAGATAGCCTTGGCTGAGAAGATTAGGGTGAATCTAAGAGGCACTTTAAGTATATTAAAGGAAAACGAATAACTAAAGTGAGAATCGAGCCCCTCAAGGACCAAAGTGATTATGTTTGTGTAATTCTGGGATTTACATAATAGTGAATCGAAACCTGCAACCCCATTCTGAGTGATTAAAGACTTAACAGCAATCTAGGTTTGTTCAATACATTGCATCAGTTGTATGAGACTTTGACCTTTTACTCTAAATTCTGAGTCCTATGAACTTATCCCACTAGCTACTTGATGAAGGAACAGCTCTCCGAAAGTTTGTGCTTCCAAATAAATCTGTTGTCGTCCTGGTGTCGCGTGAGTTTTAACTTTGTCCACCCCGGTTCAACACCCACATCTCCACATCTTGGATGAGAATGTCAAGGCATGATTAGTAAGTTTGCTGATGACACTAAAATCAGTGGCATTGTGGATAGTGAGGAAGGTTGTCAGAAATTGCAGTAGGGCCTTAATCAGCTGATGAAGTGAGCCAAGAAATGGCAAATAGAGTTTAACATAGATACATATGAGGTCTTGCATTTTGTAAAGTCAAATCAAGGTAGGAGTTTCATGGTGAATGGAAGGGCCTTAAGGAGTGTAGTGGAACAGAGGGAACTTGGAGTTCAGGTTCACCGTTCTCTGAAAGTAGAGTCACAGGTAGACAGGGTAATGAAGAAGGCGTTTGACGCACTGGCCTTTATCAATCAAGTCATTGAATAGAGATGTTGGGAAGTTATGTTGCATTATACAGAACATTGATGAGGCCGCACTTGGAATATTGTGTTCAGTGTTGGTCACCTTGTTTTATGAAATATGTTATTAAACTGGAAAAAGTGCTGAAGAAACTTACAAGGATGTTGTCAGGACTCAATGGTCTGAGTTATAGGGAGAGTAGAACAAGCTAGCTCTTTTTTCTTTAGAATGTAAAAGACTGAGGGAGGCTCCTTACAGAGATGTATAAGATCATCAGGCATGGATAGGGGGGGGGGGGGGGGGGGTCTTCTTCCCAGGCTTTAGGAATCAACTACTAGAGAGCATCAGTTTAAGGTTAAAGTTGAAAGAAGAAAATGGAACCTGAGGGGCAACGTTTTTACACAGAGAGTGGAACACATATGGAATGAACTGACAGTGGAAGTGGTTGAGGCGGGTACATTAACATTTGAAAGGCATTTGGACAAATACGTTGAGAGGCAAGGATTAGAAGAATATAGGCCAAGTGCAGGCAAATGGGGTCAGTGTGGACATTTTGGTCCGCATGGTCCAGTTTGGGCCAAAGGGCCTGTCTCTGTGCTGTTCTGCGCGCTAAGTGCAATTTATGATTTTTCCAGGGATTTTCTCTTGTTGTTGCTGTCCATATGTCCAGTTAAGGTTTCTGCAAAGTCTTACAGTCACAACTGGACAGTGCTGTAAAGCTGGGTTCCTGGACCACGTGCTGGCTGAGCTCTCTAGGACATTGTGACGCCGAGCGGACTTCACGAGTGATGACGATCGATATCACGCTCGATGACGTCGTAGAGATCCCCCAGGCCTTTGCGTTCAAAGACTACAATTCCCGACGTGCGCTGCGGCTATTGGCCGCCTTCCGCCGGAAGCAGTTTGCGTGTGGACCGGGACCGGGAGCGGGGGTTTGACTCCAGAGCACCTTTTCCGCGCGGCTACAATCCTACTCCGCCGGGACCGGCATGTCCGAGGAAAGGTTTACAGCCGCGTCCAAAAGGAGCTCTGGATGCACCAGGTGAGTGAGTGAGTGAGCGAGCGAGAGAGAGAGAGAGGCGGCAGCGGTGGGGTGTGCATGGCCTATCATCCGCGTGAGTCGGGTTGGCGGCGGAGGAAGAGGAGCAGGGAACCGTGTGCTGTCCTCACCTGCTCCCACTGCAGTGTGTGGGCACACACCCACTCAGTACCTGGCCCGCCTTCAACCTGCACATCTCAAACCCACAGTCAGGGGACATTCCCCCTCCCCCACGCTCCTTACTGGTCTCTGATATCGCTGCAGCGCGAAGCTTTTGCTTTGGTTGCTTCCAAATATGGGTCGAGAGTGTGGTGCTGGAAAAGCACAGCAGGTCAGGCAGCACCAGAGGACCAGGAAAATGGACGTTTCGGGCAAGAGCCCTTCATCAGGAAAGGGCTTCCAAATATGGTCAAGGCGCAAGGGAGCATGGAGATTCTGGATGGCATTAATCGTTAATGCACGGGGTCTTGCAGCTGAGGGAGATGGGTTGAGGGTGCTGTTTGATTCTTGGGGGATAAAATCCTGCTCTCAAAGAGACACGGTTGAGGGAGGGACAGGACTGGCGCCTCAGTAATGTGGGGTGCAGGAATTTGAGTTGTGATAGAAAGGTGGTGTGCGCACTATCGGTCAAGGAGTCAATTGTTGCACAAAAGTTACTCAATCGATTCCATATGGGTAGAATTTAAAAACAAAATGGGTGGTATATTATAGATCCTGCCTACCAAGCACAATAATGAGGGATAGAAAAACAGGTATGGAGGTGAATCTCAAATGTGTCATAAACACTAGAGTAATCATAGTAGAGGATTTCAACTACTGCAAGATTAGCTGGGATCATGTGAAAGGCTTGAAGAGTTGAAATTCTTAGTGTGCCCTGGAGTGCTTTTTAAGCCAGCAGACACAGTGCTGAAAGTGCTACTCCTGACCTGATTTTAGGGAATAAAGCAGGAAAATGATGGATGTGTTAGTGGGGAACAGTCCAGTGATGATTACCATTGTTTGGTAATACTTAAGGTTCTGATCTGGGGGAGGGCCAATTTTAATCAAGACAGATATGTCCAAAGTGGGGAGTGAGCAGCCACTTGCACATCAGAGCAGTAGGAGCCATTCAAAAAAGTAGTAGTGAGAATGCATACCAAACATATCTGTAAAGGTAAAAACTGGGATCACTGAGTCCAGAGAATCCTGGATATTGAGGGACTTGATGGGCTGAATGGCTTACTTATCCTGCATCTTAAGGTCTTATGGCAGATATACAGAGGGCCCATATCAGTGCATGCCCTAAAGAGCATAGAAAGTGCAGGGTTACTTCAAAAAAGAATCAGGCAAGTAAACACAGGGCATGAACAAACATTAAGGAAAATCCAAAGGCATTTTGTATTTTAAAGATCAGACAATAACCAAGGAAAGGACACACTAGGGACCAAAGAGGTTTGGTGAGCTGGAAGACATAGCTGAAGTTTTAAATAAGTACTTTGTATTTATTCATTATAGAGAAAGATGATGATGTAGGTATAGAAATTGGGAGGGGTATTGTGATATACTTGAACAGATTATCATTGAGAGGGAGGAGGTTTTAGTGGACTTGAAAGGGATACATGTCCAAGCCCAGGTGAGATGTAGCCTGGATTCCTTTGAAAGGTAATGGAAGAGATTGAAGGGACTCTGACATTAATTTTCAAATCCTCATTGGCTAGAGGAGTGGAGGATGGCTAACATGGTACCATTATTCAAGATGGCTGGTAGGGATAAACCAAGCTGCAGGCCACCAAGCCTAATGTCAGTGGTATGGAATTATTGGAAAATCATCTCGACGTGGAGAGGTATTGATTAATCAAAGATAGTCAGCATAGGCAATAATGTCTAACACATGTAATTGAATTTTTTGAGCAGGTGACTAGATATGTAGGTGAGAGTAGTGCACTTTATGTAATCTATGTGGACTTCAGTAAAGCCCCTGAGAACCTCTTACATGACAGTCTGGTTAAGAAGCTTACCCATGGTATCCAGGGCAATTTGGCAAATTGGATCTAAAATTGGCTTCATGGCAGGAAGCAGAAAGTGATGGTTGAAGGAAGTTTTTGTGATTGAAAAGGGTTTGGTGCTGGGTCCTTTGCTATATGTAGAGTACATTATTGATCTACATGAGCATAAAGTTATTAATAAGTTTGCAAATGACAAATTAGTTGTGTGGCAAATAGGAGGAGAGCTGTAGACTACAGGTTGATTTGGAAGGGCTGGTCAGATGAGCTGAACAGTGACAAATGGAATTTAATCCTGAAACATTTGAGGTGATGCATTTTGGGAGCACTAAGAATGTAAGGGAGAATGTGCTGCATGCCAGGACCTCTGTGGTACAGACGATTAGGAGGACTGTGATGTGCATGTCTGTAGATCCTTAAAGGCAGCAGGACTGGGAGGTAGATAGATGGTTGAGAAGGTTTGTGGAATATTTGCCATTATTATGATGGAGTTATACAGAGGGGATTTGATATCCTCCAGCTCAGAAATGGTCTCAGCAATCACAACTCACTTTAAACCCAAAGGAAACCAGTTAAACTTTACTTCAGCAGTTACTGGAAATTGTGACTTTTAATTGATAAATCAGAGAACTTTTACAAGTGAACCAGCTACATATGCCTCTTGCAAATTAGTTTGTAAAAGGAAAGCCAGGAAAAAACGTTTGGATTATCAAGAAACAGCTCAACAGACCTTGTAGACGCAAACTACTAAACTGTCTTTCCAATTTCTTTTCCCTTTTCCATGTGTTTGTACTCTGTCTATATGTCTGTTGCCTGTCTGTGTGCAAGGGTAGTTGATGAGATTATTGTTTTAATTAGTGATATTCTGATGGTTTATAACTGTCTAATTATTCGTAATAAATAGTAATTCTAATAAATAAAAAGTACAGAAATCCAATCTGTATTTTCTGTTAACTTGGATTTGAATTGGGGATTTTTGTGTACTTACTTCTAAAGTCTTTAACTTTTGTGATGACTCCGGGAATAATAGGGGTTGATTTCCAGCCTGGTACCTGAGAGTTGTGATGTTTAACCCTCCCAAGTGTATTGCATCGCTTCTCAGGATTGAATTCCACTTGCCATTTCTCCGTCCACCTGACCTGTCCATTAATAACTTCCGGCAGTTTATATTCTCTTCCTGACCATCAGGCACACAGCCAGTTTTTACATTGTCTGCAACTTGAAACTGTACCTCCTAGATGTCCAAGCCATGCAATGAAAAGTGTGGCACTATTGAAACTTCAGCATAGGTTAGGATTTAAGCATATGAGGAGTGTCCAGGCATCCCAGTTTCAATCCCCAAAACTGCATAGGAAAGAGATATTAGGTAAAAACAATGACTGCAGATGCTGGAAACCAGATTCTGGATTAGTGGTGCTGGAAGAGCACAGCAGTTCAGGCAGTATCCGAGGAGCAGTAAAATCTGCTCTTCGGAGGCTGCCTGAATTGCTGTGCTCTTCCAGCACCACTAATCCAGGAAAGAGATATTGTCAGTGCAGTGGTGGTTTAGTTGCTGCTAGCAACCAACCACAGCTGTTAATATGTTGTACAAAAGTATATATTTAATGTAAAATTATTTAGAACAATGCCTTGACCTTGCTACTCTCCCTTTTTAATTTTATTTTCTTCTTTGTGTTACTGGCCACCTCTGTTGAAAAATGGTGAGATTTGTTTTTTGAAAAAGTCAGTCTTCACTTCTTTGTCTCATAGTTTGAGGGTTTGTTTGTGTTCCAGAGTAGTGAGAGTTAATGGAAATTTAATTAGTATATTTTAGAGCCCAATTTTAAATAGTTACCAAGTGTGCTTAAGTAATTCTTAAATTCACTATGATTGGGATAACTTTTATTTTTGGAATACTTCTCTATCTTTCAATTCTGTGTATTTCAATGCCTAGTTTGGATCAAGTGATTGCTGCACGTCCTGGGAAGACTCCTATCAGCCAACTGCAGGAATATTGCACAAAGAGTGGTCAATCCCTCCAATATGAACTTGTGAAATCTGAGGGTCAATCTCATCTGCCGAATTTTATCTTCAGAGCAACAGTGGGAGAAGTGAGCTGCACAGGTTTGTCAAATCCTATTGCTATGCCCACCCATGGCTCCCTTCTGTATTTTAAAGCTGTAATTTTCCACAGATATTGCATTAGATTCTGAAAGCTACATAGATATTTGTTGCAAAGATATTCCACAATAATGTAGTGTTGTACCTGTAGACCTAAGTTGCATCACATGCACATCTTGTATAAACTAAGTTTATTTAATTGGTTGTCTTGTCTCGTAGAACTCACTTCAAGTGAGTTTTAGTTGCTTGCTGTCATTTTTTATTCATAGCTGTATACTTTTCTAAATGCTTTCATTTTTTAAAATCTAATCTGATTCACTTGTTTGGCTGATACTTCCTATGTGATCTCTCCTCTCTCTGGTTCTCTTGACATCCATCTCTATGTGATGGGGGATATTTCAGTAGTTGAACATCGAGGAATACCATCAGCTGTGTGAACTATCTTAAGCTATCAGAAGCAAGAAGGCTCAACCCTGTTGAATTGATCAGTGCATTTTCCCTTTTATTTCTTACTGTATATATCATTATAAATTAAGCAACCAAATTTGGGCAATGTGAAACAGATTGCATAACATGTCATTGCAAAAGTACCCCTGATTTAAAAGAAATACTTTAAGTAGCTTTAAAGCCCTTTCCTAGTTACTGTGTTTTTTGAATTGACTGGTTTTAAGTGGGGGGGGGGAGGAGGAGAGTGGGAAGGAAGAAAAAGTAACACTGAGCAGCATCTAAGGGAGGGGGGGGGAGGGGGTGTAGGTTAGCTCCATAAGACATTAGAGCAGAAATTAGGCCACTTAGCCCATTGAGTCTTCACCACAGATTCACCACTCTCTGGCTGAAGACGTTTCTCCTAATCTCTGCTCGAAAGGGTCTTCCTTTTGTTTTATGGATGTGCTCCCAGTCCTCATCTCTCCAGCCAATGGAAACATCTTCCCAACGTCTACTCTGTCCTGGATGACTGGGCTCAGATAATTGGGCAGCTGCTTTACGTCACAGAGTTATGCAAACAGCGCAAGTTCGATTTAGCATGAAAGTCCCGTCCCCTCAAGTTCATCTAAGACATGGCGACCGTCTGGTTAAACTTATTATCAGTCATCTCTTGCAGAGAGCGGCCTCTGGGACTATGGTGACTTTACGTTTTATTAAGCAGCATTTCTTTAGGGTTTGAGATCAGCTGGGGAAGTGGCCACATTGTTCTGGATCCACTATTTCACATTATTTCCAAACCACTGCTTCCCATGGTACTGCCAAACAATCACTGGACACATTGTAGTAGAATGCTGTCAGATTTATGAAAGGGATGTCCCATTTGACAGATCTGTTGAAAGTTGTTCTTGGTTGCAAGTAAAAGGTGGATAAGGTGGGCCCAACACATTTGGATTATCAGAAAAGTATTCAGTGGTGTGCCTGACACATTATAATGTGTTGCACTCTTGGAGTTGTTATTTAGCATCAATTGAGAATTGGCTAATGAACCTCAACAGCGTATGAATAAGTGAATCATTTTCAGGTTTGCAAGCTGTAACTAGCAGGGATATCATAGGGTTTGAGCTTGGGCTCAATTATTCATAATTCATATCAATGATGTAGGTGAGGGGAGTGAATTTAATGTATCCATGTTTACTGACAGTACAAAGTTATGGGGGAAAGTAGGCTTTGAGACAACAAGTGAATGAGTAAGAACATGTCAGATGTAATATAAAGTGGAAAAGTGAAGTCATTCACTTTATTGAGGACAATAGAAGGCAGAATTCTCATGTATCTATGGACTTATGATCTGTATCACACCGCCAATTCCAAATCCATTGTTGCAGTGAGGATATTTTAATTGGTTGTGGAGTGTATAACCAGGGACCATGGAGTAGGCCTTTTAGGACTCAGATGAGGAAACATATTTTCATCAAAGGTTAGTGAATCTGTGGAATTCTCTACCATAAAAAAAGTGTGGAGACCCCCCCCCCCCCAAATCATTGAATGTATTCAAGAAAGAGATGGATGTTAATGGCATCAAGGGGTATGGGGAGAATGTGGCAATATGGATTTGAGATAGAGGATTAGTTGTGATCAGCTGCCTTGCAGGGCTGAATGGCTTACTCTTGCTTCTAGTTTCCATAGCTGCCTAGGTGGAGTTTATGGCCTCAATTACATTGTTTTCCTGCTGCTATTCCCTGGAGTTGGGGAGGTGGTCAGATAGGTGGCAGTTGGGAATAAATGGCCGACAATTAGGAACTTGGGTGAGTGAGGTGCGAGGAACTCCTTGGTGTGAAGAACAGTATAGTGAAACATGGTGTAGGAATCAGGAGAGTGAGAGGGGTATGTGCAGCCCAAGTGTTGGGCAGGGCTTGTGTGGGGTTTGGATGAGGGATGGGGTATGCACAGGAAATGGGCAAGAAGGAAGATGAGCTTGGAGACGGGCACTAAGGTTTAGCTGTGTTGGGGGGGGCTTGTGTGGGAGAGTGTGGACCCTACGCAGGGGAGGGGGGCAAGTGGGAGACAGGGAGTTTGAGAGTTGGGAGAAGTCATGGGAGTCACATGGGAAGTGGGGCAGAAAGATAGGGGTACATTGGATTTGAGTGAGGGGAAGGGGATGTGTTCGTTTGGGCAAGGGTCAAGTGGGAAATGGGAGAGGGTGTATGTGGGAGTTGGATGCGTGGGAGTTTTGCAAGGGGGAGCTACTTGGGAGTCGGATGGGTGCGGAGAAGGGTGCGTGGGACTCAGGTGGAGAGGTGGGGCAGTTTGTAGGGAGGAGGGGTGTGTGTGGCTGTCATGTGAGTGAATTCGGCAGGAGGGAGAGTCTGAGATAGTTGGAGTGGGAAAAGGCGGAGGAAGAGGCTGTGTGCTAGTCAGAAGGCATGGGTGGGAGTCAAGCAGAAAACATGGAGACTGGGGCAGGGAGCATGGAGGGTATGGGACTGGAGCACTATTGACAGCAGGGTGTGTCGGTGATGTGCAGATTGGGTTGGTGGAAGGGAGGGCATCAGGACAGATGGACACGGGGATATGGATATCAGAAATGTGGTTGGTGGAAAAGGGGAGATTTGGTTGCGGTGGATGGGAGTTTGACTTTGGGAATGGTTTGGGAGTCCTGTGTTGGTCAGGCATTGGAAGCCAGGCCAAGATGAAAGGGGTGTTTGAGTTGGTGGGATAGAGGTGAGGTGAATGTCAGTCTGGTTTGAGAGGTGTTAGATGGTGGAACTGGACATTTGGCAGAGCTGAGATAATTGACCTCCAACAGCCATGTGATATTCCCTTGTGCTCCAATATCACAAAACAAAAGAGTTTGTTCCCTAGGGCTCCTTGATGCCACATTTGATAAAGTTCTTTTTACTCTTTTGTGGAATGTGGGCGTCACTGACTAGTCAACATTCAGTGTCCATCCCTAGTTCCCTTGAAAAGATGATAGTAAGTTGCCTTTCAAAACTACTGCCATCCCCATGTGTGCTGTAGGTGGAGCCATAATGTGAATTCCAGAATTTTGACCCAATGATGGTGAAGGAATGATGATATTTGCAAGTCAGGGTGGTGAGTGGTTTGGAGGGAATCTTGCAGGTGGTGGTGGTGTCCCTACATATCTGCCGCCCTTGTCCTTCTAGATGGAAGGTGCTAGCTAAGGATCTTTGGTGAATTTCTATAGTCTTGTTGCTACTGAGTGGCAGTAGTAGCGAGAGTGAGCGTTTGTAGATGTGGTGCTAATCAAGTGGGTTGCTTTGTCCTGGATGGTGTCAAGCTTTGAGTGTTGTTGGAGCTGTACCTATCTGGGCAAGTGGAGAGTATTCCATTACAATCCTTATTTCTCTCTCTTAGATGGTGGACAGACTTTGGAGAGTCAGAAGGTGAGTTACTTGCTGCAGTGTTCCTAGCCTCTGACCTGCTCTTGTAGCCACTAGACATGTTGGTCCAGTTGAATTGCTGGTCAATGGTAACCTCTCGGATGTTGATAGTAGGGGAATTCAGTCATGTAAGACCATTGAATGTCACTGGGTGGTGAAGATTTGTCTCCTCTTGGAGATAGTAATTGCAGAGCATTGGTGTGGCGTGAATGTTACCACTTTTCAGCCCAATACTGGATATTATCAGGTCTTATTGCACTTAGACCTGGACTGCATCAATATCTGCGGAGTTATGAATGGTGCAGAACGTTGTGCAGTCATCAATGAATATCCCCACTTCTGACCATATGTTAAGGGAAGGTCATTGATGAAGTAGCTCTGGATAGTTCGGCCTAGGACACTACCCGAAGGCAGTTCTGTAGAGCTGTCCTGGAGCTGAGATGACCTGCATCCGTCAGCAGCCATCCTCCTATGTACCAGGTATGATTCCTACAAGCAGAGAATGTTGCTCTGTGATATGCATTGATTCCATTGCAAGGGATGCAGTAACTCTGACCTCATCTCTGGAGTTCAGCTCTTGTATACACCATAGCTGTAATATGGACAGGAGCTGAGTGGCTGTGACAGAACTAAAATTGATATCCATGAGCAGTCTATTTGCTGCTTGTTAGCATTTCCATCCTTCCATCACTGCTGAGATTGAGGGTAGATTGGGGCTGTAATTGGCTTGGTTGGATTTGTCCTGCTGTTGTGGTTTGCACTGACATGTAATTATCCACAATGTCAGATAGATGTCAGTACTGTATCTATACTGGAATGGATTATGACTGGTTGAGTGAGTGACAGGAGGTGCTGGCTGGGAATGGGGGAGTGGGACTCAAGTTGGAGACATAGCTGTTTTCACGCACCTGTTTTCTTGCCCCAACCAATTCCTGCGTAACTTCCACCAAGACCAACTCAGAATGTAACCCACCATAAGTTAACCAATGTCACTGTTAGTTAAACCCAACCTAATGGGTTCCCTGATGACCAGAGCTTGGATCATAGTCTGTTTCTCTCTAGTTCTGCTTATTAGGTGAGAAAACAAAGTAAAATAGCCACCTCAGCACTTTTTAATGGTCGTTTTTATTATAGTCATTTTAAATAATCTATTTATTGCTTTGGAAATTTATTCTGAAATTCACATTTACTTTTATGGGAAGAGTCGATAAAATGTGGAGCTGATGAGGGATCCTGCCCAAAATGTTGACTCTCCTGCTCCTCTGATGCTGCTTGACCTACTGTACTATTTCCAGCTCCACATTTTATTGATTTTGACTTTCCACATCTGCAGTCCTCATTTGCTTCAAGTTGCTTTTATGGGGAACCTTCTTCTTAAATCTTTCTCAGTGTCCCCTCCAAGAGAGAGAAATTGAAATGTGACTACCTTGCAAGACACTTGTGCAAACCTGGTGACGAAGCAATGTAGGTGTCTGATTTAACCAATTATATAACAAATTAAACAGTGACTTCTAATATTAATACCCACTTTACTGGGTGGTCCACAGTCATGTGTGTATATGTATTATGTGTTAAATACAAATTGGTTTATGCTGCACACATTTTTATGCAGACTTCATCTGCTTTCTTTTGTTGCATTCAGAATAGATAAATGTAGCTTTATGTTAGTTAGTGAGTAATTCTAATATGTTGTATCAATATTTTTTGAGCTGTAATCAAATGGTTCCATTCCAAATAGATAATTGGTCCTCCTGTTATAGGCCAAGGTCAAAGCAAGAAGGCTGCAAAACACAAAGCAGCAGCAGCTGTACTCAATATTCTGAATGGAGGAACTCTGGAAGACCCTGAATGCGATGGAATAAGGTGAGAAGGCAGCTGTGTTTCATAAATGATCTGATGTTTGACTACATAGCCCCTGATGGTACAGAGTTTTTTGTAAGTGTTCTTGCTATTAACTGTATAAGTGATCAAAATGTTTGAGAAAAAAAATGCTTTATTGTTGGACTGGATGTTGTATGAAATACATATATCAGTTGCTCTCTTTTCAGCCAATCTTTGCCAAAATCTGAACCCATTACCTCAAAGCAGCCACACAATCCTCCCAACCCTATTGGTACACTTCAGGTGAGATGAGGATAGTCCTCTATCTTTCATTTTTCTCTGCAGTTCTAGTTGTAATTGTTTGTTTGTATTGATATTTTTCACTTGGATTTATTATAGCAGTTTTAGTGTCAGCAAAGAATGAATCAGTGATCAGAGGTGACTTTAATTTTCATATAGATAGCAGAGACTAAACTTCCAATAATAGTGATAGGTTGACCATTATGCTGATATTGTATAAGCATTAGAGTACTTTTTCCAATGAGAGAAAAGCCCTTTTTGCATTCACAACTGAATAAACCTGTGTTTGTAATGGTTTGGATTGATTTAAATGTCTAGAATCTTTTAATTGAAAAGAAATTCACCAGCTCTCTCCAAAAACACCAACTGTTATAGTGCATTGATTCACAATCATTGTTTTTACAAATTTAACAGGTGCTATTGTCTGAGAAATAGAATTTCTTTTTTCTAGCTAAATTTTAAAGGTTCAATGCCACCAAAGGGAACAATAAGGAGGCATATAAAACTTTGTATGGGGGTTATGAGAAAACATCAGGAAGGGTATCTGATATTCAGGCTGGGGGATCTAATAACCTTTTAAAACAACTGGCCCAAAGTCCCAGGGAACAGCAGTATGTCTAAGCAGCCCATCTCAGCAATTGTGCACCTCTGATATGTCTTCTGAAACAGAAGGCCCAACTATTTCTCATTCTGATCTCCCCAGAACAAAAGTATTCTGGGCAGGTACCCTTTTTTAAAAAAGAAATGGGTCTGACGGGTTAGGAACTTTTCTGACTCTTAACTTCTCACCACCTCCACAGAGAAAAATTAGCACACAAGACTGAAGGAGTCTTGCTGTAATTACTTTGTGTTTTTGTGCTTGGAAGAAATGCAACAAACTTAATACCTGGAATGAGAGGATTATCCTGAAGAAAGATTCAATAGACTGGAGGTATAGTTCCTGGATTTTAGAAGGAATGAGAAGATATCTCACTGAGACAGAAAATACTTGAAAAATTTGAGAAGATAGATGCCAGAAGGATCTTCCACTAACCTGGGGAGCAAGCACTAGAGATCAATATTGGAATAAAGGGTCAGTCATTTAAGACAGAAATTTCTTTACTCAAAGGTTTTTGGAACTTTATGCTTAGAAAGCTTAGGATCTTCTGTCATTGAACATATTTGAGGCAGATGTTAACAGATTTTTGGAATCCAAAGCAATTGAGGGATATGGTGATAGTGAGGGAAAGTGGAATTGAGATGAGCCATGGTGGTACAGGCTTGAAAGTTTGAATGACTCTCTCTCTCTCTATTTCTTAAATGTTTATATTTTATATTTCCAGTAGCTCATTGTACTAGCAGCTTTGTTAGATTTCTGAGAATTGTACAGTTAAGCTGCTAACATTATTTACTAGGAATTGGTTGTGCGTAAAGGATGGAGACTTCCAGATTACACTGTTGCTGAAGAATCCGGTCCTGCTCACAAAAAAGAATTTACAATGATTTGCACAGTAGAAAAATTTGTTGAAACAGGTAAGAATCATAAGTATTAGAGTCCAAATTGAGACTTTGTCATAGTTCTAAATGGGGTAGTATTTGTAGTTTAATATGTTTTTAAGAGTTATTAAAATCATGCATGAATTAATCAATTTACAAAGGGTACAGATACAATCCTACATCAAATTTCTTTGGTATATTTTCATTTACTATTTTACTTCCTGGGACATGGTGTTGGTGTTGGGCCTGCATTTATTATCTTTAAGGTGATGAGCTGCCTTCTTGAACTGCTGCAATCTGTGTGCAAGCATCTCTACAGTTCAGGATGAGAATCATGATATGAGCATGCAGATCACTTTCCTGACCACTTTATCTTGATTCACCTTGAAATAGTGTAATTCTGAGTATAGTGATTTCACATATCCCTGATGTCAGTTAGTTCTATTAAGTAAACTCCGTTGTAATTTCTCTTTGTAAACCGATTGGTTAAATCAGTGATTCTCAACCGTTTTCTCAGGTTCCAGGGCCCCCTCTTTCAAACAGGGATACAACATGAACAGATGGACAGAAAATCATGTATTATTGAACACCAAGAACACTCAAACATTCTGACATACTGGACAAAACTTAAAAAAAAAAGACTGTATGAAATTAAACATCTCTCAGGCCTAATGCGATCCTTGAGTTTGGTCCTTTTCTGCAAGTTTCATGATATCGGGCTTCAAATTAGATAGTGACAGTTGGAGGTCACCTCTTGTTGCAATATCAATTCTGTTCCTGGATTTTGTCAGGGAAACTACCTTGCAGAATCTGCTCTCAACCAAATATGTTGAGGGAAAGGCAATAGATCCATAAACCCTTGGGGCTCCTCTTTTCTGTTTTCTGTCTGTGGTCCCCTTCAAATGTCCCCCGCTCAGAATGGCTGGTTTAAATTATAGTTGTCAACTGTAGTGACAGCGCTGAGCCAATACAAAAATTTTCAGTCTTTCTAACCTTATCAAGTGATCTGTAATCTGTCTGTACCTTGCTGGGGAAATGCCTAACATACCAATGGCCTTGTAACTTGCAGCAAGGCTTTCTGCATAGAATGTGGACTGATGGGCAACTCTCTTGATCACATAATCTATGAATAAACCTAGTTCTGAACAGCTTGGTTGAGGTCTTGTTCGAAGAGGCCTTGGGGTTAGAAAGGGGCAAAGCATGAGTTGTTAAGAGATATTTGGGGGAAAATGGTAGTTTAGTGCCATTGTAAAATCTCATACTAAGACCAACCAAGTTGAAGAATCTCAGAAAACCAGAGGCGGAAGTAGTGCACACAACTGTAACCTTCAAGACTTCCCCCTTGTGCTTCTTCCAACCTAAAATTGACTTCTGATTTTTTTTTTCTGGTTATATTTGCTATTCTCTGCTCTGGTGTTCATTTCTTTTAATTGAGTAAACTTTGTAGGTGGGAGAAAAGGCACTAGATTCAGTGCTGCCACTGCTATACCAGTTTACATTGCCATTCTTACTGCCAGTGATTATCCTTGTGATTGTAGAAGGTAGGCCTGTTGACATGCCTATTTCAGAACGATACCAGTTAATCTTGTCATTGAACTCGTTGTCAGTTTGTTAAGGGCCATTTTAGTGTTTTGGTGGGGGACAGATCAGATGTGTGGAGGTGACAGCACAACTGATCCAATCTTTGTCATTGCCATGAAGTTAGGCGGGCCCATTAAAAAGGGAACACTACCAAGAGGAGTGCTTAACTGTTACATGGGTGCAGTTGGGTGTTTAGAGGAGATACTAGGCTGTATGTACTGTGGCAGCGGAGGTTGTTGTGAGCATCATGAAGGGGATTAGAAGTCCAGAGTGTAGCTGAGGGGAACTAAGATAGCAGCTGGTAATGGAAGCACAATACTCCAGTTTTGTGTCAAATGGCAATGAGGATCAATATCCTAAGCAGCAGATGAAATGGATGAGGGACAGGAAGACTAAGAAGGCTATATTCTCAGCACAGGCTATATTGCCAATAAACAGAGCAACCTTTCAATATTGGAGAATAGGAATGGTGGGTGACCTTGCCTATCTGGAATGGTCACTGAGATTTGTACCCTTGTAGGGACAACCTCGCATCTGGCAACACTGCTCACTATACCCTTCCAGTAGCTGTCAAATGTCATTTTGCTAATGATTGAGAAAAGACTGGTTGGACAGTTGGCTGGGTATGAATTCTTTTTTGAGCACAGAATATACCTGGACAATTTTCCATATTGCTGATTAGATGACAGTGTCATAACTGTCCTTAAAAACTTTGCTCGAGGCATAGCTAGTTCTGGAGCACGGGTGTTCAGTACAGAGGAACCACAATTATCCGAAGGTGTGGTGAGGCATATTTCATTCGGTTAATTGAATTCCGGATAATCTGATAACGTAGTTTAGCCAACCATTGGGAACTTGCGCTCTTGCAGGATAATCTAAGGTTTGGATAATTGAATGCTGAATAATTGAGGTTCCTCTGTACTATTGTTGGAATGTTGTCAATACACGTAACAGTTGCAGTATTCAGTGTTTTCAGCATTTCTTGATGTCTTGCGGAGTGGATCAAATTAGCTGAGGGTTGTCATCTGTGATGTTGAGGTGCTCTGTAGGAGGCTGAGGTGTATTGACCACAAATCGGATCTAAGTTGGATGGGAGTACTTCAGCCTTGTCTTTATCATTGATATGCAGGACATCTTTATATTAACGAAGGAATATTTGAGGAGCTGCTGCCCCCTCCAACAAGTTTAGTTGTCCACCACCGTTCATGACTGGATATGTATGGTAGGACATGTGGATGTATGAATTAACAGCAAAAGTAGGCCCCTCTAGCTTGCTGTTTCATTAAATAAAATCATGGCTGAATTTCACATTCCAACCTGCTCCAAATAAACTTAGATTCTCTTGCCTCACAAGAATCAATCTGCCACTGCCTTAAAATATTCAATGACTCTGCTCTGCTGCCCTTTGAGATATAGTACCTAAGTGTTTTAATCTCATCTCTGTCCTAATTTTTTTTTTCTGAAACATTTCTGGACTCCTCCTTAAGATGCATCCGTTGTCAGGATTATCAGGATCTTGTATGTTGCAAGTAAATTACCCATCACTCTTCTAAATTCCAGGAGAAATGAGCCCAGTCTGTCCAAACCGCTCATTTCAGATATCAGTCCACTACCATCTCTGAACTGTCTCCAAAGAATTTACTTTCCTTCTTTAATAAGGAGATCAAACTCTATATTGTACTTGAGATGTGGTCTTGCTTGTTATGCTCAATTCCTCTTGTTAAAAAAAATGCAGATCTTAAATCTGATCTGATGGTTGTGAGATTGCTTAGAGTATGTATTGCAAGTTGCTTATACTGCTTGATGTGCAAGTACTTCCTCTATTGAAGCTACAAAAGATTAGCTCCTCATTTTTAGTTATGTCTGATGCTATTCCTGGCATGCCCTCCTACATGCTGCATTGAACCAGTGTTGAACCAGTTACCATCTCTAACTTGATGTTAATGGTAGAGTGGGGATATGCCAGTCCATTAGGCTACAGATTGTAATCGAAAAACATTAGGCTACTGATGGCCCATAACTCTACTCGGGCACCCAGTCTTATGTTGCTGGATCTCACATCTATCCCATTCTACAGAGTGGTAATGATACACGATTGGATGGGTTAGGGAATTTCAGCTTCATAATGGCTGTACAATGGTTACTCCAATTGACAGAAGTATCTGCTGCAGGTAGATTGGTAAGGGTGAGGTCCAGTATGTATTTCCCTCACAACCTGTTGCAGGTCCAGTCTGCCAGCTGTGTTGTTTAGGAATGGGATACTTCTGCTTATGGGTATTCAAAGTGGAGGAAAATGGATTCATCAACTGAGAGATGGTGGTAGGTCATAATCAGCAGCAGGTTTCTAACCCATGTTTGAGTTGATGCCATGAGACTTTGTGTAGCCAGAGTCAATGTCAAGGTTTCTGGCTAATTCCATGATAATAGGCCATTACCTCTGATGGATTTATCCAGGGACAAGATGTGTGCAGGAATAATTAATGTCACGACTCATCCCTAATTAGATTTGTCAAACATTGACATTATCTATAGGACACCCTCTGCCAACTTTGTTAGAAAGGAGGACTCTGGAAACAACAACAGCACACAGAGCCTTTGCAGTGTCCTGGACAATGTCAAGTGGTCTGGTTTGGTTTGAAAGTAAGGAACCAGATGGTTTCATTATCAGACTAGCTATTGATTCATGTTTATGAATTGAAGTTCCCCATCTGTTGTGTTAAGATGTGAACCCATGTCTCATAGCATTAACCTGGGTCTCTAGATTACTAGTTTGGTGACAATATTACTATGCCATTGCCTCCCCTTTGTGCGAGTGGAGGATGTGTAAGTTAGTGGCTGTGCTCGTTTTGCATTATTGGTTTATCCTCTGTCAGAATCTGTGGAAGATGCTAGGAAAGATCATGGATAGACTGTTATAGTACATCCTGAAATGCTGAGGTATCCTAATGCAGTCAAATCTTTGGTAAGTTATCAGTTCATAAATTTTTAAAAAGTGACCATTTGGGAGAAGTACACTCCTCTTTTGTCTTTATTATTTAGGCCCTATCTCATTTTTGCTAACTTGCTCCTATGGGACCTCCTGTGGTGACTTCCATGGCTGTCTTTATGGCAGGATTAATGTGGAAATGAGACCCTTTTCTTCCCGTCAGAACCCTCTCTCTGCCACTGTGAGCTCTTTTAAGCTGCATGGAGGTATTGCTGGTGTGTTTTTCCAATGCTAGCAGCTTGATACATGAAACAATGTGGACATGTGCGCAGCAGTACTGTGGCTATGAGCCTATTTGAGGAATCGGTAAGCACCATGTAGGCATTCCTTTCATTCAGAAGCAGCATGCACCTTCAGGCATCTCAGCTGGTTTCTCTGCTGGAAGTTGAACACCCAGAAACTGTCTTCAGTCTCTTAATGCACTTGCATTGTCATAGTCATTCAATCTTTACAGCACTCGTCCCAGGTCCTGGAGACTACACATCTACTGCTGTCATAGATTCAGTAGTGTTCTTTGGCTTGGTGGCGGCCTTCCATTCTGCAAAAAGCAGACCCTCCCTCAAACTCCAAGAAGATTTCAAGGGTCAGCATTGGAGAACCAAGCAGCTGTATTGTCTTGCATGCATTTTTTGAACAGCAACCATGTTAATGATCACCACAGTCGCTTTAAAGGAGGGTTGCGCTTTGAGTCCCTCCTCCATTCTGCACTAAAATGCTAATGTCCACCCAACCCACTGCCACAGAAATTGCAAGTTGTGACTATGAGGATGGGGTCAGGACCCAGAAACAGTTGCGACATTGAAGGAAAATTTTAAAGGTAGTATATAAATGCACGTTTTTGTTAGGCAAAACAATTACTTCTCTTGCAGATTTTTTTAAAAATTGCAATTCTGTATCAAAATTGGAAGTTATAAACTAAAATTATTAAATATACTTAAGCACAAAATGGGCAGTGAACAATGAACTTTCAATTCTTATATACAGGTTGTGGTACTTCAAAAAAATTGGCAAAACGCAATGCTGCAGAAAAGATGATTGCCAAACTACAGAGTTTTCCTGCAGGCTGGAAACAGGAAGACGAATACAATAATGATGATGTTTCATTGGTAAGAGTACGTTCAAAACAGGCAAGTTTGAGGTATGCAATAAAAGATTTGCACCCAGACAAAATTGCAGCAGATTTCCATCTCCAAAATTATTTGGAATTTGGAAGTACACTTTTTTGTCATTGTTACCATTGAAATTAGAAGGATTAAAATAAATTATTTGCTTTCAATTTAGCAGTTCTTCACTGTTATTGTTCACTTCTAGTCCTGTTTTCAGATAATGGATTGCTGCTGGTGTTTCTACAAGTTGTTCAAATCCTGCTTTGCTTCTAACTGATTAAAACCAGACAGCTGCATTTTTTTTGATAATCAGATGTGCAACTGCAGTGTCGTCCTTTGGACAGCTTTGCTTTTCCCAGAATATTACTGTGTTTAGTAAAATTAAAACTGAGATTGGAATGAAATTTACTAGCATGTTCCTTTTGAGTTGTGACATAATATTGGGGGGGATCTTGACAATCTAGTTGACAATCGAGAACACCCGCTAATAAAGGGACAACAATAGCTGAGAGTACTGGCTGAGTCATATGGATACTGTCAGCAAGAAGGGTAACAGAATCCATATAAAACCACAGATGATTGGATATTTTGTAAATTAAGTAATCTCAAAATATATCACAGGGTCCATCTGTCATTGTGGTCCATTTGCAGGTATAGAATGGATTCTCAAGTCACCTATAAATTTAGTATTGATCATTTTGGTTTTGATAAACCACTGACAGGCATAGAAATGAATGTAATTTAGATAACGGCCAACAATGTGAAAGCAGTGCTAGGAACAGGTTTCCAAACCTTTCAGGTTCTCTGACATATTCTAAAATGGTACTTCAAACGTGGCAATTGGTTTAAAGGCAACATGTTGATTGACGTGTACGCAAGTGGTACTCCAAGATACTACTTCCCCAACCATAATTTGAATCACATTTATGCATCTTCCTGTCTCATTGGTTATGTAGGTTTCTTGTGCATCATAAAGACAGTATATATTGCACACCACTGATTAGTGGATTGTAACCCAGTGTGTTATTACTCAGTGCTGGGTTCCTTTGTCCTGTTACTGGAGCCTCTGGTGTGCATTCCTCGTCAGTGGCATCTGTGTTTCCGACAGCACCTCACCCTAATTGGCCAAGGCATTCATCTTGTCCTCGAGTTAAATGATTCCTTTGCGTCTACTGTACCAATAGGGTCCCTATTCTCTTTATGTTGCAGAGGGATTTCCCCAAACCTATCTAGCCCTTCACTAGGTTCTGTGGTTCCTAGCATTCGCAGATATTCCAATTATGATGTCCCCTTGTGTGCTTAGTATGATTCTCTTTCTTCCTATTCTGCACTTCGCTATAGCTTGTCTAATGTTAAGTGATTTGATTACAATCTACACATTCCACTTCTCCTATCCTCTTGTCTTCAGTTATGTGACACTTATCTGTGAATCAAGTAATTTTAAATCTATTTTTCCTACAATAACACACTCCAATTCAAACAATAGAAACCAGTGGAACATGAAATATTAACTGTAAATGGAATTGCATTCTTGGTTCATGGGCTGTTTGGGAATCCAAAATAGGTCAAGCAGCAAGTATACCTTTTAAACTTAGTTGGATACCTGAAATCCTCAAAAAGGTTAGAAAACCTACTTTTTAAAAAGTCCCAAAAATATTAATTTTTTGAAACTAAGTAGGTTTGTGTTTCTGTATGTTACCTTAATTTTGTACAGTAAAGTGAGATCAGTTGATTCTATTAAATGTAAACATCAAATTTGATATTGTATGTGCTTCAGATACCTGGAGATGAATGGAATGGTCCAAGGGGAAAGATACCAGTAATCAGCTGCGACCTGCTAAGGAATTCATCTGGAGAAAAAATTAACCAACTGAAAAGGAGTCCACTCAGCATTCCCAACACTGATTACACTCAGATGTTGGGAGAAGTGATGGATGAGCAAGGATTTGATATCTCTTACCTGGATATAGGTATATACATATAGAACAATGTAAATTAGTCAGCCTTGAGAAATAAAAATTAGCTATTTAAATAGAATACTGGGTAAACTTGTAATATTCAAAAAGTAATAGTCTACTTAATTTATACTTGTTATACTCAGTAAAAACGGTAATACAGTACTAAACCTAATGCTGTCATGTTGTTGAAATCTTGCATTTCTTCCCAACAATAACTAACCTATATCGTATGTTCAGTGTTTATGAAATTAAGTTCATATAATTACATTCTACTTTTCTATCAAATTCAATTTTTGAAATGGACTAGATGTTCAAAGGTGTTTACTAGAAGCATCTCCATTTGAGTTTTTGTCTTGGCACTGCAGATGATATCTTTTTAATGCCATGTATCTGTACCAATGGTGACCAGTATTCATTTTACCTGGGCCTCTTATTCATGATAATGATTTTGTGTGAGATAATGTTTCAGAAAGATACAGCTCATGAATGATTAAAGTAAGGACGTCTTTCTGCAAATGCAAACAATTGTTATTGTTTAGCCTGTATCTAACTTACAGGAGCAATAAAAAAAAACTTTTTTTTTGTTACAGATGAGCTGACTGTGAATGGGCAGTATCAATGTTTGGCTGAACTCTCAACTCGGCCAGTTACTGTATGCCATGGAACGGGAATTTCTCGTGGTAACGCTCACAATGATGCTGCCCACAATGCACTGCAGTATTTGAAGATTATTGCTGGAAGAAATTAAACAGGTTCAAGTTTCACCCAGGTGGCACTATTAAAAAAAAAAATATTTTTTTAAATTATTTGATTGAAACACAGCCTTTTAAGCTGCATTGTAAAGAATAGGATGTATGTGCATGTACACAATCATTTGCCCTGAGTGTTTCCTTACTGTTAAGTCTGAAAAACCTGATTTTCAGAAAAACCTGAAAAATGTGATTTTTAAAAAAAAATTAGTCCCTGAGAAGCAATATATTAAGAATGAATTTTGACCATTTTATCCCCATGTGATAAATTGAGGTCTTTCTAGAATTTACTTTCTATAAAGTAAAATGATCCAGCAAATCTAGCTGTCACATTTGTTCAGTGAAATGCTTGAAGATGAGATATCAAATAATTCGAAATAACATTGAAACATTCAGCTGGATTTATTGACTCAAAGCTAAAAGAAGCATTAGTAGTTTAAAAATAGTTTTAAACATATCCACCTCTTAATTCTGCAGCTGCCTGTTCTCTCTGCTGTGGTTCAGATTGGAACTGACAGTGGGATCGGGCAAATTTCTGTACATTTCATAATCTAGCTTGTAAGTTTATTGTCATATTTCTGAATGACATTTTGAACGTCAAAGCTTCCTCAGTTTGACAAAATTACTTTGGTAAATGACCAAACGATGTGTTGATAAAGAATGAATTTACGATTTAACAAGTGTTATAGAAGGAGACTGTTATGGATCAGACCAAACCCCCTTAAATATATTGCGAAGATAGCCTAGACCCTTTTTCTGATTTTAAAGGTAAGTGTAAGGCGTTATGTTATAGATGCAATTCGATTGGTCCAACTACTCTAGGCAAAACACACAAAATTTAAAAATTGGCTTAACTATATAAACTACTAATTAACTGTTCCAGTATAGTAATATCCCATAAATACACCCTTGGCAAAGGCAAATTCAGTAAAATAGATGGTCTCACATGCAATTCTAGCAGCAGCAAGAGAACCCCAGTCCATTCAGGCTGTTTCTATTGTTCCAACTTTTATTAAAAAAACCTCAAGATCTCACAAGCTTTTTACTTCATTGGCAGTGAGCAGGGTGCTTAACACCTTTGCCTCAACCTTTCTTAATTTTAAAATAAAGGACAAATACACCTCTTAAAGCCATAGTATCATCACAGCGACATTATTCACATGTAAATTTTCATTATAAACTGGTACTTTCCGCTACTTATGCAAACCATTTTCAAACAAAAATCAACATACTTTTTTAGAAATATGAATGTAAAAGCACATTTTTCATAGTTGTATAAGCTGAATAGTGTATGCCAAATTAATTTATATTAAGAGTTTTCCATCAGATGGTTTTTAAGGGAACTTCTCAAGTTTTAACATTGGCAATCAATAAATGCATTTGTACAATTCTACCAATAGCTTGATATCATAAATCACTGTATAATTGGGGAACCATGCAGCAATTGGAATATCCCTTGTTATTTATTAAAAGTAATACTGGCTATCAATTTTTATTAACCAGACTATACATATTATAAAAAGCAAACTGCTGTGGTCTCTATGCTCTAGAAAGCATTTGGATGCTCTTAATTCCTCTTGCACAGAATTCATATTCACTTATGATAGTTTGTGTGCAAGCAAAATAATCCCTTTTAACATCCCTAGATAACCAATCAGCCAGTGACTGACTTTAGACTCTGTGCTTGCAATTATGCTTTGTAAAGTTATTCGTTACCAATAAAGTTTTACATAAATCCATCTGTAGATTTCCTGAAAAATGAATCACTTACATAATTTTACATCTGATTAGTTCAAGAGAGTTTGTTTGGTAGCCTCAGGAAATTTGTCTCCAGCATAAACCCTGTGTTTCAAGCCTTCCATCATCTGATTTAAATGTGGCATTTATTTTTTTCAGTAACTTATTTCAGTAATTCTTAGCTGTGTGATCAAGTGGTTTAATTTTCTAGGAAAACTGAAGAGCTGAATAAAGGTATTGTGTAAAAACCTGTCTTCATTTTACTTGTAAACCACGGTCCAAACATTTGGCCAGTGTCTACCAGTAGGTAAAAAAATGTACTGTCTGCCTTATTGTATAAGCAAGTTATACTGGTGTTTGGTTGCTAAATTCCTTGCAGGACCTGACTTGATTTTTGAACCCTAAGCAGTTCCCTTGTTTCATGCTAAACTTGCATAGTGCAATTTGGTGAACTGGTAAAGGCATCATCAGATTTGTTACCAATAACAAATAATTACAAACATCACAACTATTGGATGTTTCTAAATGTACTGATATGTTGCAGATCACTTGAAATTATTCTTAAACATTTTAGTTTAACATTTTAACATCTTGAACATCTGTAAATGGACTTTATAACTCGGCCATATTGCCTCATCCCAGGCTATCAATTTATACAAGATGTTATTATGTATTGATGTTGAGTATATTGAAATTGTTTATTATTTACTTGGTATAGTTAAATAGCAAAGTATAGTAAGTAGAGGTTTATTTCATACATTATCGGAAAATTTACATTGCCTTTCATATAAAAAAATCTGCATAACCTGTTGGCTTGCAGATTTGTAATTTATGGCAGGGAGAGCTAAAGAGTAAATAGGCAATTACCTTTTTGCTTTTACTGGATTTTACAACATACGCACAGAAGTAGTAAAAAAAATCTAAGCACTTCAAAATTTCAATAATTTAATGTACGATGAGATTGGGAGTTTAATATCAGTTTGACAACTCCCATGTCAAATAAAGCTTTGCGTCCTTTAACATTGTAATGTTTATTCCATGTAACAGATAATAGATACTGATTTAAAGCTTGCATATTAATACAGAATTTTCTCCGCATCATTTGAGCCTTGTTATAATGGTTTAGAATTTTTTAAAAATTCATTCATCGATGATTTGGCAGCATTTCTTATCCATTTCTAATTGTTCAGGGGGCAGTTAAAAGTCAACCCACATTGCTGTGGGTTAGGAGTCACAGACTAGAAGTTAGAATATAGTTGAAAATGGAAATCAGATGATTTAAGAACTGGAATTTTAGCCATGACAACCTAGTTTTGGAGAGCTAACCTTGGCAACAGTTTGTTTATATAAAAAAATTGAGTTGCTTTTATTAGTTATAGCACCAGAAACCAATGAATAGAATACATGCAAGTTGATTGTTAATAATTGGGGATGGGGAATATTAAATTCAGAATTGAAAGTACCTTTATAATTGTATTTCATTAAATAATTAACTTAGTATATATACTATTACTCATGTCAATGAAGAAACTAATTTATGCTTCAAAAGAACCTGAAGGGACAAAGACTTAAGTAAGCTTAAATCATATGGTTTCATCTTGAAGGATCAAATTTGTTCTTGCCTTTTTGCATGCAAAATTTAAGTACTTGTTAGGATATATGGTTACAGGAACTGATATGCTTTTTAAAAAGGTAAATTTTTACTTCATCTAACCAAAATGTTTAAGTAAAAGCAATCCAGTGGTGCCATACAGTTTTATTAGAACAAGCACAGATAGCAGCAGTGTACAGAATCAGTATGTATATGCATTAATTAACAATTGCACTTCTTCAGGACCCTTTTTCAAAATGCATTTCAGTAACCTATTGAAGCATCACTGCCAGGTTTAGCATCAGTCAGTTCATTCAGTCTTCCATGACACTACAGACCTTTTGGTAAGGCATTTGTAACATTCATTGGCAGGCTAATTTAAATTTGCACATGCAAGTTAATTTACATTGCAACATACACTGCAGTGGCATTCTCTCTAAACAAACATATTAAAATCTATCATCTATTTAAGTCAGGCACAGCCTGAAAATACAGAAAAGTAGACACCTGTTGAAATATATAATACAGGTACAAAGCAATTACTTTGTTCTGCAAAGCCCACTGCTTCTGTACGAAAGATGTTTTTCAACTCTCAAAGAGGGAGAACACAAATTGATTGAATAATGGGAAGGATGGAATAAGTGTGTGGAAAATCTAAGTACACCACATTAGTATGGTTATGCAGTGATCACCTTAGGCATCCATCTCCTTATACAGATAGCCAAATCTAGTGAATTGCAGTTTTCTTTTCAAGGAAATGCATTCTTTCAGACATTGTTACCCAGCTATTTTGTGGCAAAGACTACTTCAAGTTAAAAGTGGATTTTGCCCTTTCAAATGAGATCTTTAGAAAATCTATTTAATGAAAAATAGTTTCTAAATAAGAAAACAGCAATTCTTAAAATCCAATATAGTAAATTGATATCTCTGATTTTGGCCTAAGGATACTGTTTGAATAATTTAATTTTTCAGCAATTGGACCTTAAGGCACTCGAGTAGAAGTACTGATCAAAGATATTAATAGCCACGAAAGAAACAAACAATGGATTTGCTAGAGTAATTAATGTGTTAAATGTTTACAACTGATACAATCTTTTGACAGATTAATGATTTAAATAATTTTAATGGTAACATACTAAAAAAGCTTAACAGATGGTACAATTAAACACTGAGAATGTTGGATAATTTCAACACAACAGTAATATTAATAATCAATTTACCTTACTGTTAATATTAATGCTAGTTTTCAGAATATTAAAAAGTCTTACTATGGAAGTATATCAGTAAAACCTCGTATTTACATTTTGAATTACACATCTACTTACGACGAGATGCATTTATTTTAATACATCTAACATGATCTACTGAAATATATACAGATATGATAAAGTAAACAATTAATCTTTAGTGCAATGTCTTTCTTGTTTTATGACAGGAAACTTTAGAAATTTTAACCAGTATTTTTCTTCAAATGCACTTCAAGGTTTTCTGATTCTTTTTAGTTATCAATCTCTGAATCCAGCTGTTCACATCAGTAAAGTGTGATTTTCGAATTTTTTAATTAAACGAATATGGTAACAATTACACATGCATAACTAAACTACAAAGAATTAAGACTTCCATTCATTCAGCATTCTTTTAAAATGGTAAAGAATCAAAAACTGAGAGCACACAAATTTGTCTAAATGCTTCATTCTAACTTTGTTTTAAAAATAATGAATGGTTTCAATTATTAGTTGTTGCTAAGTGGGAATAAATGGTAAAGTACAAAATAGTGTAGAATTAACTAATCATGAAACTTTTGAGACCAAGGTATCTCTTCCAAATGGCTGTAAAACAAAGCTAGGAGCATTACTTATTGAATTGCAATAAACTGCACTTAACCAGTTTAGATATACAATCTAGTACATTAACTGAAATAGATAGTGCTTGCGTTTGCACCAATCTTTATTCCTTTTTTCTTCGGGAATAGTGTTTTTTTTCCAGAATCTAAACATATGCTTACAGTATGAATTTGTATTATCCTGCCATATTTAGATTAAATGTATTGTTCATTACTGAGTCAAATACAAAAGTATCATCTTGTGCAATTTTGGTGCATTTTAAAATTGATAGGCCCATGTTCATAAATCTTTTATGTAATGCAATAGAAAACTTGTTTTGTGGGCAGCTGAGCTATAAAATGTCTATTTTACATATTTTGATACATGTTACAGCTTGCTATGATTGACTGAAGGCATTTAGACTCCAGTATGATGGGGATTGAGAATTTAACCACAAACCACAAACAAATAAATAAAAATCAGAACCTATTTAAACAAAATGAAAATGCTTGTGGTTGGAAGAATACATTCAGCTTGAGTATAATTATCCTACAATTTAAATACTACTATTTTGAACAATCTGTGCGTTCAGCGGTGCACTATTAATTCAATTAATGGTTTTCTAATGAGTAAACTAACCAGGGAATGGCTTGGCTGCTTTCTATATCTTCCCTTTTTCAATTTCCATTATCATTAAGTTCCAATAACACATTTCTGTTTAAAAACAGAACTGTGGATACTGGAAAGCAGAAACAAAAACAAACCTGGCAGTATCTGTGGAGAGAAATCAGTTAACATTTGATTTGGTGACCCTTCCTCAGAATAGGTTTCTGTTGCATTATAATCTTACTTGAGAGAGAGGGCCTACACATGTCTAAAGGTACTTACAGTATTTTGAGTTTAATTTTAGCATTGCAGAGCTTCTCAACATGTGGTTGCAAGTTGCAATTTTGGGGTCATGATTTGTGACAGCAATGGCTGACCCAATCCTGCTGTGACCCTTCCATGAACAGTAGTTTAAGACTTGAAATGGGCCACAGTGGGAAAAGTTTGGAATGCACTGGTCTATGGTGTTAAAAATCTTGCTTGTTAGCATAACAGTTTGTTTGTACCTGTAAGATTGATAAAGTATGTGTAACATTTCACATCAGTATATAAACCTTACTGGTAAATTGTAGAATCACTAGATTGTTCATCAAGTCCTTCCAAACAGCATCCCATCCAGAGACACATCCCTATCCTGATCCTGTAACCCTACATTTCCCATGGCTAATCTACCTAGCCTGCACATCCATGGACACTGTGGACAATTTAGCAAGGTCAGTCCACCTAAACTGCACCTCTTTGGGCTGTGTGAAGAAACATATGCAGACGCAGGGAGAATGTGCAAACTCCATACAGTCATCCATCCAAGGGTGGAATTGCATTCGGCACCCTGTTGCTGTGAGTCGGCAGTGCTAACCACTGAGCCAATCAGTAGATATTATATAGACTTTAAAATTGTGACACAGAACACAAATGGCAAGCCAACTGAAGACAAAGCCTAACGTAATGATGGAACAAGCTTATGTATGCTGAATGAGACTGCACATGAGTGAATTTCAATCTAATTGTTTTGTACTCTAGGCACATTAATCTTTAGTGTGACATATTTATAGTATTTAAAAACAGTTAGCTTCATGTAGATTTCCAGAATAAAAACCATGTTGCTAAAAGTACTTATTATTTTTAAGGCATGTAAATGGATGATGAAACATTTTAGCAAAAAGCTATGGTAAGTATTAATGCTTCATTAAGATTATAGTTTCATAAATATGCGACTGTCAAACAGCCATCCTTATTCTTGTGCATTCACTTTAAATTACACTTTTGGTTTACCAAAAATTCACAGCTTTAGTGGAAAAGTATTTTCTAAACGAGTGTTTGGGTCATGGAGTATTTTTATAATTGTGTCTGTAATTAAACAGATGTACCTAGCTTATGACCAGCAAAACCATAAGAACACAGTAAGATTTATAATAGCTATAATAATTTATGCATAGTTAATTTCTTTGTGAAGACTGTCATTTTTATTTCTTCACTTTTCATTACCAGAGTGCTATGTTTTCTAATTTACTAAACCCTGGATCCTTCCGCAGTTCCCAGTAGGTTCCATTGCTCATCCAAGATTCTCTTTGATTACTGTCAAGAACTTTCCTGCAAAAAAGGTAACTTTTATTAAAATCTTCTGTATATAAAATAACTAATTTTGATTCTTCTTGAAGTACAACAGAATGCACCTGAAGACTAACACCATAACAGTCAACACTCACTTAAAAAATCGGGGTTGATAAGTTGAATTGCTTTCTTCCATTAATCTTCTCCGTTCTCTTTGTAATTCCTCTATCCTACGCTTCTCAGCTGCAGCTGATTCAATATTTCCTTCTTCCAGGAATCTGATGAGAAAGGCATGAATTGTAATTTGAATGAGAAAAATATGATTTTATCCCAAAAATAAAATTCAGTGAAAAATTCATTTCAGCATCTGTCTCTGGGGCTAAGCTGACCACCTATATGTATTACAAATGAGAATCCCCTAATTCCCTTGATTATACATCCTCGCACCCCATAACCACATTAACGCCACCTTCCATAGCAGGGCCTCAGAAATGTTCACCTTTTTCATCAGCCAAGGATTTGCTATAGGCTGTGGGGAACTATTTCCCACACTTCTGTCCTCAACTGTTCCCTTCCACAACAATGACTGGGTCCACCCTGTTGTCACTTTGCACCCCATCAACAACTACATCTAAATGATTATAAGCCACCAGTTGCTACCAATTACCAGACACACATTTCCCTCCCCTCTCTTGTCAGCATTCCACAGGTTCTGTTCCCTCCACGACATCCTGGTCCACTTCCCACAGAATTGCAGAATGTGCAATATTTGTCCATTTGCCACCTCCCTCCTCTCTAACTAAGATTCCAGACACACCTTCCTGGTAAAACAGTGATTTAACCTGCTCTTTATTCATTCTAATCCACTATTTGCTACTCAGTACTGTCTCTTCTACACTGGGGAGATGAAACATATGTTGAGTGCCTGCTTTGTTGAAAGCCTATGCTCTGTTCATTAAAATTTGACCCCAAGCTTCCAGTTCCCTGCCACTTCAACACACCACTGTGATCCCATGCCAATGTTTGTCTCTGGCCTGCTGCAGTACTCGCAAAGTTCACACAAGCTGGAGGAACAACACATCCCTGCCTAGGTACCTTGAGTTTAACAATTTCAGCATTAAGTAACACCTCTTGCCAACTATTTTCAATTCTGACAGATTGGGATTGCTTTCCTTAGAGCAGACATGATTGAGATATATAAAAGGAAGGGAATAGATAGGGTAGACAAGGAAAAAAAGAAATCCTTCAGGTGTACCGATCAATGACAAAGCTGAAACCCTCAACATTTAAGATGTGGACTTGCAATGCCAAGGCATACAAGGCTCAGGGGTAGAAAATGGGACTAAAATACTTAGGTAGTTGGTTTTGACTAGTGCAGATATAATGGGCTAAGGGCCTTTTTATGTGCTAGAAATCTGCGTGACTAAATCTGCTACTGGTTGATGCATTTCCACAATTCCATGAAGAAAGCTGTAGGAAAATATTTTTAAAAATTGACCAATTCAAAAGTTTGATCATGATGGAACCCTTCATGACCATGTTTCTGCATCCCTTACCAAACGTAACATATTGTCTTGAATTTACCAGACATTACTGCGTATCAGTTACAGTCATAGAGATGTACAGCACAGAAACAGACCCTTTGGTCCAAATGACCAGATATCCTGACCTATTTCATTCCCATTTGCCAGAACGTGGCTCAAATCCCTCCAAACTCTTCCTATTCATATACCGATCCATACGCCCATTTAATGTTGTAATTGTACCAGCTTCCACCACTTCCTCTGGTAGCTCATTCCATCCACGCACCACCCTCTGCGTGAAAAAGGTCCTTAAGGTCCTTTTCAATTTTTCCTCGCTTACCCTAAACCTGTGCCCTTTAGTTCTTGACTCTCCCACACCAGGGAAAAGAGCTTGTCTGTTTATCCTATCCATGCCCCTCATTATTTTATAAACCTCTAAGGTAATTCCTTGCCTGAAGCAATTATCATTTCTGTTAGGAATATGCCTATTACATCTAAACTCCAACTGGGGAAAAAAACCTTCTCAGCATCTATTCTATCTGGAATTTTATAATGTTTCAAAGAGATAACAACTCCTCTTCTAAATTCCAGAAATTATAGGCTCAATCTCTTTGAACAGGACAACCCTCAACATTCCAATCAATCCAGTGAACTTTTATTTCATCCTTGGGTACAGAGCCCTGGCAAAATTCACTTCAATTGTGAGTGAGTTACCAACTCTCTGCCATCTTCCCCACTACATGTGGGTCTGTTCTGACTTTTGTGACTTCCAACAGCATTTAGTTTTATATCAACAGAGAAGTTGTATACATTACACTTGGTTCCTTCATCTAAGTCCTTAATATAGACTCAATTCAGTAATGGGATGTGGGCATTGCTGACTCGCCAGTATTTATTGCCCATCCTTAGTTGCCCTTGAGCTACAAACTGTGTAGACCCTGCACTGACCTTTCCTGCACCTGACTGGAATTGTTTTTGTTCTTCAGCCAAACCTCTACCCCTGTTAATATATTAACCCCAACCTTTTCTGTATTTAATTTAAAAATGTCTTCTGAAGTTCCAGTGTACATTTGTTTTACTTCATCTGCCCTGCTAGTTACACCCTCAAAGATTTGTCAACCATGATTTCCCTTAAAAGCATATAGGCTGCCTCATCATTTTCTAAATATACCGTTGCTTTGTAGTAGTTCCCAGTATTTTTGTGACAACTGATGTCAGATGTTTAACTAGTTCTTTGCTCCTTTGCTACTCAAGAAAGATGAGAGTAATGTTAGAATTGTTATCTTCCAGTAAACCGGGACCATTCCAGAATTTGGAAGCTATTGATTAGCACTTACAGATTCTGATATTACTTACTCTAAAAGGGGAATATTAACCATTTTTACCTCTGATCTGGTCTAAATCTGGCATCTGTTGATGGGAGGAACTCTTTCAACACTGGATCCAATTCATTCAGCTCAATAGCGAATCTTGTAAATCCATAATACATGTCACTGTCTGTTGGCATAGAGCCTGTGGAGTTAAAGAGATGCACATTATCTCAACATCATTGTCATGGAAATACACAGCAATTACACTACTTTCACTGGAAGGAAATTACTGAAGTCAATCCTCTTCAGTTGCCTGCTGCACAGCATTAGATACATCATAATAATATCAAACACAAAAATTAAGCAGCTTTAAGTTTTTGGTATTCAATTGTTAGTGGTTGTGTAATTTATTTTAGCAAACAATGCAAAACATTGTGTAACCATAAATGCTTTCAAAATGTCCATACTTCAGTACATATTTTGATTTTTAGATTACTAACACAATGGAAGTCATTCATGAGGTTAGATTAAGCTGACAAACTGTTGAACAAAATGAACATTAATGCAGAAGCAGCTAAAATTATTCAGTTCATGAGGGAATACACTACCACTGTACTGTTATGACACTTCTGTTTGTCATTAGTGTTGTATCACTTCTGTTAAGGATACAATTTATAGTATGCGAACCATCATTGGCCAATTTTAGTTTCAAAAATATGGCTAGCTTTGGATAGTCCAGACCGAGACATGACTAAACTCAGCTGCCAAATGTTTTGGAGAGAATCCCATTACTCATATTTAATTGTACGGTACAGGCCGTTCTGCTCTCATGCGACTGCAAACCCATGTTATAAAACAATCGGGTGGTAGAAGATCACCAAAGAAAACTGCTAACCCGTTCAGTAGAAAGGTTACGTTATCCAAATATAGTTCATAATTTGTTAATCGCGTTATAGCCAATTTGTGTGTTATGCCAGAATGACCTGTCTGTGAATGTGATGCACTGTCTTATGAAATTGGTCTCCAAAGAGGTCAAGAGAGTTCTGATGGAACCGCCCCATTCTTGGTCTTTTAAAAACATACTTAATAAATGTGGGTGTGAGAGATCAAGTGAAGGCTCAAGGATGACATTTCCAACAGGAGGCTGTGACCCTGAAGTGGCTATTATCACCCATTGCCAGTTGGCCTTGGACTTGTAAATTGCTGAGGCCCTGCACTGATCTTTGCTGCAGCCCACTGTAATTTTCTCTTCTTTGGCCAATGCTCTAACCATGCTAACATATTACCCCCAATGCATTTTTTATTTTAAATTCAATTCAAAACTTTTACTCTACAAATGCCTTTAGAATATCAAAGTATACAACATCCATTTGCTTTACTTCATCTGCTCTGCTAGTTACACCCTCAAGGAACTCTAATAGATTTATCAATTATGATTTCCCTTAAAAGCATATTGGCTGCCTCATGATCTTTTAAAAAGCACAAGGAAATTGTGCATTTAGAAGGTTCCCAGCGTTTTCCTTATGACTGATGACAGGCTATCGAGGCTGGTGTTTAAATATTTTTGGGTGGGGAGTGGCTATATCACATGAATAGACCACGATGAATACCCTGGCAGCCAGGCTTGAGGCCTAGAGGGAAGAACTGGTCAGTGGGAACAGAGGGATCTGGAATAAGACCCTGCTTTCACCTGCATGTCAACTCTTTTCCAAGCTTTCCATGCAGGGGCCTCCTTGTATGGTCTCAGCAAATCCATCCCATTCACTTACACCTGGGGCTCCATCACCAAACCTCTACGAGGCCAAAGTGCAACACTGCTCCCTGCTGTCCCCGACTGGCCAACGGCACCAACAGGTGGAAAATCCATTAGGATTTTGGAAGAACACTCTCTCACAGGAGCTATGAAGTTTGATGGTGGGAAAATGTCTCCATTTGGGATTTAATTCAATTGGGCCTCCTGAAAATGGTGTTGGTAAGGATGCCATGGATTTTTCTGCCTTGAACACGCCCCCTGCCATGACCATTAAGTTCCATATATCATTTATCCTTCCTACTCTATGATCTTCTACATTTCCAAACTTTAGAAAGTTTAGGAACAATCAGAGTAGTGTAAGAAATAGGTGCAAGAATAGGCCATATTGCCCTCAAGCTTTCTCTGCAATTCAACTCAACTTCCTGTCCACTACCTATATCACTTCAGTTCCTGACAGCTCAATAATCTCTCAATCTCTGATTTGAATAAATGTAATGATGGAAGACCCTAAATTATCAACATCTTTAAATTTAGGCTGTGCTTTGATGTTCTATTTTCCCAACTGAGGGAAACAACCTCTCAGTGCCTATCTTGCCAAGTATCTTTGGAATCGCCATTAATTATTCTTAACTCCTAGAGTGTAGGATCAATTTACTCAGCTTCTTATTACAGAGCAACCTTCTCATCTCAGGTACCAATTTTGTGAACCTTTGCTCGACTGTCTTTCCAATGGCAAGTATATCTTTCTTTAAATATGAAGCCAAGACAGCACACCAGGAAGGCGCAAGTGTTTATTTCTGGGTGTGCCAAACTCTTTTCTGGCCAAAACAATGAAGTTGTAGCCAGGCAGGAACACATTAACAAACAAAACTACAGTTACCATCTCAGACTTATTACTACAGTGTATGCAGTTGGCTTACAGCTACGGCTGTAATTTCAATTTTCTCACATTCTACCAAAATGTTCTGTGATACAGCTTACAATTCCTTACTAATATTGTATGCCTTGCAGATGAATTTTTTCACACAATGAAAAGCATTAAAACAAAGATGTCTACAATCATGGATTCAACAACTTTCCATTCCCACAAACATGCATAGACACTCCTCTCCCACACCCCAATGAACCTAGGGATGATTTAGAGAACAGAAGTTGTACTATGTTGCTCACAAAGAAGTGAGAGCAAGTGAAACCCCTACAAGGGGATAATAGTGGGAGGAGGATACTCTGACAGGGACTCAGACACTTTCAGCACTGCTGGGAGTAGACGGTACAGTTTGCTGTTAGATTTTATTGAATTTGCATTAAACAGCATTGCGGCCAACTAATCACGAAGGAAAGCAAACTAGTACATGTAAAATTGTCTAAGATTTTCAACTTCATTGACTTCTCAAAGTGGAGTGGCCTATAACTGGGATACTGCTAGAAGTAAGTATTCCAGAGGCCATATAATCATATTCACTTATTTCAAAAGTTGTGAGCAATTTAATTTAACCAATCTGGACCAAACAGGAAGGATTTGGATTAGATATTTATTTCAAACATAACCCCCAGTTTTATACAGTATTGACTTTAATTGGATAGTTAAAGTCCAGGTGGAAAATGGAAGATGAAGCTTTAACTGCATGGCATCCAATGAGAACCTGCCCTATTCACTTTGGTTGTGCAAGGTTAAGGTTATGCCTGATAGTCACAGACATCTACAGGGAATTAAAAAAGCCCTTCAGCCCATCAAATCTGCCAGTCAAAAACAACTGTCTAACTATTCTAATCCTATTTTCCAGCTTTTGGTCCATAGCCTCAAATACCTTGGCATCATGAGCGTAAATCTTAATACTTCAAATTTTACGAGGGTTTCTGCACCCTTACATGTAGAAAGTTCCAGATTCCTACCTGTTCCCTCACATTCTCTCTAAAGCTTCTGCCCCTTTTCTTAAATTTGTGCCCCTAGTCATTGATCCATCCACCAAGGGAAAAAGATTCTACCCTGTTTATGCCCCTGTAATTTTGTACATCTCAATCATGTTCCCTTCTCAATCTGCTCTGCTCCAAGGAAAATGAACCTATTTGATATTCTGAATATCCTTCCAGTTTTATTACCAAATTTACTTTTAAACAAAACATAAAATTCAGTCAGTTGTTGCTGTCAATTCAATATGTTGAAATTACAATGGAAAATGTGAATACTAAGAAACCAGCAAAACGGAAATTGCTAGTCTTAAAAAATAGGATGTGTTGCATTGTTGCTTTAAATGATGGTCCCTTGCCAACACAAATTTAATCAATTCACACACTATATATTGAACTTAAGAATTTGCCTAGTGGTAAATCACACAATGTATTTACCTGGTCTCCACATGCACTTGGCAGAGGGTGCAACTCCACAATACAGCCCTTCATGCCACTTGCCAAACAGCCGACGTACTACCTTCCCTTCCTGATCCATCACAAGTCCTTGGACTTCATTTACGTTTGAGCTCCAGTAACTTCCCTTTGCACATAAAAGGAAGAAATATGATTTATAATGATAACCATATGCTGATCTTTTAGTCTTTACATATTAGATTTGAAATAAAGCAACTTTGTTCTCTTACTACTGCATTACAAGGCAATGGGAACAATATTACACTTATTGAGCACCATTAACTGTAACATAAGTGCCAATTATCCCAATGTTAATACACTCTCCTTGAGTAGACTACAAGTTTGATTTTAAAAATCTGGTCCTGAGTTTTATAAATAACATGGGGAAAAATGGGAAAACGGGTGAAACAAGCTGGAAGACATAAGCAAAATACTGCAGATGCTGGCGATCTGGATAAAAAAGCTGCAAGAAAAAGCATCAAGGTTCTACATTATACAGTGTTTATGCTTCAGTTGTTAACTTTATTTACTCTAATTATTTTCCAATAGTGCTTTCTTAACATACAGAATATGCCACATTAGAACAATGGTGAGTGGATAACAAAATAGCCTTCAACTATGTTTAGATCAAGCAAACTACTTTTAAAAATCTAAAACAAAACTGCACCAGATAATTATATAAATTTAATGTTAGTATATAATAGAATTAAATTGAATAGTCATGCTTAAAAGGTACTTCTGACTAACATTTTCACAGGCAAGGTCAATAGAATGACAATTCCTTTTTGCAAATGACTAAGAATAGCCTTTTTATAATAATGCAAATTCATCGGTCTTTACCTTAATAAAAGTCAGTTTACAAATGCACACATTGTTTTTTGTGTTTCTAATGGTGATTTCTCCATAGTGTTCTATCCAACGACGTCCACTCAGGATGTTGTGTATGCAGGTGGTAACTTTGTTCCATTCAAAATGATCTCCATATCTAAAATTTAAAGTAATTATTCTGCAATGAGACTGCTAATTTAGATGGTAGCAAGTGCAGTAGATGTGATCTATTTGGACTTCAGTAAGGCGTTCGACAAGGTTCTCCATGGGAGACTGATTAGCAAGGTTAGATCTTACGGAATACAGGGAGAACTAGCCATTTGGATACAGAACTGGCTCAAAGGTAGAAGACAGAGGGTGGTGGTGGAGGGTTGTTTTTCAGACTGGAGGCCTGTGATCAGTGGAGTTCCACAAGCATCAGTGCTGGGTCCTCTACTTTTTGTCATTTGCATAAATGATTTGGATGCGAGCGGAAGAGGTACAGTTAGTAAGTTTGCAGATGACACCAAAATTGGAGGTGTAGTGGACAGTGAAGAGGGATACCTCAGATTACAACAGGATCTGGACCAGATGGGCCAATGCGCTGAGAAATGGCAGATGGAGTTTAATTCAGATAAATGTGAGGTGCTGCATTTTGGGAAAGGAAATCTTAGCAGGACTTATACACTTAATGGTAAGGTCCTAGGGAGTGTTGCTGAACAAAGAGACATTGGAGTGCAGGTTCATAGCTCCTTGAAAGTGGAGTCACAGGTAGATAGGATAGTGAAGGCGGCGTTTGGTATGCTTTCCTTTATTGGTCAGAGTATTTAGTACAGGCGTTTCATGTTGCGGATGTACAGGACATTGGTTAGGCCACTTTTGGAATATTGCGTGCAAATCTGGTCTCCTTCCTATCGGAAAGATGTTGTGAAACTTGAAAGGGTTCAGAAAAGATTTACAAGGATGTTGCCAGGGTTGGAGGATTTCAGCTATAGGGAGAGGCTGAACATGCTGCGGCTGTTTTCACTGCAGCATCGGAGGCTGAGGGGTGACCTTATAGAGGTTTACAAAATTATGAGGGGCATGGATAGGATAAATAGGCAAAGTCTTTTCTCTAGGGTCGGGGAGTCCAGAACTAGAGGGCATAGGTGTAGGGTGAGAGGGAAAAGATATAAAAGAGACCTAAGGTGCAACTTTTTCACACAGAGGGTGGTACATGTATGGAATGAGCTGCCAAAGGAAATGGTGGACGCTGGTACAATTGCAACTTTTAAGAAGCATTTGGATGGGTATATGAAGAGGAAGGGTTTGGAGGGATATGAGCTGGGTGCCAGTAGGTGGGACGAGATTGGGTTGGGATATCTGGTTAGCATGGATCGGTTGGACCGAAAGGTCTGTTTCCATGCTGTACATCTCTAGGACTCTAAATGTAATTTAGATGCAATTCCCTAGTATTTCAAATAACTAAGGTGACGAAACAAATAGTACAAACCACAATAAGGGAGTACAAAACACTTGAGGGATATCAAAATCAACATAAAAGCTTTTACAATTATACCAGGAAAAAGAAGCATGGTTAGAAGAAATGTGGGTTGCTGATAATGTCAGTGAAAATAAAACAAAAAGGATAGACATACTGAATAATAAATTTGCTTTAGCTACAATAAAGGAACAGATCAGGCCCTCCTCTTGCTATTTGCGACTTTAATTTCGAAAGATCATTTTTGGAGTCCTCTTAATGCCACTGCCAGTGTCTTCACATACACGTTCTTTGTCCCATTTCTTCTATCACTGTCCCATTGAACTTCCTGTAGTTAACCTAGTTGTCACTGTATTATACATAACAATTGACACAGGCCCCCTTTTTCTGTTTTACTCCACCTGTTGATATCTGGATTTAGTCGCTCTATCAATCCACCTTGTGGGAAAATATTTCATTGTTCCTGAACCATTTCTTTAAAGAACAGTGCATTGCAACATCTCAATTTTGTTTGACAATCTTTCATTCCAACTTACAAGGTGCATTCTGAACTCAGTAAAATTCACCCTCCTCCAATTAAGTATTTTTCTATAAGGTTGCTCCTCTTTTTTTTTACATAGCTAATTTAAACTTTATGATGGTTACCTAAATATACAACGACTCACTTTTGATTGACTTGACCCAGTTCATTTCTCAGAATCACACACCTCTTATCATCAATGCAGATTAACATGCTCTTCAGAAATTCTTCCTCCTCGCTGGCCTTTACACTATCGCTATCCCACTTTAAGGATAATTGACTTTTCAGCCAGGGGAACGACCTCTCATTTTGGTTGTAACCTTTGTGAAAGGTTGCATTTTATCAGGACTATTTTAGAAGTGTAGTAATTCAATTATTTGATTTGAACAAAGAGAACTTGTAACTAGAAAAGAATGAGTGGGAAGGGAGAACTGAAATAAAAGGACTTTGTGCTGCACTTTCTGAAATGGATGTAGAGTTGAGGAATTACTGGTCCATATTGGGATTAATTTTAACTGAAGTAAATTGTGTCCCTGTCACACACACAGTTTCAGAGTATGGATGTGATCTCCTCTGTACCTCTTCCTTCTCTGAGATAGTTGTGCATTCCAGGAGGCAATTGATGGGTTATTTTGGGGAGGAAACAGCACACCACCAACATACATAGAAAACCTTTCAAAAATGTACTTCAGAGGGAGCAACACATGTTGCTTTAGGAGACAGGTGACTCCACAGACCTCATTGAAGGCCTCCAGGCTTATGATAGGATGGTAGATGTGGTGTTACCTTTTAACAAGCAAACATCTTCTGGTGCAAATTGAAGGCCAGAGTACAGTATGTAGTATAGATTGGCACAGGACAAATACATTGTTCCTATTGCCAGGATAATGAACATGTATTGAGCTGAGCTTCTTGATTGTTCATGGTCCAACTGCATGTCAGTCAATGCTAGCCTTATGACTGTGTATCAAAATTGAGTTGGGCTCCAAGCTTGAAGTTAGTTTAATAGTTACTTAGAATTAGACTATGTATTTAACAGTTCAACCTTTTCCTGAGCAACCATTTTACTTAATTTCATCAGAACCATCCAAAGTCTCAAATTTAAACAAAGACTGTAGGAGGGATACTATTGGAAGGTGTTGCCTAAAGACATATTCAATATCCCCAGACAGTTCTTTTGGAGTATGCTCTGATGGGAATTCCACAGGTCCCTACGTACAGCTCCCATCTTTGCTACTCTCTGCACCAATCCCCATTTAACCAGCAAACCCATTGACAAAAGTGGTAGTCTGGAGGATGGACTTCTACGTCGCAGAGGCAGAACAACATCTCTCTGACACCATGTTTTACCTCCCCCTTGACTACGATCCCACCGTGACATATCAGGCAAAAATCACTTGCACTGTTTGTGACCTCACTGCCTCCAGGTGAACTCCCATCCACCACCTCCAATCTCATAGTCCCCCGCCCCTGCACTGCCCAGTTCTACCAGCTCCCCAAGATCAACAAGCCCAACTACCCTGGCCGACCCATTGTCTCCGCTTTCTCCTGCTCCCACAAACGCATCCGGCCCCATCTTAACTCCATCCTCTCCCCTTTGGTTAAGACACTTGCCACCTACATCCGTGACACTCACCACGCCCTTCACCTCTTTAGTAACTTCCAGTTTCCTAGCCCCCAGCTCTTTAGCTTTATTATGGGATGTGCAGTCCTTATACACATTCATATCCCACAAGGATGGCCTTCAGGCCCTCAGCTTCTTCCTCTCCATCCAGTCTCCCTCCACCAATATCATCCTCCACCTCACCCTTAACTTTCTTTAACTCTTCCCATTTCCTCCGAATCCAGGGGGTGGTCATGGGCACTCAGAGGTATCGAGCAATGCCCGCCTCTTTGTTGGCTACATTGAACAGTCCCTCTTCAGTACCTATACAGGCACTGTGCCCCAACTCTTCTGCCGTTACATCGATGACTGCATCGGTGCAGCGTCCTGCACCCAGGTTGAACTGGAACAGTTCATCAACATCACCCACAATTTGCACCCTACCCTCAAATTCACTTGGTCCATCTCAGATACCTCCCTCCCCTTTCTTGACCTCTCCGTTTCCATCTCCGGCAACAGTCTCCAGACGGATGTTTACTACAAACCCACAAACTCCCATAACTACCTGGACAACACCTCCTCCCACCCAGTATCCTGCAAAAACTCCATCCCATTCCTCCAATTTCTCCACCACAACTGCTTGAACAATGAGACATTCCACTCCCAGACGTCCACCTATTTTGAACAAAGTGCTTTTCCTCCTCCTGTCATCCACACAGCCCTCCACCAGACCTTTTCCATTTCCCACTTCACTGCTCTAAACGTCCCCACGCCCCCAAACACAAAGACAGGGTCCCCCTTATCCTCAGCTACAATCCCACCAGTCTCCGCATCTAATGTATCATCCTCAAACACTTCTGCCAATTCTAACTAGACCCCACCACCAAGAACATCTTCCCCTCTCCACCCTCTCTGCCTTCCACAAGGACTGTTCCCTTCACCAATCCTTGGTTTGCGCCATTCTCCCCAACCTCCAGATAGCTTCCCTGGCAACCATAGAAGATACAAAACCTGCCAGCATGCCACCCCCTCACCTCCATCCAGGGGCCCCAAACAGTCCTTCCAGGTGAGACAGAGGTTCACCTGCCTCTCCTCCAACCTAGTTTACTGTATCAGGTGCTCCCGATGTGGTCTTCTCTACTTTGGGGACACCAAACATAAACTCAGGGCGTGTTTCACTGAAGCATCTCAGCCGGGCCCGCAGGGGCTGATCTGACCTCCCAGTCATCACCTATTTTAATTCCCACTCCCTTTCCAATGACCATCCTAGGCCTCCTCCATTGCCACAACAAATCAGACTACAAATTGGAGGAACAATACCTCATTTTCAGACTGGGCAGCCTACAGCCTGGAGGACGCAACGTTGAGTTCTCCAATTTCAAATAACATCCCTTCCAATCCCCTGACAGCCCCTCCCCCTCCATTCAATTCCTCTGACCGACTCCTCCTTCCAGCTACCAACCAGATTCATTCCTCCCATTTATCAACCAGGCCGTACCTTCTATACCTCACCAATCTGCACCCACTCTCTACCCACTTTTTTATCTGTAGTTCCCCTTACACCCACCTGCAGTCCTGAAGAAAGGTTACACCAAAAATGTTGACTTCTCCACTTTTTGATGGCTGCCCGGTTTGCTTTTTTCTTCCAGCCTCCTGCTTGTCTACTTTGCAATAAGGACTCTGCCCCACTGCAGTGGACAATCTGCCCCATTATAACAACTGCCCTCAAACCTGTGCAAAGCATTAAAATGTCCTCCTTTCTTATGTGCAGCAACAATCTGAAGAGAGCAATAAGCAGCTCATCACAGAACTTCCACAACCCTTGTCTTTGCATAACAAAGTCAGAAATACTTTTCCAATAGTACCAGGAGAGGGGCTCATCTTGCTTCATAAAATTTGTTCAGAAGTAACTGATGAAGACATTCCCTTTACGTGTGTTGACCATGTTTGAGAACCTTATGATATATTGTCTTATTACTTGACTGAAATCTTGATAGCATCCATACAGCAGATGCACAAGTGTGCCATTCACTTGCAGCAAGCCACTTAGGAAGTAACCTCAAGAAATCTCTACTGCTGTACTTGAGGTGGTGCTACAGAAATTGTTTACAAGCCATCTGTTTCTTCCTGTCATACCCTGCTTATCTTTACTCAAAACAGTTGCGTTGTTGCTATTGCCTTGGCATTTCTCTTTAGGTTTCTAAACCTCCTTCCCCGCCCGCCCCACAAACTCTGAGCTGCATTGCTGCTTATTAATTTAGATCTCAGCTCCTGAAACTTGCTTCACTGCAGAACCTCATTGTTAGTTACATCCATGTTGTTGATTGCTTCATGAATAGTAACAACCAAATCCTCCTCCTTCAAGGTCTTCTCCAATCACAACACTGACACTGGACAGGAAATGCCACAATTAGGATTCCCTGTCATGACTGACGAGAAGTTTCTAATCCCCCAGCTGTACTATACCCCTACCATTACTACTTTCCTTTCTCCCCATCCATTGTACTATGGCCAGTGTCCATCCTCACTGCAGCACTCCAATAATATTAGACAGTAAAAGTTTAAAAAATTCTATTCTATAACAAAATAGATTAATGATGAAGTACATTGAATGCTCTCAGGTTGAAATTCTCTGAAAAGTACTCCATAAACTCTCATTCTAGCTTTATATAGCATTGTAATATTGAGTGGACAATCATTAAACATTTTAATGCAATTTGCTGTGTGCATGGTTAAACATTTAAACAAATAAAACAAAATTAAACTCACTTAGGTAGCATGACATTCACTCTCCCTATTGGGAGTATTTCCATAGATTTTCCCCAAAATTTATTCTTCCATCTGATATCTAAAAGAAATGGAAAGTTTGACGATAATAAAAATTCAATACATGCATTTTCTTATAGATACACATCATTGAATATTAAGATTTTCTTTGACTATATTTACATACAAAAACTTGGAAAGCAGTTTAATGCTGTCACCACTGATTAGATTTTACAGTTCAAATAATGAGTGGTGAATGGAACTTGCAATTATTTATGCTTAAATGGTTCAGTAACTTCAGATAGAATACGAGCTGTTAACTGACAATAACCAAACGTTGTCAGTTGTAGTACGGTTCCACCTTTAGCTTTGCAAAATTTAGCTTTTACTGTTTATCACTCAATGACATAAAGATGTGATATTGTCACACTACACAAAAACTAAACTTGCCTTCGAGTTAAATCTACAAGTGCAACAAATTAAGTGTAAGCCATCTTTTCACTATGTGATAATTGCATTGCCGTCAACCTTCCTAATGCGGACAATTAAGAAGTAATACATATAGTCATCTGGTAATATGAATCTTGAGTATTGGTGAACGAAAAGCACATTTTATTGAATCTTTTCACTTTGCCCTCATCAAGACATTCACAAGAATACCAATCCAAAGAAGAACATTTTATACAGTGTGAGAAGAGAGTGCTGACTGGTTATTAAGTGCACTCTGATTGTAGAAGCATTGCCATGGAGTATGTACCAGTCCGATGGTGACTGATGATTAACTGCCAATATTTAAATTGAAACCAGGCACAATATGTGTATGTCTTTCTGTCTGCATAATATGCTTGTGCGTGCCATATTGCAAGTCAACCTACATGTAGGTTTAGCTGTTAAAAAAGTGGAACTGCTGCAAGGAAAGAGCTATACTCCCTCTGCTGGACACTTGGTGTGCAAGTAGGGAAGAATCACTGGTCATTAGAAACAGGGACAAAGCAGAGCAAAATCATATACCATCTGAATTGTTCTCTTACAAATTTCTTTCAAAATTTTTTCAATGACAATATTAAACTCCTGCCGCTCACACCTCAGCACCTGTCCTTTACAGCAATTTAAAGCCTGGCTTACCAAGGGGCATGTCATCAAATATCTGATGATGGATTTATTAAAAGAAAGGTCTTTCATCCAATGCTTTCAACAAAATAGAGCACTGTACTTCAGCAGAACAATCCAAATAAGTGACCAGAGAACATGAGATTTCAGTAAAAGGAAAGAGACCAAGCAGCTACCAATCTGGAGGGATAGTTAACACCACACAGGCCACAATCAATGAAGACTGGGGACAATATTTATCCTAACACTCAACACTGGAGTCTCCCACACACCACCTCCCCAGGGGTCCGCTTTCAGCCCCCTACTGTACTCACTATACCCATGACTGCGTCGCCAAATACCAGACTAATGCCATTTGCACATTCGCTGATGGTCGAATCTCAGATGGTGATGAAACAGACTACAGGCGGGAGGCGGAACACCTGGAAAAATGGTGCACTGAGAACAACCTAGCTCTCAATGCCGGCAAAACCAAGGAAATTATTATTGACTTTTGACGGAATACTACTCATGCCCCCCTACACGTTAACAGCACAGAGGTGGAACGAGTGGAGAGTGCCAAGCTCCTGGGAGTGGTCATCCACAACAAGCTTTCTTGGACTTTTCATGTGGATCCACTGGTTACAAAGGCCCAACAATGTCTCTTCTTCCTCAGGCAGCTGACGGCGAATACCTTTGCCAACTTTTATAAGTGTGCCATCAAGAGCATTCTGTCTGGATGTATCACTACCTGGTATGGCAAATGTACCATTCAAGATCGGAGACAGTTACAGAGAGTGGTGAACTCGGCCCGGACAATCACAAAGGCCAACCTCCCATCTATAGAATCCGTCTACCAGGCCCACTGTCAAGGAAAGGCCGCCAGCATTCTCAAAGATGCAGGTCAGGCATCATCTGAGGAGCAGGAAAATCGACGTTTCTGGTCAAAACCCTTCATCAGGAATGAGGCTTCATTCCTGATGAAGGTCTTTGGGTTAACATGTCGATTTTTCTGCTCCTCGGATGCTGCCTGACCTGCTGTGCTTTTCCTGCACTACTCTAATCTCCAGCATCTCAGTACCCACTTTCACCTTCTCAAAGATCCATCCCACCCTGGCAATGTTTTTCTACAACCACTACCATCGGGGAGAAGGCACAGAAGCCTGAACACACAGAACAGCTGGTTTCATAACTGTATCTACCCTACTGTGTTAGAATACTGAATGGACTCTCAAACTCTTAACATTCGCCTGTACCTGTATTTTTGTTTTTGCCGCTGTTTACCTATTATTTACTTATCTATGCTACTATACTCTGATCTGCCTGTGTTGCTCACAAGACAAAACTTGCACTGTGCTTTGAACAATAAATTCAATTCAATTCACCAAAATGATTTGCGGGATGTACCTATTTAGGTGACTTGCTCATGCCAAATAAGTGATAAGCAGTTATAAAACAACAAATCAAATTAATGCTCAATATTACAACTGTGCTCAAGATTCCATGAATATGACTATAACAAATGTCACCAATAGTCATATGTTTTATCCCATTTTTATAAATTCATACAAATAAAAGTCGGCAATTAAGAATTATTCAGATGAGTAATTAAAGATATTTCCAGTGATCTAATGTCATAACATTTACATGTCTTCACATCTACTCCACTAACTTCACACCAAAATCATCTCAGTGGGAAATTAAGACCAAATTTCTGTTTTTAGGAAAGGTTCGAGTAAGTGGATACCTTGCCAAAAGACAAATTTCTTTGATTCACAATGGCAGGCAGAGATCGGTGGATGGTGGCTGACCTGTAAAATGAAAATATTGAAATGGTTATAAAAGTCAAAGGAGCATTTTGTTTGTACAATATATATATTTAAAGGAAGTTAAGAGCAGTAAAGGTTCACAAGTTGTTCATATCTACAGAAATGTGAAAGGCATAGAATGCGAGGAATGTTGTAAACCATGAAAACTACCATTGTAAACTTGTTAGTAGTGGTGCAGCACTTCCACGGGGTTAGGTTAGTGACAGCATATCAAGTTTACCTTGGATGTCTCCCTTGCAAATGTGCACATAGGAACAGGAGTAGGCTATTCAGCCCATTCCAGCATTCAATGAGATCATGGGTTGATTTGTGACCTAACTCAGTATACCTGCCTTTCATCCATATCCCTTACTACCTTTGCGAAATAAAAATTAATCTATCTCAGATTTACAACTGACCTAGCATCAACAGGTAGGCACAATGATACGTAAAGCATTTGGCATGCTTGTCTTCATTGCTTAGACCATTAAGTATAAATGTTGGGACATCATATTGAGATTGTAGAGGGCATTGGTGAGGTCACTTTTGGAGTACTGTGTACAGTTCTGGTTACCCTACTATATTATTAAATTGTACAGGGTGCAGAAAAACATTTACTGAGGTGTTACTGTGACTGGAGGTTTGAGTTATAAGGAGAGGCTGGATAAGCTGGAATTTCTTCACTGGAGCATCAGAGGTTGAGGGGTTTATAAAATCATTTCCCTGGGAGTGGGGAGTTCAGAACTGGAGGGCATATCTTTATGGCGAGAGGAGAAAGATTTAAAAGGGACCTGAAGGGCAACGTTTTCCACACAGAGGGTGGTTCGTATGTGGAATGAACTCCCAGAGAAAGTGGGTAGATGCAAATACAGTTACAACATATAAAAGACATTTGGACAGGTACATGAGTAGGAAATGTTTAAAGGGATATGGGCCAATTGCAGACAAATGGGACTAGTTTAATTTGGGAAACCTGGTCAGCCTGGAGGAGTTGAACTAAAGGGTCTGTTTTCGTGTTGTATGACTCTATAACTGCCATTTGTGGAAGACAATTCCAAACCTCTCCCCTGTCTTTGTAAAAGTGAAGAAGTGCATCGAACATCTCTCCTGAAGGTCTATGCCCCAGTTCTAGAAACCCCAACAAGTTGGGAATAGTTTGTCATCTGCACCGTCTTTTCCTGTTAATAGCTTGAAGACTTTGATCAGATCACTCCTTAACCTTCTAAATTCTAGAATGAACTGGCCTAATTTGCATAATCTCTCCTCATAACTTAACCTCTGAAGTCCAGGTATCAGTCAGCCCAGCAGATTCAGAAGATATTGTTGAAGGACTCTGGATGAGCTGCTGCCTTCAATTTTGTTGATGGTACACACTGCTGTCATTGTGCCTCATTGCTGAAGGGAATGAATGCTGAAGGTGGTGGATAAGGTTCCAATCAAGCAGCCTGATCTATTGTGGATGGTGTGGAGCTTCTTGAGTGTTGTTGAAGTTGCATCCATCCTGCAACTGGGGAGTATCACACTCCTGAATTGTGCTTTGTAGAAGGTGAACAGGCTTTGGGGAACCTGTAGAGCCTCCGACCTGCTCCTGCAACCACAGCATTTATATAGCTGATCAACTAGTGGATCAGTTGAATGTTTATGAGAGTCTGGCAGTTTTCATTTTTACTGAATTCAAGCAATATATATGGTAACTTAGAAAAAAATATAATGACAGAAAGTTTGTATGGACATAGATTACTTATCATGGAACATCTGTTATCTATTGTAACAGAAAGAAATGTTGTGAGAAACACTCAGCAAGTCAGGAACTACATCTGAGGACAGAGTGACAAATCCATTTCAGGTATCTCCTTTCAGCACAACTTTGCCTCAATTTCTGGCATTGACAGAATTCAAGAAGCTGTTTAGCTATTGGCTAGCATTAACAGCCTACAACAAACAAGTCACTTTTTTCACACTGATCTCTACTTGGAGACAGCTTATGGGAAGCACCAGCACAAACTATATTCCAGGTGAGTAACTTTAATCCTGACCATGAAGAATGGTTCACCAGTAAAGGATACTGTTGCTAATCAGGGCCTGCATATGTGCTGCTTTATCTTCTCAGTGAATATATTCTCCATTATGACATGCGCCACTAAGAGCAGAGCCATTAGAAGTGAGATGTCATAGTCTGTTAATTCCAACAGATTTTTATAGCCCTACAACTTTGTGGAACGTCCTATCCCCTGCTTATCCATCACATTATGCTGGAAGATCAACCTGGCTCAAGAGAGGGAACAGCTGAATATTTATACAGCAGCATCCCACACAAATTAGAATGAGGTATCAAACTAGATATACTGCAACAACAGGCTACACACATGCCATAGTAAACACATCTAACAAACTAGGCAAAGCTCTTCATTTGGACCACATGCAGTTAAGAATGGTGGCAGACATTCAGGCAATTAACAGAAAGTGGCAGGTCCTGAAAAAAAACTAATTCAGCAGGGGTGACAGAACAGGAGAGAGCGTCAGATACAAATACACAGAGTGTACAACATACTGGCAGAGACAACTAGCAATATAAAACAGGAAAGGAACTGGATATGCATCAATCAGGTGGTTAATAGTGAGGAAGGAGGTCTTAGTTTAAAGGGAGATAAGAACAGGCTGGTCAGATAGGCAGATCAATGGCAGATGGAACTTAATGCTAAAAATTGTGAGGTGATGTATTGTGGAAGTTGTAACAAGATGTGGGAGCACTCAATGTGCACAACAAAAAAAATCCAAAATCCTAACAATAAACGCAAGATAAACCTCACCAACCAATTACCACTTTAGCACCCCCATAAAATAACAGCAAAACTGTGGAATGGACGGCATGGTGGCTCAGTGATTAGCACTGCTGCTTCTCAGTGCTAGGGACCCAGGTTCGATTTCAGCCTCGGGTGACTGTCTGCGTGGGTTTCCTCCAGGTGCTCCGGTTTCCTCCCACAATCCAAAGATGTGCAGGTTAGGTGAATTGGTCATGCCAATGTGTCCATAGTGTTCAGCAATGTGTAGATTAGGTGCATTTGTCAGGGATAAATGCAGAGTAAAGGATAGGGGAATGGGTCTGGGTGGGTTACTCTTCGTAGAGATTCTATGATGAAATCAATAGTGCCAATGAGGAATCCCTAATCTCAGGATCCTTCAGTCCAGTTTCTGCCAGAACCATTCAGCTTTTCATCTTCTCACAACTTTGATCCAAACAACAGGTAATTACTCAAGGAGCGGTGACATCATGATAATATTTCACCAGCTCTGATCTGCTTCAGATTTACTGTTTGGGTTGCTCATATCCCAGAACAGGCTTCGATGAAGTTCATCCTTTGGTGAATTTAATTATTTGAGTTTAACGATAAAATTATTTACTTAGCATTCATGTATTGAAGATTTTCGCTTTCAATGGACAACATGGTTACATTTCATCCATGATCTACTTACATCTGTTAGAATGTGGAGATGTGCAATGATAAGTCAGTAGAGAGAGTTCTAAGATTTTCTTTTCACTTTTACAACGTAATTTAAAAGTAATTTATGATAATTTAAATGCATAGCTGAAAATTTTAAAAAAACACATTTTTCCTTTGAGGTCAGTTGACTTTTAGATCGCAATGGATTAGGATATAGATCATACCTGCTCTGCAAAAAACCGGAATCCCTTGTCTTCTCGAATACATTCATATGTCTCTCCAAGCACAGGATTAAAGGGTTTGAAAGTAGCTCTGTAATATGTTGTAGCATATCCTGAAACTGCAAATGTAGCAATCATAACCTAAAAATTTAGGACCAAAAGATGGAATTAGATCAAGTTGGGAAACAGAAAAATATAATACCCAAATATACACAAATAACCATTGCTTCTCTATTATTTTAGTCTAGATTTTTTGTTTAAGTGAAGTTACCCAGGTCAAATATCTTAACATGGCATGTAAATAAAACAATCAAAATTTTAGTTCTGGAGACACATTGAAAGAAAAATATTGGTCTTAATTTTCCAAGTTATATTCTAATAAATTATATTTAAATTTCTAGTATTGGAATGCATCTTGAGATTGTGTGCGTTCAACAGAGCAAAGGTAACACTACAATCTCTGTTCAACACGTGGTTAGGTTGAAGAAGTGCACTGTCACTACTTTCACGAATCCACAGGTCACAACAAAAAATAAAAATATTTTTCCCATTGTGAAGATCATTAATAAATAACGTCAATCAGATCTTTTAAAAAGATAATGATGGGTTATTATCAAAACAAAACTTATTCAATAAAGATGGAATAATTGTCTCACATGCACGGTCAGTAATATATAAGTATAAATGTTTGTTCCTATAAACATCCCCAACACACACACACACACACACACACACACACACACACACACACTCTCTCTCTCTTGGAAAAGACAGAGTGGGGAGAAAGAAAACCAGATTTCTCTGCAGATATTGCTGGAAAGGAAACACCAGCCAACGGGTTATTTATGAAGACAAAGGATAAAATGTAGGATGTTTTGTAATATGCTGTACTTCGTTTCTGATATTTTCACACACACGTGGTCAAGTTAATCCTGCACCGTTGTCTAAGGTATCAACAGCTTGCTGAACAAATAGAATCTTGAGATGGTCTATCAATCACTCTTTCAAAAGAACAAAACAAGTTTCACCCCGAACTGACGTAGAGGGTTTCTTCTCAGCAATGGGAGAGGTCCACTTACAACCTGTTCATAGCAAGCTTTAGAACATAGAACATAGAAGACTACAGCGCAGTACAGGCCCTTTGGCCCTCGACGTTGCGCCGATCCAAGCCCACCTAACCTATACTAACCCACTATCCTCCATATACCTATCCAATGCCCGCTTAAATGCCCATAAAGAGGGAGAGTCCACCACTGCTGCTGGCAGGGCATTCCATGAACTTACGACTCGCTGAGTGAAGAACCTACCCCTAACTTCAGTCCTATATCTACCCCCCCTTAATTTAAAGCTATGCCCCCTTGTAATACCCGACTCCATACGCGGGAAAAGGTTCACACTGTCAACCCTATCTAACCCCCTAATCATCTTGTACACCTCAATCAAGTCACCCCGAAACCTTCTTTTCTCTAATGAAAACAGCCCCAAGTGTCTCAGTCTATCCTCATACGATCTTCCTTCCATACCAGGCAACATCCTGGTAAACCTCCTCTGCACCCGTTCCAGTGCCTCCACATCCTTCCTATAGTATGGCGACCAAAACTGCACACAATATTCCAGATGCGGCCGCACCAGAGTTTTATACAACTGCATCATGACCTCAGGACTCCGGAACTCAATTCCTCTACCAATAAAAGCCAGTACGCCATATGCCTTCCTCACCGCACTATTTACCTGGGTGGCAACTTTCAGAGATCTGTGTACATGGACACCAAGATCCCTCTGCTCATCCACACTACCAAGTATCCGACCATTAGCCCAGTACCCCATCTTTTTGTTATTCTTCCCAAAGTGAATCACCTCACATTTAGCTACATTGAATTCCATTTGCCACTTTTCTGCCCAGCTCTGCAGCTTCTCTATATCCTGCTGTAACCTGCCACATCCTTCCTCACTGTCAACAACTCCTCCGACTTTCGTATCATCCGCAAACTTGCTCACCCAACCTTCTAACCCCTCTTCCAGGTCATTTATAAAAATGACAAACAGCAATGGTCCCAAAACAGATCCTTGCGGAACACCGCTAGTGACGGCACTCCATGAAGAAACTTTGCCATCAACTACTACCCTCTGTCTTCTTCCATCCAGCCAATTCCTAATCCAAACCTCCAACTCACCCTCAATGCCATACCTCCGTATTTTCTGCAGTAGCCTACCATGGGGAACCTTATCAAATGCCTTACTAAAATCCATATATACTACATCTACCGCTTTCCCCTCATCAACCTCCTTCGTCACCTTTTCAAAGAATTCAATAAGGTTTGTGAGGCACGACCTGCCCTTCACAAAACCATGCTGACTATCCTTGATCACATTATTCCTATCCAGATGTGCATAAATCCTATCCCTTACAATTCTCTCTAAGACTTTGCCCACAACAGAAGTGAGACTCACCGGCCTATAGTTACTAGGGTTATCCCTACTCCCCTTTTTGAACAAGGGAACCACATTTGCTATCCTCCAGTCTTCTGGCACTACTCCTGTAGACAAAGAGGACATAAAAATCAAGGCCAATGGCTCTGCAATCTCCTCCCTTGCTTCCCAGAGAATCCTAGGATAAATGCCATCAGGCCCAGGGGACTTATCTATTTTCACCTTTTCCAGGATTTCCAACACCTCTTCTCTACATACCTCAAAGCCATCCATTCTACTTATTTGTGACTCAGTATTCACATCGACGACAATGCCCTGTTCCTGAGTAAATACTGAAGAAAAGTATTCATTCAGTGTCTCCCCAATCTTTTCCGCCTCCACACGCAACTTCCCACTACTATCCTTGACTGGACCTATTCCTACCCTAGTCATTCTTTTATTCCTAACATACCTATAGAAAGCCTTAGGGTTTTCCCTAATCCTACCGACTAAGGACCTTTCATGTCCCCTCCTTGCTGCTCTTAGCTCTCTCTTCAGGTCCTTCCTGGCTACCCTATAACTCTCAATCGCCCCAATTGAACCTTCACGTCTCATCTTGAGATAGGCCGCCCTCTTCCATTTAACAAGGGATTCCAATTCCTTATTAAACCACGGCTCCCTCGCACGACCCTTTCCTCCCTGCCTGACAGGTACATAATTATCAAGGACACTCTTCCAACTCAGCTTGCTCTACCATTAGATTCCCCCTAATTCAGTTGTTTCATAGCAGGATTTCTTCCAAGCCAGTCACCATTCACTAACAGCAAGATCCACACAAAAGCAAGTAGTTATCACAGCCATGCAATTGCTAGTAAGCCTTGGTTTAAAACAAAACTCTCCACTACCACAGTAAGTGTTTAAAGAAACTTGAAACCAATTCCCCTTTCCAAAAGACTTCAAAATTAAAGTCCTCCAAACAATGTTGAATATAAAGTATGTTTGGAACACTGGCAGCAACACTGCTTAATCACAACAATCAAACTTTGCAAAGATCGATCTTTAACAGCAAGAACAGATCTGAACCAACAATAAAATGGTAAAACGAACAATGATATTCAATTACAAAGTAAAAAGATTACCATTCGGTCAAATGGATCGTCCATTTCGGCAGCCTTATCTAACAATTCGGAATATTCCAATTCTTCGCATAGATGCTGCAGAGTATTGAGGGGTTCATTCAGCTCAACTGGCATGGAAACCTTGGACAGATCTTTTCCGATGTTATTTCTCAAAATGTTCCACAGATTGATGCTACTGGTATCTGGAGATGGTGCCGGGAGACACGTACGTCTACCATTTCGAAATGCACCACTACTGAGCTCGTCATTAGATACTGTAACAAGACGAGTTAAACATTAAGTAGTACCTGCTTAATGTTACGGAGATCTAACGTGGGTTTCCTATGAATAAGGTAGCAAATCAAGACATATTATCAATGTTTCGTCAATATTCCACGCATTAAAACACAGAGCTGCTGACAGCAGGGAGCTCAAACTTGGGTACGGGATGATTATCAAAACCCAATGGCAAAAGCTCAAGCCACTTCAGAGAAAACAGGATAAAGTGCATTTGTGATTGAGAGAGCAGGAAGTGGTCACAGAAAGACAGAAGGAATCAGTTACTCGGATACAGTCACCTTGAAGTGTATTGAAGGAATAGGGAGAGCAGAGATGTGTCTAGAACTGCGCAGCATACAGCAAGGAGGTTAGGAGCCAGGCAAGGACTCAAAGCACCACAACAGGCAGTGACGCCAAGGGTATTCCAGAGTCAGCAGTCAAGGGTTCTGGGAGAGGAGAGAGACTGTGAATTCTTGGCACTGGGTTGGAGGAAAGGACCCAAGCTGGATGCAAGTGATGGGATCTACACACCATTTTGGAATCCAGGGAAGGCAATATAAGGACTCAAGGTTGTTCCGCATCCAGGAGTTCTCAATGCATCATGACACAATCTAGAGCCAAATGGCTCAGGAAAGTCCAAAGCAAATCAAAGTCACAAATATACTTGGTATGGCCCATCACAATCAGATAAACACACAGTCTGAGGTTAAGCTATTCGATAGATTTTCAAAATGAGAAACTGTTGGTTGGATTCATTATACATATGTGGCTGTTCACCACATATAGAGTCATAGAGATGTACAGCATGGAAACAGACCCTTCGGTCCAACCTGTCCACGCCGACCAGATATTCCAATCCAATCTAGTTCCACCTGCCAGCACCCGGCCCATATCCCTCCAAACCCTTCCTATTCATATACCCATCCAAATGCCTCTTAAATGTTGCAATTGTACCAGCCTCCACCACATCCTCTGGCAGCTCATTCCATACACGTACCACCCTCTGCATGGTAATGTTGCCCCTTAGGTCTCTTTTATATCTTTCCCCTCTCACCCTAAACCTATGCCCTCTAGTGGGCAGCACGGTGGCACAGTGGTTAGCACTGCTGCCTCACAGCGCCAGAGACCCGGGTTCAATTCCCGCCTCAGGCGACTGACTGTGTGAAGTTTGCATGTTCTCCCCGTGTCTGCGTGGGTTTCCTCCGGGTGCTCCAGTTTCCTCCCACAGTCCAAAGATGTGCAGGTCAGGTGAATTGGCCATGCTAAATTGCCCGTAGTGTTAGCTAAGGGGTAAATGTAGGGATATGGGTGGGTTGCGCTTCGGCGGGGCGGTGTGGACTTGTTGGGCCGAAGGGCCTGTTTCCACACTGTGGAATCTAATCTAATCTAATCTAAAAGTAATCTAATCTAATCTAGTTCTGGACTCCCCGACCCCAGGGAAAAGACTTTGTCTATTTATCCTATTAATGCCCCTCATAATTTTGTAAACCTCTATAAGGTCACCCCTCAGCCTCCAATGCTCCAGGGAAAACAGCCCCAGCCTGTTCAGCCTCTCCCTGTAGTTCAAATCCTCCAACCCTGGCAACATCCTTGTAAATCTTTTCTGAACCCTTCAAGTTTCACAATATCTTTCCGATAGGAAGGAGACCACAATTGCACGCAATATTCCAACAGTGGCCTAACCAATGTCCTGTACAGCTGCAACATTACCTCCCAACTCCTGTACTCAATAATCTGACCAATAAAGGAAAGCATACCAAACGCCTTCTTCACTATCCTATCTACCTGCGACTCCACTTTCAAGGAGCTATGAACCTGCACTCCAAGGTCTCTTTGTTCAGCAACACTCCCTAGGACCTTACCATTAAGTGTATACATTCTGCTAAGATTTGCTTTCCCAAAATGCAGCACCTCGCATTTATCTGAATTAAACTCCATCTGCCACTTCTCAGCCCATTGGCCCATCTGGTCCAGATCCTGTTGTAATCTGAGATAACCTTCTTCGCTGTCCACTACACCTCCAATTTTGGTGTCATCTGCAAACTTACTAACTGTACCTCTTATGCTCGCATCCAAATCAAATTATGTAAATGACAAAAAGTAGAGGACCCAGCACTGATCCTTGTGGCACTCCACTGATCACAGGCCTCCAGTCTGAAAAACAACCCTTCACCACCACCCTCTGTCTTCTACCTTTGTGCCAGTTCTGTATTCAAATAGATAGTTCTCCCTTTATCCATGAGATCTAACCTTGCTAATCAGTCTTCCATGGGGAACCTGGTCGAACGCCTTACTGGAGTCCATATAGATCACATCAATCTTTTTTGTTACTTCTTCAAAAAACTCAAATCAAGTTTGTGAGACATGATTTCCCACGCACAAAGCCATGTTGACTATCCCTAATCAGGCTTTGCCTTTCCAAATACATGTACATCCTGTCCCTCAGGATTCCCTCCAACAACTTGCCCACCACTGAGGTCAGGGTCACTGGTCTATAGTTCCCTGGCGTGTCTTTGCTGCCCTTCTTAAACAGTGGCACCACGTTTGCCAACCTCCAGTCTTCCGGCACCTCACCTGTGACTATCAATGATACAAATATCTCAGCAAGAGGCCCAGCAATCACTTCTCTAGCTTCCCACAGAGTTCTCGGGTACACCTGATCGGTCCTGGAGATTTATCCACCTTTATCCACTTAATCCGTTTCAAGACATCCAGCATTTCCTCCTCTGGACATTTTGCAAGATGTTACCATCTAGTTCCCTACAGTCTATATCTTCCATATCCTTTTCCACAGTAAATACTGACGCAAAATATTCATATGAAGAATTGCTAATAAGCAAATGGCTTTAGCAATGACTCAGCCACATGTATCAGCCTGGAAACCAGTGGTTCATGGAAGTTAAATTCATAGTTAATGGATGGAAGGCCACATTGAGTCAGCTTTGTTTCATTGTTTAGTGAGATGAATTGATTTTAAGGATGTTTATGATCAAAGATCAAGTTTTAAAGCTCCGTGCCTCTTCTCTACACGCTTTGTAATTCATTTGCTCTAATGTGTAGAAGAACTATCAGTTCATACATATGGCATGATAAGATGGAGAATGAGACAAAAGAGAAAATGGGAAAGGGAGGAGAGCGAAAATAGAGGGTGGGATGGATCAGGGCAGAGATAACGAGTAATGATATGGACCAGAGATCGAAAAATGGGGTTGGACAAAAGAGGGATAACTGAGAATGGGATTGGTAACAATAGGTAGAATGGCTGTGTAAGGCAGGAGGGTATTGGGACCATGTCACCAGAGGGAGCAGTAGGAGGAGAGCGATGTTTCCCCAAGGTACATACAAGCCCATTTGCTCAGTATTCTACAACATAGCACACTACTGAATTTCATAAAAGTTGTGATACCTGCTCATTTCAGTGCTTTTTAAAATGAAAGCTGTTCATGGACATGAATACAGTGCTCAGAGGACTTTACACCTTTCCCAGTGAGCTCTAGTAACTGTTTGATAAACAACTCATACAATTAATTAACAGCCTTGTAAGATTTCTTCTTATTTATAAGAGTAGTTAAATGTTCATAATCACATTAGAACTATTTTGATCTATTACTAATGGATTACATTTGATGTCAGACCAAAGAAGGAATCAAAGTTACCATGGCAATTAGATATTAACTGAAACAAAGTGTTTCATTACACAATAGTTCATAATCTGCCATAGTTTATATATTGAAAAGTACTCCTTACAGAGCAGGGAAGCCTAAGTAATTATATTTTAAAATTCAGCTCTATTCTCTTCCCTGTCCTTGAGAATTCACAATTGTATGAGAAATTAAACTTCATGTCAAGTAGGAATATTGTTAATTAAATCCAAATTCTCTTTACATTGAGTAGGTAGATGATCAGCTATTCTGATGAAGCTACACTAAGCCATAGAGATGAGGAGTTTGAGTAGACAGAACAGGATCTCCTCCATCTTTACCCTACTGCCAACATTAGTCCATCCTCATCCCTTCTTAATAGATTATTTTCCATCCCTCTCCGAAACTGATTTGCTTCATGAAATCTACATCTATTTCTTTAACTGAATGCCTGACTTCAACAAGGCTTCTGATGACTAAGCAATGACTCATCAATCCCAAATACCTATTTGTCAACGTTAGTTACGATTGGAATCCCAATATCCTTTAAAAGGAATATCTATTTCAGTAAATCTAAACTTAGCTGCTTTATTCTGTCAAATGTTGCTCTGAATAAGACTCGCACTTCCTTTCCAATGTCCTTGAAGATATCAACATTAACACCAATATCTCCATGGTTACGTCTTCCACCAATCACCTTTAAGTCTTTCTTATATCAATTCTAAACAATCTATAGCATAAGGCTGCTGTGGTCAAATTAACCAAGACAACAAACTGTGCTGACGTTAATCATTTTTAAAGAAATGAATGGATTGCATTCAGGGTAATATCTTCCACTGAATGTGGGAGAACTTCAATGTTCAAGCTAGTTCATACAAAAAAGAAATTACAAAATACTTCTTCACACAAAGGGCGGTAGGAGAAAGGAGTCTCTTTCAAATGGAGCAGTGATATGAGTTCAATTGATAATCTTAAATGGCAGGGTTTTTTTCCTAGCCAAAGGTGTTTAGGGATATGAAGTCACGGCAAGCGAATGGAATGCAATAAAAGTGATCTCACTGAATGGTACATGATATTAGCAGGAAATGTCAGAGTGGATAAAGATAAACTATTTCCATTGGTTGGGACTTCTAGAACTAGTGGGCAGAGGCTGAGAATTAGGGCCAGATTATTCAGAAGAGACGTTAGGAAGCATTTCTGCACACAAAGGATGATAGTGTTAATTCTCTTCCACAAACAACGGTGGATGCTGGATCAGGGATTAATTTTAAATCTGACATGGATAAATGTTTGTTAAGCAAAGTTATTAAGGGATATAGGTCAAAAGCAGGTATATGGAGTTAGGACAAAGATCACATGATCTGATTGAATGTTGGAACAGGCTCAAGGGACTGAATGGTCTATTCTTGTTCCCAGCTTTCAAACTTGTCCTTCCACTTTCCTGGCTCTATATACTATTCCTTTACACCATTGTAGGTACCAATCCACAACACCTGTATTCTTTCAAACTAAATCCAAAATGACTCAGTCATGTTCTTTCTGTCCTTTGAAGCTCTCTTTAAAATACTCTTTGTCCATTGATGTATGTTTGGGAACCCCTGCTCTCCTTTCATCATTACCACCTCTTGCTGGTCGCACCCCCCACTAAAGGTGCTCCATACTCCTGCATGAGGGACACTACACAAATGCAAGTTTTTGTTGTGGCTGCTTGCGTAAAGCTGGTCACGTAAATCACATTACTAACACGGAGACTTCCTCACACTCAGTTACTCTTCACTTTAAACCTGAAACAACAAACACACCTTTAGTGTTAAGATTCCTGTTTATCATGAATATTCCATGATACAGAATGTTTAAATCATAGACCAGCTGAGCATGGTCATTGATCTGAGGTCTCTTGTTTCAGGAGATAAGGATGTACTGGTAGCTAGCGTAGTATAATGATACCCACTGTCTCAATAGGATAATTTGCTGCAATTAGTTTAATGAGATCCTACGGTATGACACAATTATCATTCAATGCTTGGAAGTTAATTTAAGTGACAAGAATATCATGTAGTGAAATGAAGACTCAGATGTTAATTCTCTATCCTTTGCTCGAAGTCTTTGCTAATCTGTCACCTCTCAATTTTCCAATGCTCTCCTTGATTGCAGAGACTGCTCGTTTGGATTGATTAAGTAGCTCTTCCAACTTAAAATATAATGTGTACAAGCTATGCTAATTCCCTTAAAATTCAATTAAAATCTAACCAATATTATTTCAATTTAATTGGTTTCTAGTTATGACAGGAGAAAGTGAGGTCTGCAGATGCTGGAGATCAGAGCTGAAAATGCGTTGCTGGAAAAGCGCAGGTCAGGCAGCATCCAGGGAACAGGAGAATCGACGTTTTAGGCATAAGCCTGAAGAAGGGCTTATGCCCGAAACGTCGATTCTCCTGTTCCCTGGATGCTGCCTGACCTGCTGCGCTTTTCCAGCAACACATTTTCAGTTCTAGTTATGACAACCTGCTATCCCTCCTGCTACAACTATGTACAAAAGCAGATGCCACAGAAAATTTAGAAATGATTAACAAATTCAAACAGTAAACTGAACTTAAACAACAGTATGGATCAGAGGCCATTTCAGGAATATGATAGATGTCGCAGTGAAAGAATATTCATTCATAAATGTAGTCTCAATACTGTACTGCTCCTTGCAACATATATAAAAATGTGCATTCTTTAAGTATGCTGTGGTGGTTAACTATAATTTAGTCACTGAGGAACAGACTTCCAATAGAAGCAGACTTATGTTTGAGCTACACATTAGCCTCCTCCATACCCCATCAACAAATCTTTCTATTCCTTTCTCTCCCATGTGCCTACACTACATCCGCTGAATACATCTATCCTGTTTGCCTCAACTACTCTTTCTGCTACTGAGTTGTAAATTCTAACCACCCACTAAGCCAACAAAGTTTCTCTAGAACTCATTTTCAGATTTATTACTGACATTCTTATAGCTAGTTCGATCTCTTCCATAGGAGGAAGCATACTCTCTCATACTCTATCAAATTCTTTCATTGTCTTAAAGACCTCAATCATGTTTCCCTCAATTTTCTCTTTTCTGGAACAAAAAGTCTCATCCTACTCAGTCTAGTCTATTCAGTATAATTTCTCAGGTTTGCTAGCAATTTGGTAAATCATTTTTCACTTCTATTTGTTAAATGGAGATCAGAAAGGTTCACAATACTCCAAAGGTGCTGAATTTAACTGAGGGATGACTGTTGCTCCCTCTCACCCAAACCCAGGTAGAAAACAGGCTTCCCTAAAGCGACATTACTCTATAAGATGCCTTAATAAGCAGAGTAGCATTTCTGCTCCTGAGTAGGAGTAAGTCCCACCCTCAGATGCACGACCCATGACCCCATTTAAGAACTTGCCCATCATGGATTGTGTGCTCTTTTTAATCTTCATTCCAAAATGCACCATGTCTCATGTACTTGGATTTAATTTGTTTTTCAATTAAACAGCCATTCTGCAAGTGTATTAACACTTGGGCGGCATGGTGGCACAGTGGTTAGCACTGCTGCCTCACAGCGCCAAAGACCCAGGTTCAATTCCCGCCTCGGGCAACTGTCTGTGTGGAGTTAGCACATCCTTCCAGTGTCTGCGTGGGTTTCCTCTGGGTGCTCCGGTTTCCTCCCACAGACCAAAAATGTGCAGGTTAGGTGAATTGGCCATGCTAAATTGCCCATAGTGTTAGGAGAAGTGGTAGATGTAGGGGAATGGGTCTGGGTGGGTTACACTTCAGCGGGTCGGTGTGGACTTGTTCGGCTGAAGGGCCTGTTTCCACACTGTAAGTAATCTAAAAAAAAATCATCTTGCATTTTGTCACCATTCTTTATACAAAATATACCCCAAATTTGGTGCTGAACTCAAATTCTACTCCTGAATCCAAATTGTTGATGGAAACTTGAAATATATTTTTCAACACACTGAAAAGTACATTTTCAGATGTTTTTAAATTTCATCATTACAAAATTGTAATGTAAGATTTTGTTCATACATTGTCGAGAAACAGTCTCTCCAACACTGGCATTATCTTCTGAAATATTGTCACTGACATCACTGACATAGGATTCATCATCGGATCCCTGAGGATTAAAAATAGTACAATCAGATTTATTGTGGGGAAAAAACAAAATTACTGGTACATCTTGGCTCCAGAAATGTTAAATACAACTAGGTTATATACAAGAATATAGTGTAATTTTTACTGGAGCTTGTGAACAAACTGGAGGAAGTTAGAGACAGTGCTTTTCAATTTTGAGATCAACTTCCAGCAATATATTTAAAAACATAAATAAGTGAACAGTATTGCACACCTGGTTTTGTAGGTGAGGCGAGGTAGATCAAGACAGAATTTGACCGAGTATGACATCAAGGAGCCCTAGCTAAACCGAAGTCAACAGGAACCAGGATAAAATCTTTCACTGGTTGTTATCATACCTGGCACAAAGCCTGTGGTCATTGGCGATCAACCATCTCACCTCCAGGAGATCACTATGAGAGTTCTTCAGAGTCATCTCATTGGGCCTGTGTCTACAGTTGCTTCATCATTCACCTTTCCATCATTTTAAGGTCAGAGGTGGGGTTGTTTGTTAAAGATCGTACAATGTTCAGCACCATTCACAACACCTCAGGTAATGAAGCAGTCCATGTTCATTCACAGCAAAACCCAGACAATGTTCAGTCTTGGGCTCATAAATGGCATGTAACATTCACACTACACAAGTGCTGGCCAACGATCATCTCGAAAGGAGAGGCTAATCACCATCCTTTGACAATCAATCAATAACAATTATTGCTAAAAATTCCACTATCAACATTCTGGTGGTCACTATTGACCAGGAATTCAACTGGATCATCCACATAAATACTGCGACTACAAGATTACGTTAGAGGATAGGAATTCTGAGGCAAGCGGACAGCATCTTAGAGGGACAGCAATATAAATTTTGTTTAAAAGTGTCTGTGCAATCACCTGAAAGATAAAATGCCCAAGTTACAATATTTCTCATTGCAATAAAATGTAGCTTTCATTTCTGCTCAGTTTGAATCTGACAGTTCTATACTAACATGCGCCAAACTTCATAACTGCCAAAATCACATCGGAAAATTGTAGTTTTGCCCTCCCTGGTCTTTTATCCAGCCATTCAATTGAAGGCCAACACATTCCCCATTGCCCACTTCTACCCTTAGAGTATGTCCTGGAGGAGTCAGGATCCAGGACTTCCTCAGGTAACTCAATTTACAAAAAAATAATTGGACTTGCACTCAATTTCTGCACCTGTCAATAATTCAAACTATGAATCTTTTTTTCCGATTAGCTTGGGGGTCTCATATTTTTTTGACCTCTAGGAATGGGCAAGCTTAAGAAAACACACTTCTAACTAAAAATGCATGGTCTGAAAGGATGAGTCTGTAAGTATTTAATCCCATTTATTATGAGCACACATGCTATAACTGAAGCGAACAGCTGGAATGCTCCATAAAACCAATATCAACAACGATCAGTCAAAATTTGGCTTTTCCTCCGCCACAATCAATCTTGTCCTTCAAAGTAAAGTAATATTTTGTCTTACCTCATTCTCGGAAGAGCTTGCTGATAGAAGCACTTCTTGAGCATCAAAGAACTCTGACACTGATTCAGACATGGAGAGCCTGCTCTCATTACAGACCTGCTGTGACAATGGGATGCTGGCATGAATCTTCCCGCCTGGCTGAAAGTTTAAATAAAATAAGTGTTGAAGATCATTAGCTTTAGGTATATTAGGCTTCAAATGCACTTGAGCTTCTGCAGCTAATTTTCAATGCATTTTTAATTTAGCATAACATTTGATCAGCAGCCTACAATGTTGATATTCCAACTCCATTATGGGTACAATTTGTATCAAGCCCTTTCATCGATTCTCCTGCTCCTCGGATGCTGCCTGACCTGCTGTGCTTTTCCCCCACAACACTCTTGGCTCTGTTCTCTAGCATCTGCAGTCCTCATTTTTTCCATAATTTATATCAAAGCAATGCACTTACCAAACCTGTGTCACTTATAATAACACCACAAATTATTTGATCAATGCATTCAAACTAGTCACAAAGCAATCACAAAGCTGCCTTGAGAAAAAGCCTCCAAATTAACACAGCAAATCCAAAAAAATGGGAGAACAGGATGGGCATTGCAGTATCAATGATTTGATGGAAACATATTACTTTTAGGATGTCTTTCAGGATTGTGAAATATCTTCCAGCTTCCCTTTAAGAATATGAATGTGCTGTCATATGTTCATGTGCTAGACATACTAACCTGGAAGGGAAGTATTTGAGCTCATAGGTATTATTTCAGGGAGATGGCAAATGGGACAGTGATACTTTCAAAAAGTGGCACAAATTGGGCTCTGATCAAAATCTTCCCACCTGACTCACCCGAGTGGAGAAACAGGTCACCTATCTATCACGCTTAGACTAGAGATACTAACAATACCAAGTCGGCCATTCACTTCAGCGTACAATGAAGGAGAATTAGCAATGTCAGGAGGGAAACCCAGCTCCGTCTCTGCTAAAGACTATCAAGCACCAGTAAAATCAGCAACCTCAGCAAATTACAGTACTTATATCAGTGGTACAATATTATATTATAATCAGTCATTTCAATAAAACCTCCTTCATGCCAAAATTGTTCCTTCCACAATAACAGATTCCATTTTCAAGTGATTCTTTTAAAATTTTAAAGCTGTGAAAAGTGTGACTTTTTAAGAAGAAATAGGATTGTTGTGAGGCTGAAAACTGCATCATTTGTAGTTAAGAAACATCACAAGCCAAATTAATGCAGAGAGACTGATCATCTCTGCTTGATGTGAATTGCAGTAGCGAATTGATCAAATTATTTTGCGAAAATTGTATTTACATCTGTTTTATGTAGTGTAAGCTAAAGTATTGTTCTATCATTGATCTTATTTCTAAAGTTATTTACAGTTTAGCTTCTATGAGGCAAGAAAATCACTGGCAGGAGATAAATTATTCACTGCCTAACTGGATAGTCATTATGTGGAGGTGCCGTTATTGGACTGGGTGGACAAAAGTTTAAGAATCACACACCAGGTTATAGTCCAAAAGGTTTATTTCGAAGTACAAGCTTCCACCTGATGAAGAAGCAGTGCTGCAAAAGCTCGTACTTCCAAATAAACCTGTTGGACTATAACCTGATGTTGTGTGATTTTTAACTAACGGGATAGTAGAAACCAAGATGACATTAAAATTTTAAGGTCTATTTGCAGGAGGGTCAAGTGATGCTGATGTGCTCAATAAGTGGAGAGACCCAAAACATGGGAACACAAACTGCTAAAAATGTGTTTTATTATTAATCTTTAATTTTACCTGGAGAAATCTTTCCTCAGCAAGTTGTCATTTATTTCAATTTCTGCTTGGGGAAACCTTGTCAAAGTGAGTTGATCTTCAAACCACACAGCTTATATGCTTAAAATATCTGTGAACACTTTGGGACAGAGAAGGCCATGCAAGTTCTATTTTCTTCTTCCATTCAATCGTTCTAATAATTTATCATTTAATTACAGATATAGAAACGTTGCATTAGCGACAATTTTTTCAGATAGCCATAACACAATTATGTAAAGCTACAGTCCACTGATTACTATACACACTACATTAAACAAATTCTTGAGAAACTTACATAAGCTACACCACATCTTGGAGTCTGAGTTTCAAGAGGTAGAAAAATATTTTTGAAAAGAGTAACTTTATATTGACTATACAGCTAATGTCTATTGGGTAGATCTGAAACAAAGAATGTTTTAATGGAGGGATGCTGAATTCAAAATGTTCTGTTTTCTCTGTAGAGATGCTACCAGACCTGCTATATTTGTCCAGCACTCCCAGATTTCCAACATTGGTATCATAGAATCCCTACAGTGTGGAAGCAGGCCACCTGGCCCATCAAGTCCACAATGACCCTCCGAACAGCATCCCACCCTATCTCTGTAACCCTACATTGCCCATGACTAATCCATCGAACCTGCACATTCCTGGATACTATGGGCAATTTAGCATGGCCAATCCACCTGACTTGCATATCTTTGGACTGTGGGAGGAAACCAGAACATCTGGAGGAAACCCATGCAGACATGGCGAGAACATACAAATTCTGCATGCAACCTGTAGCTCTGTGTTAATCTATTGGGTAGATATTCCAATATTTCAGACATAAAGCAGATGGTTTCTTTTTCAATAAGGTGGTAACTGCTCCTTTTTACTGTGGAAACATTAATGCTGAATATTGCAATAGGACAGATACAAGTTGCCATCCAATTGTCAGACAATAACAACAATAGTTAAATGCTAGTTCAAACTATAAGTTAGATAGCTGGCTCCTTAATACCACCACTCAACAATACTGCCACAATTAATCAGAAAATGAAGAAATCAAAGTGTCACGATTTGCTGAGCAACAAGTAGAGATGCAACACAATTTAAATGCTGACGTTTAATTTTAAAGAGAAATTGCTGCAGATAAACAGATTTATCAACCTGTGGAAAGCAAATAGACAGGGTTTACGCTCGGATAGAGGTCCACTTTTAAATGAGGTGGCCTTGCTTTTGGAACAGTGAGCAGCCTTTAATAGTTAGGACAAGACTGAATGTCCCAATCCACATTCCAGATTGAATATTTACATGGAGGTTGTTCAGCAATTTGAGATAATCTCGCAAATAAAATAACCTGCTGCCTGGTCAAAAGAGGTAAATCTATATCAATACCATTTCAAAGTTTTTAAAATGACATGTATTTCAATCACCAGGGAATGACCTCTGGAAGAAAATCAAACTAGTCAAATGAAGAATTAACCAGTTGTTCATACTTCAGTTTCAGGTTCTGAACCTGTGTGGTACGTTCCATACAGATTTTTAGACAGCAGGGGACAATTATGTTAGGCAGTGAGTTGGGATAAGTTCTTGAGATGTCTCTCTGAAGAGGAGGTCAGGTTTTCAAAATAAACTTAAAATGGCCCCAGTTCCTGAGCGGTGAGCATGTGACAACCCTCATGGGCAATGAATAGCAGCTGCAGCATTTCTGGTTGGAAAGTCCATGTGACTCACCGTCCATCCCCCCTTTCATTGATCAGGCTCAGTCCACCATGTTGGGCATCTACCCTGACGATGGCTGCTGCATTGCTAACTGAAAGTCCCAGTCAGTGCAGGAACGCAAATGATTAACAATCAGCCTGAACTTGAAACCTGCCTCATACCAGCAGCAACCAAGCTGATCCTATGATACTCTGATGGTCAGGGTACGGTTGAAAGCTAGTGGGACAGAGGCCAATGGTGCAAAACTGCTGCCTACTCCAATCTGCACCGACGTTTAACATCCAGAGCTGTGTGTTGGAATGAGGCTTTTTCAATATGATTGGTTGAGCAGACATGCTGTTGCTTCCCCAGTTTGCACAGTTCTCAGATGCTGTAGCAGTGATTCAGTGATTTTAATCATTGCAATTAGCTGTGCAACGTCCCATAAGAATTCTGTGATCAAGCATTAGGATAAATATCAGCAAGATTAGTTTGTTTGATAACTGCAAAATATAGATAAGAATTTTCTTCATGACAAATATGAATAATTCAATTGTTAGCTTTGTAGGTCACAATTTAATTTTTTAATCCAGTGCTAGTATTCTCTCCTTTAAAGCGACTGAAACCAGTCAGATTGTAAACAGCCTCAAGCAGCACAAAGAATAAACACTAAACTAAAATTATCGTACCTCTACTAATGGAATTCATGCTTCTGACCGATAGTAATTTAGAGGGAATTTTGCAAACAGTTCCACTTATAGTACATCAGGCATGAAATCAAATTTCTCCACAGTTTAAGTGCAGAGAACACCGATCAGACAGACAGACAGACAGCAATGAGTCAGTACAGAAAGTTTATAATCGCAATTAACGCCCTCGTGTGAAATGGCTCATTTATGGAGTTCTATAGCAATTTTCATACAGTTCCTTAAGATCCTACTAAGGCTAATTAAAGAAAGCCAACTGAATACCTTAAGTTTGTCTTTAGGTTCCCATGGACACCCTGGCACAGTTTATCTGCCTGCAGGCAGCCTTGTGTTGATAGACCATGGAACCAGTCCTCCAGGCCTGGCTGGAAGCTGCCCATGTCTACCTGGATGCAGAAGCATCTGCTAATTGGCTCAATGACAGCATGCATCACAGCCCCTACTGGTTACCAAGATCTATTTTTCAATGTAAGCAGAGTCGAGAGATGTGGTGAGGTACAGAGTGGATATCGTCAGCCTGTGTGGATATTTACAGTGCATTTTCAAATTACTTCACTGAGGTGTAGCATGTAGATAAGCAACTACATTATGCTTATGCAAAGATAATACCTTGGTGATATTAGATGTCACTTTGTAGGAATGGAAAGAAGATTCTTTGACGATGTTTAAACAGATAAAACTACCAAATTACAAACACATTCAGCTGGACGACAGTGGAGGGACACTGGAGGAAGATAATGTAACCAACTGTATCAAAGACTGCATAAAGGTTGAAAAGGGTGTAGGTGGATTTTTACTCTGTCATGGTCACAAAGGATGTTACTTACACATTTCATAAAAGAGTGAGCTGTTTTGGTACAGTGGCAAGGGCATAGACCTGCCGTTATTTTTGTTTATGAAACATGGGCATCACTGACTAGACCAACATTTATTGCCTAACCACAACTGCTCACAGGGCAGTTAAGGGTCAACTACATTACTGTGGGTTTGGAGTCATGTGTAGGGCAGACCAGGTAAAGACAGCAGTGCTATGCCTTAAAAGGGCTTTAGTAAACAAGATGGGTTTTTACAGCAATTGACAATGGTCCCACAGTCACCACTAGGCCAGCTGTGAAGGCCAGATGTTTCACCAAATTCAAATTTCATCGTCTGTCATGGTGAGACATGAACTCCTCTCCAAAATACATGTTTGAGATTCTGGATTACTAACCCCAAGACATTACCACTACAAGTCTCCTTCTCCAAGGAGATGGAGGGAGAAATAATGCACTCCACTCCCTGCGGCGCCCACCTCTCCCTGAACAACTCCAGGGTGTCGGTGGAGACCGCGTGCTCCTTCTCCAAGGACACCTGGGCTCTAACGTAACCGCAGAAGAGGGGCAGGCAGTCGGCTCTAACGACCCCCTCTACAGCCCGCTGCCTGGACCCGTTCATGGCCAGTTTGGCCAGGCCCAGGAGCAGACTCACGAGGAGGTCTTCAGACAAGAAAAGGGAACTTAACAACGTCTGTTTTTTCAACCATTACTGCACATACCATTTATGTGAAATAACTCCACAGAGGCAGATATCCTGTTCCCAAGTCACCCTTTATTTACACAGAGTCTTTGACACTGATCCAGCTCCCTCAGAGTGCACAGGATGACTGACACTCCTGTTTATTATTTTTTTTAAAAAACCCCAAACTACCGCCTAACTGTGGTAGTACTTATTTATTCCCCAGCACCCATGGTGTGTGTGTGCAGGTGTGAGACACAGTGAGAGACACAAGGTGTACGAATCTTTAGTCAATTTCCACCACCAGGAAGAAAGGAAACACCTGAGTGGCCAGTGACAAGCAGTGTCCTTCACAAAAGGCAATGCTGTGTGATCAAACAGTGAAGGGGAGGGTAGGGACTAAATCAGAATAGAGTTGGAGGGGGAAATAATGCGCTCCACTCCCTGCGGCACCCACCTCTCCCTGAACAACTCCAGGGTGTCGGTGGAGACCGCGTGCTCCTTCTCCAAGGACACCTGGGCCCTAACGTAACCGCAGAAGAGGGGCAGGCAGTCGGCTCTAACGACCCCCTCTACAGCCCGCTGCCTGGACCTGTTTATGGAATTGGAACATGGTCCACGGACTCCACAGCGCCACAGAACAAGCAGTTGGGCTGGGAGTCCGTGAACCACTGCAATCTGCGGTTGCAGGGGACACTCCTGTATAGATCTGTCAGCCAGGGTTCCCTGACTGGACAAGATTAACAACCTCAATCATGGAACTCATGTTCTAAGGAGGACCACCTGGCTGACCTCGTTACAGTCACTACAACCCTCTCTCCAAGTCCAAGGATATAGGCTGATTCTTTTTTTATGTAGCTCTTCCTGGAGTATTTTGGCCCCGGGTCAGGTCCCTGCGACTCTGCCTCGGATGTGGGTGGCATGTAACGCACAGTAGCTTGCCTCTTGCACCTGGAGCATCTCGGAAGAAATTCATTCTCTTCTTCAGGTATCGAGGCAGTGACATCCACCGTGTCTACCTCAGATTCCAAGGAATCTTCATCGCTTGATGGAGAGCGAGAACCCACACATTCTGGAACAGTCAGAAAGGCTGTCGTGGAACTGGGCACATTATGTTCCCACACTGTTTGAGAGTTTGCAGCTTTCACGTGATCCACGTGTTTGTTCAGGATTGTCGCACGTATCCAAACTTCATACGTCACTGACCTCGCGTTGACCATACCTCTTACCCATGCAGGACACTTCCCATGATTCCTACATCAAACTTCATTCCCTGAAGTCAACTCTCTCTCCCTCTTAGCGGAGTCTTGTGTCCAGCCTTGGTGCTCTTGTTGCCGTTTCACCCTCTTCCTCCAGATCCAGGAAGTTCAGATTTAATTTGGTGCCTTCTCCCCATTAGAAACTCTGCTGGAGTTATCCCTTTAGTTGCACGAGGGGTGTGATCCTATAATCAATCAAATAGAAACCAGGACAGTCTGGTATCGCATGCAGCTGTAGGCTGTTTCTTTAAGCCTGCATTCAAAGTTTGGCTTGCTGTTTCTGACAGACTGGATATGTATATTATGGAGCTCTCCATATATGCTGATTATTATTTGACTTTCATAAATACTCAAACTCCCTGCTGGTAAATAATGGCCTGTTATCGGTGACCAACGTGTTGCAATGTCTGCGTGTTGCAAAAGACACATACAGTTTTTGTATCGACATCCCAGTGTCTGATGAATAAACTCTATGCACATCCAGCCACTTTGAGTAGGTGCCCACAATGACTAAGAACATTGAGCCCATGAAAGGATGTGTAATAGAGCTCAGGGTTTACCTGGCCATTCCCTTGAATTTTTCCCTTCTAAGGCATATGCCTGCCTGGAAGAATCATCCAAGTTCTCTAGTGTTCCTTATTACTCTGCCTTGTTATTAGCATGTCATTTAGATAAATGGCAGCTTGGGGTATACCTTGCAAGATGTTCTCAAGGTATGCTGAAAAATTGCCATTTGAAGTAATGTCAGCCTGGGCAGTCTCAGATTGGTACAAACCCTTTGGTATTAATTGTAGCATACTTTGCAAATCATCATCTAATTGCAATGAAAAGTACACATGGCTCATGTCCAGTTTTGCGAAGAATGGTCCCCCTGTCAGCTTTGTGCATAAATCCTCTATGCAAGGGATTGGGTATTTATCCAGGTGTGAAAAGCAGTTTACTGTTTGTTTACAAATCCTACAAAGGCAAACTGACCCGTCAGTCTTCACATCAGTACGACCAGTGCTGCCACTCCGCAAACAGTGCTGGTTTGAGGATTCCTTCACTTTTTAGCCTCCTGATTTCTGCTTCTACTTTTCCCTGTACGGCCAATGGCACTGGACAGGCTTTGCAGAATCATGGAATTACTTCATGGTCAACATCCGAGATGGCCTTGACTCCTTCGATAGTCCCTGGACTTTTGTAAAACTTCGAGGTATTTAATTAGGACTTCATCCGGCAGCCATTTTCTGATTGAAAAATGTTGAGCCAATCTAGGTGAATCTTTCTCAAACAAATTTTGGCCCATTAAGCTTGGGCCTGAGCCCTTTACTACAGTCAGTGGTAAATGAACCAACTGCTACTCCTAAGAGACGGGAATTAAAGTTGTACCCTTAATCTGCAAGGTTCCCCACTATAGATTCTCTGTCTAGCCGAGGACTTGTGCAAACTTATGAGTTGGAGTCCAGAGCAAGTTTTGTTAAAGATTGTGGGCGGCACAGTGGCACAGTGGTTAGTACTGCTGCCTCACAGCGCCAGAGACCCGGGTTCAATTCCCGACTCAGGCGACTGTCTGTGTGGAGTTTGCACATTCTCTCCATGTCTGCGTGGGTTTCTTCCGGGTGCTCCGGTTTCCTCCCACAGTCCAAAGATGTGCAGGTCAGGTGAATTGGCCATGCTAAATTGCCCGTAGTGTTAGGTAAAAAGGGGTACATTTGGGGTATGGGTGGGTTGCGCTTCGGCAGGTCGGTGTGGACTTGTTGGGCCGAAGGGCCTGTTTCTACACTGTAAGTAATCTAATCTAATCGGTTTTGTGATCACTGAAACGGACAAACTGGTAATGACCTCCATTAGGACCAGGTAACTATTTAACCAGCGGTTTATTTTAATTGGTTCCGATTTGGTTGTTGCTAGGTAATTTAATTGTTTCAATCCAGATGGAGTTGGGTTTTCCAGGGTATGCACTCTCCTGGATACCAGCCTATGAGTTTGCTCACTCATGTGATGATGCTGTGGCTTTTAAGAGGTTATTTTGTCCTGGTTTCTTTTAAGAGAGAGATTGAACGAGAGGTGACCACCTGGCCACTGAAGACCACTTGGGGGAGGTTGGTTCTTTCTAAAAAAAAAACAGAACAGCCTGAATGGGTGTGGCCAACTCTCATAGATCAGGATTTCTGAGTAACCTGACATGGTGTATCCTTTGTGACTTCAGCAAAGGAATAGTCAGGCCGACTGTACACTGACATGCTGGGATAGGATTACAGAGACTCAAATACAGCAGCAAGTTTGATAAAAAGAATTGCATTACAAATAGAATAAGAGTTAGTAAAGCTGTTTGCAAATAATCTTAACCTATGGCCCTATCAAAGACTGCTGGTCACTTTCTGGAAAATGTCAGAAGTCACACAACAGCAGGTTATAGTCCAACAGGTTCATTTGAAATGACAAGCTTTTGAAGTCGCTTTTACAACAACGCTCCTGAAGCTTGTCATTTCAAATCAATCTGTTGGACCATAACCTGCTGTTGGGAGGCTTCTGGCATAGTCCAACACTGGCACCTCCACATCATGACTTTCCGGAAAGTCAAACAGCTGTCAAACTACAATCTCCTGTATATAAAGTACCTGGGAGAGTGTTCTCCTAAGGTTGAAGATTTGGGCATTGTGGCCAGAATGTTCTTGCTCCAACAGCATTTGCTTCAGCTGTTCCCTTTCTATTGCGACTGTGTTGAAGGCAGACTTTAAAAGACAATGAACTGTCAAAGGAAAACAGTAAAACAATATCGTAAAATGGTTTAATTATTCGGATTCCTTATCAATCTGATATTACCCTACAATTTCATTTTTCAAAAAACTTTTGATGAAAAATGTGACATTGCCACTGAATCTTGTCTATTTTATCACATTACTTTTCAAGAGCAACAATTAACTAAATAATACCACAATGTAAATTAAGCATCATTGCATCAGATGTAATTCTCTTTTGGAGGTAAAAACACATGATGGTTAACAGCAGCTGCCATCTGTAAAATACACTCCAATATCTTGGTAGTAGACATTGTGAAATAGTTCTGCTCCTCGGATTCTGCCTGACCTGCTGTGCTTTTCTAGCACCACTCTAATCTTGACTCTAACCTCCAGCATCTGCAGTACCCACCTTCGCCATTGTGAAATAGTCGTGTGGTTTCAGAGTAAAAGCTGGCCAAAATTAAATGGTTTACCCCATCACAAATAATTTTCTAAGACAAAGTTCAAACTAAGTAGCATTCTTGCTTTTATCATTTTGTGAGACTAAGGGCCTGAGGATTTAACAATTTCAAGTTAAATTTCTATTTCAAGAAGGCCTTCTACAGATTTCCAGCTTCACAAAGCACTCCAAGTAAACATATATAGTTTAACCTTGTAACCTGTTGCTATATTATAGCATTGGCTGAAATGTTCTGCTTCATGGAGCAACATGAGCAATGATGAGAACATTTATGACCTTTCCCCTAAGGATTTAAATAGGAATTTTAAGATTTTGTTAATAAACAGCAACTACCTAGTATACATTTTATTATTGGCCTGACTAATTTATTTGCAATGTCCAATTCTCTTTCTCATCCCCGAGACACCAGATGGTGAAAATTCCTGACATGAAACCCAGTACGGGTTTGGTGGCAGCAGCTCGCTGCTTGCTCCTCCAAGCTGTCATCCAACTCTGTCCTCACCATCATGCCCCACATGCTCCATGGATAATCTTCAGCTCCGCCCTTCTTTCACACACATTGGCATCGGGAAACCACCACCAACCTCGCCACATCACCAGGTCTGCTCTTGGATCTAATTACATACCACTTCAATCTATCAAGTCTTCACTTTGGAGCTCAGGACACCTCTGATCTGCTTGCTTCTGCAAGTCACATGACGCACAGGGACATATGAATCTCATGCTTGACACAGGATGCATCGCCTAGCTCTTTGCTTCATTTCTTAGTGCTCAATCACTTTACACTGACTTTAAGACTGCCGACTTCTGACTTGTGTTGCTTCTCAGCACACAGAGGCAGATATACACATGACAGATGTTGATAGCCTCTTGGATCCCACTTAGGGAACACCTCTAACAAAACTGCCTGCTGTCTCTGTGCTTGCATATTGTAACAGAGTCATTAATATTTGAGATCATAGGGTCTTCTCCTGCCTGGGGCTGAGCAAGTTCCTGGTCTCAGAAAGTTCTCGAAGTGTCAGACACCTTTAGCACTTCTTGCGCGACCTGCTGCAGAAATATGTCAGTGATGCACACAGACTGCGTTCCTGAGTCTTATCTAGAAAGAGAACCCACTGAGGTGACAGTCTCTGAGCTAATGGAAGGTGCAGGTGAAAGCCTTAGAACATAGAACATTACAGTGCAGTACAGACCCTTTGGCCCTCGATGTTGTGCTGACCTGTGGAACTAATCTGAAGCCCATCTAATCTACACTATTCCATTCTCGTCCATATGCCCAGCCAATGACCATTTAAATGCCCTTAAATTAGCGAGTCTACTACTGTTGCAGGCAGTGCATTCCATGCCCCTACTACTGAGTAAAGAAACTACCTCTGACATCTGTCTTATATCTATCACTCTTCAATTTAAAGCAATGTCCCCTTGTGCTAGCCATTACCATTCACGAAAAAAGGTTCTCACTGTCCAACCTATCTAACCCTCTGATTATCTTATATGTCTCAATTAAGTCGCCTCTCACCTTCTTCTAACGAAAAAGCTTCAAGTCCCTCAGCCTTTCCTCGTAAGACCTTCCCTCCACACCAGGCACATCCTAGTAAATCTCCTCTGAACCCTTTCCATAGCTTCCATATCCTTCCTATAATATGGTGACCAGAACTATAGGCAATACTCCAAATGTGGCCTACCAGTGTTTTGTACAGCTGCAGCATGATCTCATGGTTCTGAAACTCAATCCCTCTACCAATAAAAGCTAACACAGTCTTACCCCTGTGAGGGGTGAATATCTTCCTCCTTAGAGATAGAGGTGGAGCACAGGATCTCAAATGCTGGCCTCTTCTTAGCAGAGGGTTACTTTGAGCGTCTACAGAAGAGGGAATTAGTTGTCTAAGAGGAATAAGAATTTGAGCAGGTCAGGAATGAGCTTGCACTGGTGGTAATGGGAGAGCAGCTTCATACAGCACAATTAAACTGACTGAGGAGGTTTACCCTTCCCAACATGTACAGGCATGCTCTTCTCTGGACAAACACAAGATTGTTTGTTCAAATGGCAGGAGGATGCTTCAGTCCAGCATCCCTCTACTGGTTTTGTCCCCCTCAGTACAGTTGTAAGCTATTTTCTCCTGCAATGTGTCAAAATGAGGGATTGAGTATGTTAGAAATGAATGGAGAACAGTTAGTGATGATGCAGAAGAGATGCTGAGGTATCCCCAATGATTGAATAATAAGCAGGATAAAATAGGGGAGATCCATTGCATGCATGCAGTAACAAGTTGTAGTCCATGAGCCTTTGAGAGATAAATGTGCAATGACAGAGTTAGTGGGAGTGGTGACCCTGGGAGTGAGAAGCAGCATGGAGAAGACAGTGGCACTTAACATAATAAGGCACTGGATATCACTGACCCATGTCGGTGATCCAGGTTTGCTGGTCCTGTTGGTGTGGCCTCATTTTCTGATTAGCAGGATACAGTACTGCTCTCCTCTCCACCGTCCCTCCACCAGTATCTCTAGTTTCTCTTTGACTAACTGAACAGCTAAGTTGCTTTTCTCAGACATTGTCTTTGGACTAAAGACGGAGAACCTGCCTTATACGGTCTGACGTGCTGTGGAGCTGGAGTTTAATCATGGTGCCAGTAGGGGTGTGAGAAAGCTGGGAGGTAGGGGCAGTGGTAATCGCTGTCACCCTTCCTACTATGCAGCTGTATGAGACAGAGGATGGAGAGCCTGCCTGCATTATTAATAATACGGAAGTATAACAGATTGTCATCATGGGACACAGCAGATCGAGTGCCATGAATCTCACTCGACAGGGCACTGCCAAAAGAGTCAGCCTAAGATTCATCCAGTTTTCAATTTTTGAATATTCCAGGTCTCAATCTTCTATAATCTGTTAAGCAATCATTGAGATTTAGAGATCATATTTAGTTAGTTCATAGAGAAATGCCATGGTTAGTTCAAAGCATTAATAACTTTATAAAAATAAACAAGATACCACATCTTACCATCACAAACAACTGATTTTATTTGCAAGTCTGAACAGATAAACCAAACACAAATGCTTTTTCTAAATACAAACACACACACACACACACACGTTTGTAGGGTGAATTTGTACTTGTAGGATTATATTTTATTTTGCTCAAAAACTGCATGAATCCATGTCAGATTCTGTAAATCCCTTTTTTAGATTAGAATCAGTCTGAACATTGGGGCACAGACAGCCTCACACAGGGCACCTCACACCTTCAAGGTATTATCTGAGATGACATGGCACCTATTGTTAAAGTTCACTCGAGAACATAACTTTTAAAAATAGTTAAAATATGACAGAACTGAAACCAACATGGCCATTCTGAAAGATGAGAGACTTAAACATTCCAGGTCTTTTTCAATATATAATTTCAGTTGCATCACACTGTAAACTTTTGCTATAAATTCTGTCTTAAATGATCTTATACTCCACAACCACCTGATGAAGGAGCAGCGCTCTGAAAACTAGTGCTTCCAAAGAAACCTGTTGGACTATAACCTGGTGTTGTGTGATTTTTTAACTTTTCTAAATTCAGGTGTGTGTTAAGGTGACATTACCAATGAAGTGACAGTGCTTAATAAATGAAGAAGATAGGCAGCCACTTGCTGTTGAAAAGACATAACTGCACTTGCTATCATTGTCAGAGCTTCCTCCATTCATTTTCTTCTGGATCTGCTGTACTTCACAATGAATCAGTAAAAAAAACAACAGCTGAATTATTGAAACATATAATTTCATGGCAATGACTGCAATTGCTTTAGCAAAGGATTATCATTAGTGCAAATGAGACAAATTCCAAAAATTGTATTCTATCACCTTTAATACCTGCTGAAGGGTAAAGAACTTTAATTAGAAAGTCTTAAGCTTAAACCATTAATGACAAACTGCAGGCTTCTTCACTGTTGGCACAATTAGTGGCACATTTGCATTAATCCTTTTAACCAATAGCCTGTGCAACACTGATAAAAATTTAAGCTTGGTTTGTAATATGTTATTAAATCACAACTGTTGAGTCATACCTGCTTTTAATTTTTCAGCTTCAATTCTCACAGAATGGGTTTAAAAAAGGTTTGCAATAATTTCTACATAAGTGGAAGAAGTAGCTGAAATTAAGGTGTAAGGGATGTTAAATATGATGAAAACATTTGTCAAATCCACATGATTAAATTGGAAGATCAAGGTTTTAAAGATTTCCAGTCAATGAATATATTTTATACCATTGAAAAAGTTTGCATTTTTCTGGAAAATCAGAATGTTAGCAATTAACCTCACTATTATTTAAAGATTTTGATTCACTGGGGAAGTTACCAATTATTGTCAATAAATTTGGGGTGGCACAGTGGCTAAGTGGTCAGCACTGTTGCCTCACAGCACCAAGGTCCCAGGTTCGATTCCAGCCCTGGGCGATTGTCCATGTGGAGTTTGCATATTCTCCCCGTGTCTGCATGGGTTTCCTCCCACAGTCCAAAGATGTGCAGGTGGGGAAAATTGGCCATGCAAGATTGTCCATAGTGTTAGGTGCATTAGTCAGAGGGAAATGGGTCTGGGTGGGTTGCTCTTCGGAGGGTCGGTTTGGGCTGAAGGGCCTGTTTCCACACTGTAGGGAATCTAATCTAATAAATTTATTTTGATCGTTATGAATGTGTGGCAACAAAGAATTTTTAATTTTCTTTTATAAATAGGGAACTACATCCCTTTGAATTGCAAATAACATTATGATGTATATACACATCCGCAGGGTCCTGAGATACGCAGGACAGAATTCTCACTGTTGAAAATAATTTCACAAACTCAACTCGGGAGAAACTTCACTGAATTTGTACAATTTCATTCTTTTGGGTGGGGTGTAGAGCTGGGGTGGGGTGGATTGGGACAGGAGTGGATACCTCCACGGTTTGGCCTGCCGAACTGAGACAGCAACAAGAGCTGCCAAGTGTTGAAGCAGCCTGGTTAAAATATTCACCTTGGGCTCGGAAATTTCATTCCAGTCGTAAATAAAAAGCCTCTCGTTTCCTCAGCCTCGGACCCTCCCCATGCCCCGCCCATGCTACCTCATGCACCTCACCAATTCCATAGCACTGATACACTACCCCTGCCCAACGTCCTATTTTGCCCTCTATCCATCGCCCTCATTCCATACACCATCCATGCCAACCTATGCTCCCAATCCTCATGGCTGACTATACCCTCCATGCTAATAATTGACAATCCGTCCATCTCAAGCCCCTCATTCTATCCTGTCCAACATGATGCCAACTCATACAAACCAGTGACCACCCCACCCCCCCCAAACTTTGTCCTTACACTTTCCATGCCAACTCATCTAGTACCTGCTATGAGTGTTCATCAGGAATTATGGTGAAATGAGATAAAATAAATCTGTACTAAATACTTGGAATTTTAACTATGTTAATAAAATTAACACAAACAAAAGCCAATTTAACACATTCATATTCCTTCAAGTACTTAACTCATTGAGAAGCCAAACGTTTCTACTCATAGCTCCATATTAAAGAGAGTTAATTCCTCAATAGCCTCACTAAGCTTTCAATGAAACTACTCATCTACAAGGCACCTGCTGAGATGATTGGTTATGCAAGCAATTAAAAAGCATTAAATTTAAGAGTAATTTTCTTTCCTTGACTAAACTGGATTCAGTCTTTACTACTTAAATCATACAATTGCTTTATCAATATGTAATAAACTGATTGAGTAACATTAGTAAAGGCAATATATCAATAATGTTCATTTGGGTAACTTAAGAAGGATTCATTACTTATGTTTCATATGATTCAATGCAAATGTGATGGAATAATCCATCATGGTTCGATCATTTTTAATTTATTTCATTTGTCATACACATGATGAATTGTCAGATCTCAGTCATATGTGTTAATAGCTAAACGACTCCATGAAGAATTACAAATTTACTTATAAACCATTTCTAAGAATACAAGTACCTTTTTGTGCAATTTGACAAAACTCTTCTTGAAGTTTAGTATAATCTGCAGTAGAATCAGGGGAGTCCACAAGTGGACTTGGCTGAATTGGATAGTCTCCGATGTCAGCAGAGAGATTGGGATTTGAAGAGTGCAAACGAAGTGGAGACATAGGGGCGCTCGAAGGAACCTGCAAGTGTGAACAAATTAGCTTAGTAATGCCTTCGTAACATCGTTTTTCCTGGAAGGTCAAAGCAATTATAAACAGAAAACCATATCCACAATCTCATAATGTATAATCATGGTGATTTAGAAAAGTATATAGATGTTGATTTATCGCCCAGAACAGAAGTGGTTTAATCGTTCACAACATGAGCCAAATTCATCACAATTAGCAAGTGAGCCCTTTACAATAAAAGTGTTTGAGTCTTACAGAATTATGATTACATGGCACTTCCAATGTTTTTTGTTCATAGTGGAATTTTGAACATCTTTATTTATCTTACACTCAGTTTCTCTGTCTCCACATGTGTATTTCACTAACCATACATGCTACCACACACGCTATGTTTTGCCAACATGTTTTACTTTTGACCTTATCTGTACTAAATGGAATATGGGAAGTCTGCAGGATAACAACTGACCCAGTTCATTTAACCAAATAGTCCTCATGAGCAACACTACTTTCAGAATGGAAGATAACCACTGCTATCAGACCAGGTAACCACAATTAGATCGGCATTATATTTGCAGTTATGACACTATGTACAAAATTCAGTAGTGCAGATGTCAGACAGACAAATCCTACCCAAAGTAATTGGTAACATGAATACTGCCAAATTGTTTAGCTTATTTCACAGATACAACCTAATTTGCAGTTTATAAAAGTTCAGATTTCCAAGCGTGCACCTATACTTGGGCAGGACTGGAGGACAATTGTCAGATCTCTTGGTCAATTCTATAGACCACCTTTTCTTAAAGGCAGCCCTTGAAAATTTTCTTAAGCAGACTAAATCTTTTATAACCAGTGTGTTGGGAGCCAGAGAAGCCTCAAAGGCTGAAAGTAAGTTTTTGAAACCTTTGCTACGGGACGACAGTGCATGATATGGCAGAAAATGAATCAATTCAATGAGCAACCGTTAAAAGAAATAAACTATTTCTGGTGGAATCTTACATTCTGACAGGATCCTCTCTTAACCTTTCCCTACACCCAATACTAAAAGGATGGCTCATACATGTTTGGGTTCTCCTCAGTGGCTGCTAAAAGACAATCAGAATCCATGTTTATTGAACTGAATTTTTGATGGACTGGAACTCTGATGCCAGCTTTTTTTAAAAAAGGAAAATCTGGGGCAGGACTTAGAGGACAACTGTTGGGCCCACTTAGTCTCTTGGTGAATTTGAAGGACAGGTACTGTTGCTGCTGAGGTGCTGCTCAGTTGGCCGTAGAATAAATGGTTAGCAAGAGTCCTCCTGCCAGAGTCTGCGGGGGAGGGGGTGGGCCTTCCCTTAAAACAGAAGGCCGACCCTCCACCTGGTAAAACACCAGCAGTGCAAGGAAAAAGCATTTAATTGATCAATTAAGGGATACAATTGACATCTGGACAAGAGAGCTGTCCATGTCCACTGGCAGAATGTCATGGCAGCAGAATATTTCAACGCCCCTTTGGTTTCTCTCACAATGTTTATTGCTCTCCCCACTCCCACCCTTCACATCCGGTAAAATGTAGTCGATATATAGCACATCTCAAGCTTGCAGAATACCCTTAAGCACTTATTGGCTAATTTACCAAGAAGAAACCCACTGTTATCACAAGGACATAAGAGATAAATAATAATGTAATATGTTCAATTTAAAATACTTATTCAAACATTTTACTCTGGGTGACGGATAGAGTCATATTCATACAGCATGGAAACAGACCCTTTGGTCCAACCAGTCCATGCAGAACTTAATCCCAAACTAAACTAGCCCCACCTGCCCGATCCTGGTCCATATCCCTCCAAACCTTTCCTATTCATGTATCTAAATGTCTATCTACATCCCTATCCAAATGTCTTTTAAACATTGTAATTGTATCTGCATCCACTACTTCCTGAGGAAGTTCATTCTACACTCAAACCACCTGGTGTAAAAAAAGTCACCTCGACTTTTTTAAAATCTCTCTCCTCTCACTTTAAAAGTATGCCCCCTGATCTTGAAATCCTCTATTCTAGGGAAAAGACAGCTACCATTAACTCCATCTACACCTCTGAATATTTTACAAATCTCTTTAAGGTCACCTCTCAACCTCCTATGCTCCAGTGAAGCAAGTCCCAACCTATCCAGCCTTTCTTTATAACTCAAACCTTCCAAACCCAGCAACATCCTGGTAAATCTCTTCTGAACCCTCTCCAGCTTGATAATATCCTTCCTAAAACGGGGCAACCAGAACTGGAATACTGTACAACCTCAACATGAATTCCCAACTCCTATACTCAAAGGACTGACCAATCAAGGCAAGCGTGCCAAACACCTTTTTAATCACCTTGTCTACAAGTGACACAAACTTCAATGTTGGGTTATAGACAATTTCAAAAACTGTGGAATTGCTATTTCGATTACAATATACAAAGTTATTTTACCACTACTGAAACATTATGGCAGCTTATGCAGCAGAACAAAAGGCATGATTGTAACCCGTCTCAGATAATATGCAACAAAATCATAAAGGTGACGAGAGTACCTGAAGCTGCATTTTTCCATCTTTGCTGACACTTTTTGTTCTCCATCTCCTGGTGACACGCTTGTCTTTCTTTGTAATATCTATGCAGTTAGCCTACATGACAAAAACAGTTAAAGTCAAAGACAAACATGCTGTTAAATTTATAAGCTAGTGCACAATAGAGACCAGGGCAATTTAAAAACTACAATTTAGAAAAAAATAATCTATACTTAGTTTGGCACGATTTACCAGAACCACATGAAAACAAATTAATTCTCAAGTATCTATCAGTTTATTTTAGTAACCACCTTAATTATTTCATAATAAGCTCATAACAGTGACGTCACAAGCTGTTTATGCCCTTCACCACAAATGTAAGATGACGTCAATTTCTGAAATGACAACTGCAATTTACCAAAAAAAAATTGAATTTCCCCTTCCCTAAGCAAGAAAGCTCGAATGAAATGTATCAGGAAATGACTCAAATGCTATAATCTAACTTCAACATTCTGCTAAGTGTTGGTCTGTTCAGGTTTTGCCTTTCTGCTTTATGACGCTATCTCAGTTTTCCATTTAATTGGTATCATTTACTCTAAAATTACTATTCTAAGTTTAGGTCCTTCGTTGCAAAGCTGACCAATTTGTCCGCACGAACTAGTTTACTGAAAACAACCATGCACTCTACATTTTATGTAATTAGGTAGAAGCAACAAAATGTTTGCTATCTTTTTAACCTCTTAGAATTGGGCAAATTGCTGAATTGCATCTGGCGTGAGAAAGATCGATTTGGATTTATTTGTTTATAGTTCACCGAATTGATGTCTATTAAATCTATGTTGAGCCCAGAAAATGTAAAGGTTATTTTACCAATACATAAAATAGTCATGATTCAATCAGCGCTTCTAAAAAGCAATTAAAAACTCAATGTTGAACTATTCTTGAGTTCCTGAACAGGTTGCATACTATGGTAGTTGGCTGTGGTGTCATAAGTGATCTCTTTCGCAGATGGTCTCTCGCTCTCTCTTTGTAGATTTACAATGTGAAGGGGTTGAAAATGGTACTTAATGACAATGGGAACAAGTGGGTCCAGCAACATCATAAGGCAAGGGCAGCATCTATACCTGCATATCAGTGAAATTAGGCGCAGACTGTGTCCTCTGTAGGATTTCCAGATTTTGTAGTAGTTTACTGAGCTCAACTAAGCTTGATTGGCAATTTGCGAGATCTGCAGAAATCATAAAAAGTGTGAATAACCTTGATAATTTCATCTTTAGATCCAAGAACATGGATAGAAAAGGGGGTGGCATTGTGATAACAATACAATACTGAATGAATAATTCAGGAGCCCAGATTGATGCTCTGGGGAGATAGGTTCAAATTCCATCACAGTAGCTGGTGAAATTTAAAATTTAATTAATAAAATGATCTGGAAATGATTGTCGATCATTGCAAAAAGCCAACTAGTTCACCAACATTCTTTAGGGAAGGAAATCTGCCATGGTTACCTGGTCTGGCTTACATGTGACTCCACAAATACAATATGATTGACTATTAATGGACCAGGCAGTGACAGTCAATGCTGGGCAACAAATACCAGCCATATAAGTGACACCCAAGCCCCAAAAAAGAAAAAGAAAATTACTGTACAAATTTTTACAAAATACCTTTAGCACACTTGTTCATTTCCTCAGATTCCAACAACCATGCTGCAACTTTGGTTTGGCTGCTGCTGTAGGAAGCAGGTAGACTTGTACTGCATGGAATGGAGGGCAGCCATGTGAAATTGTTCTGCTGAGGCTAAGTATATAAAGAGAGAGAGAGAGAGAGAGAATGCATGAAATACAAAATTAATGTAACTTTTAGTCGATAAAGTAGTAAAGAGAGAAGAACCTCAAAATCCTGGAACCAAAAGCATCTTTGGCTGATCTGATATTTGCTGAAATTCCTTCATATTCATTTCATGATCATTGGTGCTCCCAAATTTGAGAGAACTATTTTTTTAAACTAGTACTGTTCAAATCGCTTTTCTTAAATTTAGCTTTTTTTGTCTTCTGTACTTCCATTCCCAACTTTCATAAAAAAGGGAAAACTTATAAATCGGATGTCTTGTTTAATGATCCATGCAATGGCCCTCCTCAGATGTCAGCTGGAGAAATGATGTACTTCACGCAACAGATCTTAGTGGGCAGGTTTGATGTGATGTTCTCCATGATCTGGGACTCATGGCCACAATCTGAGTTTTGGTGATCCCTCACCTTCCACTATGGAGCTGGTAGCCACACCACCCAGGCCCAGTGTTGATTTGGTCACATGCTCAGTCTTCAAGGAACGTCAATCCAGGGACCTCAATTGCTGGGTCAGTGATGAGGTGCTGGCTCTTTATGGTTCCATCCAACCAGTGTGTTGATATCAGCTGCATGAAATGTAATTGGTGCAACGCAAGTTGCTTTTGCAGCTGATATTTGTAGTCTTAGTGGAAAGAAATGTCAGAGAGAGAAGCATGGATGAGTCACCTGAGATTTTCCTACCCATCCTAGAGGAAATGTACTTCAATTGAAACACCAACGGAAGGGTCTTCCCCAGTTCTGGAAGTTGCAACCCCATACCATAGCCTCTGTTTGTCTCTTATCATTTCATATCTCATTATTTGTACCATTCACTGTCCTTTACACAATTTTTTTTTACTAATTTCTTACTGTATTGGTTAGTTTTTTTCCTTATTACTGATCTTTGTTTTATTTACATTCAATGCCCATTGCTTGTAAATTCATAAGTTTTAAATAAATGAAGATAATATCTCTGTTGAAAGTAAGAGGACATTGAGTTATAATCAGGCTATTTTCAGTCATTAACTCACTCAACTACATGAAATAGCATTTAGATAGAAAATCACAAAGTCTTTCACTTAAACAATTTCCTAATGGTATTATATATTGTTGATATGAAAGGCACAATAATATACAATTAACAACCTCATATTACAAAAATATTTAAAACGGCATAACAATCACAAAATATTGTAAGATATCTACAAACACTCTTGGGACTTAATACTGTTGGTTATATTGGAACACCGCAATGTATTGACCACCATTATTTTCAGCTGTAAGAAACAACAATGGGGGAAAGAAGGTTAAGGTCCAATTTCAATCTGCATTAACATATCACTTTAGCATAAGCATAATAAACACAACATAGGAAACATGCTGTTGTTTATATGTACACAATTAGAAGCTTTTCTATAAACGGCTCACAGATTAGCATTGTATATTAATCAAACACTGTAGTAATTCATCCATCACTCCAGACATATTGAGGAGATGTATGTGTCTGCTGACAATGAACCTGAACAGGTTGCATACTAAGGTAGTTGGCTGTGGTGTCATAAATGATCTTTTTTGATGATCTCTCTCTCTCTCTCTCTTTGTAGATTTGAAATGTGAAGGGTTTGAAAATGGTACTTAATGACAATGGGAACAAGTGGGTCCAGCGACATCATAACGCAAGGGCAGCACCTACCCTCTGCACATGTGCAAATGCAGTCTGGTGGATGTCACATGTTGCAGGACATAACTAGAGTTGCATATACACAAATGCAAGTTTTCCACTTCATTGTCAGGAGTCACTCAAAGGGGAAATGTTGAGAATAATCTTTATTTCAATTAATATATATTTAAAGTGAGTAGATCCTTCATTTGTTCTTGGACACTATTATTCAATTAGGATCAATGACAAGTCGTGACTCAGCTCTACCTAAATCTAATTAATAAGGCCCTAAATCTTACGAATAAAAACCGAAAGAACTGCAGATGGTTGAAAATCAGAAACAAAAACAGAAATTGCTAGAAAGACTCAACAGGTCTGGCAGCATCTCAGGAGAGAAATCAAAGTTAATGTTTTTGCTTCAGTGACCCTTCTTCAGAACAGTTCTGAACCCGAAATGTTAACTCTGATTTCTCTCCACTGAGCTTTTCCAGCAAATTTCTGTTTTTGTCCCAAATCTTCTGAGTTGGGCTGTTTGCCCTATACATACTCTGGTTTAACTAAAGCTTTAAACAGCAGTTTCAAAGTTAGCATAACTCAAAGTGAATCAGCTGGAGAGTCAAAACACTCCAGTAGCCCAGCAATCTCTACCTCTCTCCTGGCAAAGTTCACCCCAGTCACTGTGCCCATGCAGTGCATATTTCACCGTTAGTACATCCTATACCGATCACAGCAATGTTCACACCCTTCCCAGCCCCATCTCATGAGTGCTCTGCTCCCCAATCCAGCTGAGCTCCACAATCCCAGACAGTGTCCAACCACCTCTGAAACTGCCTCTCCCAGCTCACCTTCTGTGATCCCTCCCTCCTGTCCAGATGATGATAGGAAAGACAGCATTGTCAGGGAATGGGGAGAGTAGAATAGGTTTGTAAGATGTGGTGGCTGTGGGGTTGAATATTGTTGGGCAGGTGAGGGAGGAGACATTGAGCAGTATCGGGGTTGACAGCTCCATTTAACAAACTGAGGGGAGATCTGAAGGGACACATCTTCAGTTCATCATGAGAATAGGGGTTGGACTGGAGTTACATCTGACAATTGGCCTCCCAGCTTTGACAATGTAGCCAGCATCCAAGGTGCAAAAACAGCACTGTTAAATGGTAAGTGGGTACATTAAAATTGTGGTCAGCATTGGTCACACCCTCTTTGATGACAAGCAGAAGATCAAGGCTATTGTTAATACGATGTGAGAGCCTTCCAAACAGTTCACTGCCTAATAGATAGTGAACTAAGCGTTTTAAGAAGAACAACTTCCACTGAATGTCTAACGTTTTAATAAGCAGTTTGTCCAGGTGGCAATAATGTAGCGCATATATCCAGTTAATTACTCCTTGCTGGAATACTTGCAATTCACCTGTTTCACATGCTAATTAAGGTGGAATATCTATCTGACTTTAATGTTTATAGTAAGTCACTTAGGGTCTGGAGGGATTTGTTAAGTTTAAGAGAGATACTAGAGTATTCAAAAAAGGAAGCAAATACAGTAAAGGCACTCTCTGTAAGTCTTTCTTCATGTGGAAAGAGTAGGGATACTGAAGTGATTTAACTCAGAACGTAAACCGAATACATTAAATATGGTGGGTGAGATGATGTGCTGCATCTGCAAACATTCAAGTTGATTCACAAGGAATATACTTGAAGCAAATATTTACAGCTCCAGTAACTTTGGATCCAGTTTGAGGAGCTGGTGTGTGAGCTGCAGGCTCAATCAGGCAAAGGGCAAGTTACCTGGACACTTAGTTCCAAGAGGTAGAAAGACCCCCTGCCCCTGCCCCTGCCGATGAGGTCATTGCCCTGTGATCAATAATATGAATAATGTGATTGCAGGCAAAGCAACTGGGGACACAAAGGGCAGCCCTTGAGGAACCTCCGTCCCTGCCACTGTACAAGTTGCAAGGTCCTTGTAAGCTGTATGGACGAGAGGGGATACTGTAAGGAGGAACTGACTGCAGCACTGTAGAACAAATTTGTGGTAGAATTTAACGTTCAGATCAAGTGAGAGAAATCTGGGTTGGAAATAACCCTGCTGAATTTAAATAAGGGTAATTACATAGGGATGCAGACAGAGTTGGCTGGAATGGGCTGGAAAAGGAGTTTAGTGCAAATAGCTGTTAAGGAACAATGGCAGATGTTTAAGTAAGCAGTTTGTGACATTGGAAGATGGATTCACAGAAGGGGATAAGTGAAGACAGGGGGTGTAGATGAGAGCAAATAGGTACTGATGGAGGCAGAGAGAGACAACAGTTTGACAGACAACGGGATAGATTACAGCTTGCCAGGGAGAAAGGAAAGCTGATGGGGATCATAAGGAAGTGAAAATGGGTTAACCAAGCTGAAAGTAGCCCATGTCACCTCAGGGCCTGTGTATGGGGCTGGATAAAGGACATAGAAGACAATATTCTGGCTCTCACTCGGTATCGAGTCCTGAAGGTTGCAGGGTTCCCAAGCAGAAAATAAAATGCTATTCTTCCAACTTATACTGAGCCTTGCTGGAGCACTGCAGCAGGCCCGAGACTGAAAATAAAATAGGGAGGTCTTGCTAAACTATAAAAGACACTACCTAAATTACATCCAGAACACTGAATTGTTTTGGTCCCCCTATTTAAGGAGGGATACACTGGCATTGACATTGAAGGTTCACTAGGTATATCCCTGTTATGCAGGGATTTATTATGAGGAGAGTTGAGCTTATAGTCATTAGTGTTTAGAAGGACTATAGCAGACTCAACTGAAACATAGAAGATTATTAGGAGGCTTGACAGGGTAGATGTAGAGAGATGGTTTTCCCTGTGGGAGAGTGTAGGACCAAAGGGCATCTATCAGAGTAAGGAATCAACGAGGAGGAGGAGAAATTGTTTGTCTCAGAGTTGGCAATCTGAAGATTCCCTTACTCATAGAGAGCTGGAGAGGCCTTGTTATTAATTATAATCAGATAGATTTTTAATCAACAAGGAAATCAAGGGTAATAGAGAGAAGGCAGGAAAATGGAGTAGAAGATTATAATCTCACTGAACAATACAGCAGACTTAATGGACAAAATGACCTCACTTTGCTCCAACATCTTATAGTTATGGTCTTCCTTAACACACTGCCCAATTGTGTGCTGGAGGAAGGTTCAATCGAGGCAACTGAGCGAACTGAATTATTATAGAGAGAAGAAGCAGGTACAGGCTTATACGGAGAGAAGGCAGGGGAATGGCACCATGTGGATTGCTTATTTGGAAAGTAAACTGGCTGAATGATCTTTCTTAATTCATGATTCAACAACTAAATTCTGTCAATGGCTTTCCAAAATGCATCATTTTAATGCTGACTTAACTTGTTTTATGGGTTTGTGGTGGACGTTGGGGAGATTTGTTTAAAAGTGCTATTACAGGAACTATAAAGTTAAATCATATTAAATAATATCACTGGAATGAGGTTATTCTCGAATTATAATCTATCAACATGCTTCATTACTACAAAGTGAACTCCCTGGTCTTCTATCCTGTAGTTTGGCCTTCAGTATTTCAAAGCCCTCTAGAATGGTCATTCCACTATCAGTCTTCACTGGGGTTGAACTGAAGTTGGAAGGTTGGAAAAAAAGGCACTGACATTGAGGCATTCCTTCTACTATGCCATTTTGGTGGGAAAGGTGACACATGAGCTCCAGATGCCAGCTAGGAACTCAGTTGAGTCATAGCCACATAAAAGATTGCCACAGTCTTACCAGACCATTGGGATACTCTCTCCTCAGAGAGACAACTGGTGGTGGTTTAACATAAGGGTCCCCACAACTCAAGTGACGGGAAGGGTTGAGAAGGACAGTCCTTCATGGTAATCTCAGCCGGTGTGGGAATTGAACGCACACTGTTGGCATCACTGGACATTAGCCATCCAGCCAACTGAGCTCTCTAACCCAGCCACATAGGTGATTAATTAAAAGCCTCATTCTACCTTCCCAGCAAGAGGTGGCTCTGCCACCTTGCAGGGAAAGCGTTGGGAAAGCTCTGGTGGTCTCCACTGGATGCATCGCTTTTTTTTGGACACTCTTTAGGAGATCCCAAGTGGGAATGGCCAACTGGTAGCAATGCAACTTCTTAGCAACCTCATTTGGCGAATCAACAAAACATACACAAACACACAGAGCCATTTAATTGGCTCCTATTGGCAAAATGCAATTCCCTAGGTCAGTCCCTGGCTTTGTTCCTGAGGTATGGTATTCAGTAATTCAGCATATTTCCAACAGAACTCTGGAAACACAATTAAACTCAACAACTTCAGATAATGTGCTTTACTGATTATCTCTGAACGACAAATGTGAATTTCACAATTACATATTGTGTTTGATAATTCACTTTGCTTCCACTTGGCAAACAGAGTTATGCTGGTGTAAATCAATATGAAATAACAAAGCATTTCTTCACATGCAAGTATATTTATTGTTGCTGTCTACATAAAGGTGCCAGAAGCAAATGGAATAAATATCTGACATTCAATATTAAAGATTATAATAACCTATCATTAAATCAGTTGCAATAGAGTTCTCTGCTTTACAGCACGCCTTTTCAATGAGTAACAGATCAGACATTCACATATTTCATCCACAGCCTTTTCTGTGTTGGTTGATTGCAGCAAAATGGTTGTGGATCAGACTCAGCATACAAATAATCTGTCATACTCAATGACATGACTCATGTATTAATATTTAGACCAGATTTGAAAGGGCAAGTGACATTTCTGGAACAGTACAACAATATGGAAAGGGCGGAAAGAATCCTAAATAATTCACAGGTCAGCAGGTCTGATAATTATAAAGATCTAAATAAAGAAATTTAATACATACTTGCTGTATCATCTTATCTTAGCAGGCTCTTTTCCACCCATGTTGACTTGGAGAAGTTCCAGAAATAAATATATTTAGTCTTTTGTGGCTCTACTGATTAATTCATTTTCTACTGTATCTATATGTACCCAAGGAAAAACAGTACCGTCCTAGCTGTGTAGCTGCAACCAAATCATCATCATCATCTCCAGATATTGTCCTGTCTGATGTTCTACACAAAAATATTTGTCTTCAGAAAGTAATTGGCCTATAAACCAAGGTGCTAGACATGACTCCTCATAACAAATTACAAATTTCATTAAGCTCGATAAAAATAATTTAGTCAATTTCAAAACGTATCCAACAAAAATTCATTTTACTCATTAAACTCTAAGCATAGAGAATATTCTGATATCTAAATACAAGTCCTGACTGCAAAAATATTTTATTCTTCAAAAGACCTTTTAAATCATTTATAGACAAGCAGGAGGCTGGAAGAGCACAGCAAGCCAGGCAGCATCAGGAGGTGGAGAAGTCAATGTTTCGGGCATAACCCTTCTTTAGGGCTGGGGGTGGAGGTAAAGGTGGGGGAGGGAAGGAGTGGTGAGGGAAGGATAGGTGAACACAGATAGATGGTATGGCCTGGTTGATCGATGGGAGGAATGAATCCAGTTGGTAACAGGAAAGAAGGGTCGATAAGAGGAATGGAAGTGCTGGAAGGGAGTTGGGGGATGGGAAGGGAGGATATTTGAAATTGAAGAACTCAATGTTGAGTCCTCCGGGCTCCAATTTATGGTTTGATTCGTTGTGGCAATGGAGGCGGCCAAGGATGGTCATGTCGGAAAGGGAGAAGGATTGGGAATGGGAATTAAAATGGGCTGTGACGGAGAGACCAGGTCAGCCCCTGCAGGCCCGGCTGAGATGCCTGGTGAAATGTGCCGAGTTTACTTTTGGTATCCCGATGTAGAGAAGATCACATCGGGAGCACCGGATACAGTAGACTAGGTTGGAGGAGAGGCAGGTGAACCTCTGTCTCACCTGGATGGACTGTTTGGGGCCCTGGATAGAGGTTGGGGGGTGGGGTGGGGGGGGCGGGTAGGGGTGTGCCGGCAGGTTTTTTTTCTGGTTGCAGGGAAAGTACTTGGGGGTGAAGGGGGGGGGGGGAGAGGGATGGTGGGGATTGGTGCGCGAACCAAGAATTGGTGAAGGGAACGATCCTTGCAGAAGGTGGACAGGGGTGGGGAGGGGAAAGATGTTCTTGGTGGTGGGATCTAGTTAGAGTTGGCAGAAGTGTTTGAGAATGATGCTTGGATGCAGAGACTGGTGGGGTGGTAGGTGAGGACAAGGGGGACTCTGTCTTTATTGCATTGGTGGGGGATTAGAGCAGTTGAACAGGGAATGGAGGTGGTGCAGTGGAGGGCTGTCTGGATGACAGAGTGGGGGAAAAGCACATTGTTCGAAACAGGTGGACATCTGGGATGCTTGGGACTGGAATGTTTCCCTATCTGAGCAGATGCGACTGAGACGAAGGAAGTGGGAAAACGGGATGGAGCTTTTGCAGGATACTGGGTGGGAAGAGGTGTAGTCGAGGTAGTTGAGAGAGTCTGTGAGTTTACAGTCAACATCTGTCTGGAGACTGTCGCCGGAGATGGAGACAGAGAGGTCAAGAAATTGAAGGGATGTGTCCGAGGTGGACCAAGGGAATTTAAGGGTGGGGTGGAAGTTGTTGGCGAAGTCAATGAACTGCCCTGATCACTGGCCATTTCAATCCCCCTTCCCATTCTCTTCCGGCATGACCATATTGGTCCAGACCCAATATACCAACCACTACAGCGGACAGCTGAAACTGACAACCGGAAGCGGCAGGGACAGATCACTATAAACACCGGAGGAAACATCAAAGAAGCGCTTCGCAGGAGGCTCCTAAGCACCGATGATGTCGCCTAGCCAGGGGACGAAACGTTTGCAACAAAAACTTCCAGCTCGGCGAACAGAACCACAACAACGAGCACCCGAGCTACAAATCTTTGCACAAACTTTGAAGGGAATTAGAATTTCAAAATCCAGCCTGTCTAGTCTCCTCAAGACCTTATATTCTTTAATAAGATCACCTCAGTCTTTTGAACTCCAATAGGTACAGGGCTGACCATTTCTCTTAAGACAACACTTTCATCCTAGAAAGCAGCCAAGTGAATTTCTAGTCTAATTATATATTTTCTTAATTAAGGAAACCAAAACTGCACATCAGATTCCAGATGTGGTCTCACAAATGCTCTGTACAATTTTAAGAGAATTTCCCTATTTTTATATTCCATTGTTCTTAAAATAAAAAAGGACATTCCAATGTCCTTCCTAATCACTTGCTGTACCTTTTGTGCTTCATCTACTAAGATACCAATACTACTCTGAACTCAGACTTCCACAACTTCTCTTTATTTAAATAAGATACTACTTTTCTATTCTCCCTCTCAAAATGGGAGATGCTCACATTTTCACACTATACTTCACCTCCCAAATTCCTACTCACTCGTTAAACTACCCACACTCCTTTTAGAGACTCAACACATTTATGGCAGTAAGCAATGAATCAACAGGATGAGATATTCTTTCATCGAGCAAGAAGCCACAATCTGGACTGTGCTGCCAGAGTGTCTGGTGATGCAGAATCACTTTAGGCAATCTAAAGGAAACTGGATTATTTTCAGAGAAGTAAAAGTCTGCAGAGTTACAGGGAGAAGGTTGAGGTGTGGAATAAGATGAATTGCTCCTTCAAACAGCTAGCACAGGCATAATTGACTGAACAACCATTCTGTGACTGTGTACTCATGGAGCAGACTGAAAGATTTCCACACGCATTGAAGAAAAATGTTGATTTTAAAATTAAATAGCCAGCCTATTTTATATACAAATATCATCATGTTAAGTAACAGCTGCAATGTTTCACTGGTATGAGCCAGAGAACAGACCATCCACCTTATGTTCGGATACTTTAAAAATAAGCATATTGTGAAATAAATTAAAGAAAACAAAGCTTTAATTTTAATCACAAGTAGAAATACAACAAAACCCAAACTGGCTTTTTTTTTTACAACCATGATTAAATTTTATTTTGTCAGTGACAAACAGAAGAAAGCATTTTGTGAACGCCAATCTAAAAGGAAAATGCACAATAACAAGATAATATCTGTTCAATTAATCTGAATTGTTTTAGTTCAAAATGTAACTGGAAAATTCAAATTTAAACGCTATATAGATCAGTTAAAATCACTCACCTTTACATCCAACACAGTGGTAGCTGGAGCTGGTGAAGTATCAGTTTTTGGTGATGTCGGGAAGACATGAAAGCTGGCATCCCTGGGTGATCTCACGATTTCATTTTGACGGTACAATCGATGATGGCGCAATTTTGTTACCCAAGCATCAAACACTTCCTGAGATTTTACCTGTGCATATAAAAATGTGTTGACAATTTCTATTTAAAAATGTTTCTGTCAATAGGCTTTATTTCAGTGAACAGCACAAAGTTACACCTCTGCCTGAGTGCAGTGAAGTAAAATACTTAACCCTGTGAATTTGACAAATGAGGAAATTTTGTATAGTGAGGGTAGAAGATGCTGTCAGTCCTTTTTTTGCAAAATTAAGCAGTCTGAAAGGGTTAGTGAAAGACAGTGAGACTTGAGAACTGAAGTCAGGTAGCAAAAAAAATAGGCAAGTAAGTAGGGGGCTGGTGATTTTATAAATTTTTATTCCTTTCTCAACTGGGACAAGACATTAAAAGGCGACTGGGAAAATTTAAGCAGCATGTTAAATATATAAAGCTAATTAGACTTCATAACATAACTATGAAAATTATTATGTAATATTTCAAGTCTTAGTACTTTAACAAAACAAAACAAAGAGAGCAGTACAGAAGATGGATACCAGCTATGGCGCGTGGTGTGAGCGGTGAGATCCATGGTATCCTCATCAATTGCAAATAGGAGATTTCTCATCAGTAGTTTAAACTTCCTGGGCAATTCCCATGAAGTCAATGCATTTGAACTTCCGAGGGGTGCCAACATGCATCTTTCAGGGTACTTTAACTTTCTAGAGACTGGAGGATCTGAGCCTTTGTCTCCTTGTTTAAGGAAGTATATTCATGCATCGGAAGCAGCTCAGAGCACATTGATTAGAGAGAGTTTGGGGATGAAGGAAAGGTTAAGCAGGTTCTCTCTCTAACTATTAGAGTTTAGAAGAATAAGAGGCAATCTTACTAAAACATAAAAGATTCAGGGGACTTGACAGGGTAGATGTTGAGAGGATGTTTCTCCTCATGAAGGAATGTAAAACGGGGAAAAGTGTTTCAAAATAAGTTGTTTCCCATTTAAGATAGAGACAAGCAGGAATTTTATCGCTCACAGGGTTGTTAGTCTTTGGAATTCCCTTCCCTAGAAAGCAGTGGAAAGCTTTGGATCTCTGGATATACTCAAGGCTGAGCTATACAGATTTCGATTAACAGACGAGTTAACAAATATGGGAGTCGGACAGAAAACTGGAATTGAAGTCACAATCAGAGCAGCTATGATCCTATTGAACAGTGGAAAAGAGAGACACAATGAGCTGAATGGCCTACTCCTACTCCTATTTCTGATGATGTTACATCTTCAGATAATAAATAAGGTTCCTATTGGTTATGTTAACATACCTTTAGATGATAGATATGTTCTTCTGTGTCAAGGTCTATTCTGCGTGCCTTCTTTTTGATCGACATTACTGACAACCCAACATCAATGCTTCCATGAAGTTTGCCTTTTTGAATCTAAGAATGCACAATTTTGAATGGCAAGATCAAAGCACAGTATTGTTTTGTTGAAAACTTACAGATCCAAAATGAACATACATGTACATTAACAGGATCCAATATATTCGGCCCTACAGAAGAGTAGCCTCTGTCCACATTAAGAGACAATGATGACAGGCCTCATGTGTAAACAGAAAATTACTGCTTCTCTTTCATTGATACGCATTAAATGACAGTAAGATGGCTTAGTGTAAAAAAAACCCAAGATATAGTAGAATAATGAAACATACACGTGACACATAACAGTACTGCCTCTTGACAATCTGATAAAACTAAAATTTATCAAATAAAATACAAGCAATACTTTTTTCCATTAACTTGTCAACTCTCAAACATTCCACAGTTTCTGCAAAAATAAAGCAAAACTACTCATGTTTCATTGAATTTGGTAACTAAGATAAATTATTTCTCAGTTAATCTTCTACTATGACTTTGCTGTGTTCAATGACCCAAATAAATTGCAAGCACAGCCTATAAACATAGTGACATAATTATGCAGAAAAAGTTCTTGTGTACCTTGGCCATTCATCATAACCTTGCTACACCAAGTGTGGCAGCAATTGCCCTTTACCTCCTTCTGCATCAAATATTTATGCAAGCTCACCAGTCATCAGTGCCATGGTTGGCGGCACGGTGGCTCAGGGTTTAGCATTGCTGCCTCTCAGTGCCAGGGACCAAGGTTCAATTCCCACCTTGGGCGACTGCCTGTGTGGAGTTTGCACATTCTCCCCCTGTCCGTGTGGGTTTCCTCCGGGTGCTCTGGTTTCCTCCCGCAATCCAGAGATGTGCAAGTCAGGTGAATTGGCCATGCTAAACTGCCGATAGTGTTTGGTGCATTAGTCAGGGGTAAATATAGAGTAGGGGAATGGATCTGGGTGGGTTATTCTTCTAAGGGTCAGTGTGGACTTGTTGGGCCAAAGGGCCTGTTTCCATACTGTGGGGAATCTAATCTGTTATTTTCCTCTCTATCCCATATGAACATTGGGAAAACTTCAAGGGTCTTCTTGAAACCTATGCAGATAACCACTACACCTCACCCTTATACACTAGATCTGCAACTTCCTTAACACAAAAACCAGTAAACTGTTTTGTAGAACCTGTCCTCCTGAAACTAGGTCCATCATCAGATTCTGAAGGCCCTTGGGTAATTCACCATCAAATTTTCATCTTACACAAAATGAAGACAAGGCAAATAGGACAATAATTTGATTTACTCCTTGATCTTCAGACTATCATTGAGTAGCACTGCTAAACCTCGAGACCTAATTAGTTCCATCAAACAACATAAAAATGGCAGGATAAGTGATGTGTTGCAGCTGTAGCATGTGAGGATTGTGATTCATCGCAACCACATTTGAAGTATATCTCTTCAGCCTGAGTAACATTTTAGTTCAGAGCTGATGAGCTGCAATCCAAATTTGGGACTGGACTCATCTGGTGGGGACCTGGGCATTTGCAGGAATTAATCACACCTCTTAGGCCAGGTTCTTCAAAGCTAGTTCAATGTCAAGGACCAGAAGTTTTCTTTTAATTAACGCATGGGATAAGAGTGTCAATGATTAGGCTGGCACTTGTTGTTCATCCCGAACTGCCTCGAGGAAGGTGCAAATGATCTACCACTTTGAACCAGGGCCTCATTTTCATGTACGGACTCTAACCGTGTTGTTAGAATTTCAAAATTTAAAGTGAAATTTCTATCTATGTTCTAGAGAGCATTTGCACATGTTACATTAGTTTCATGTCTGACAAAACTAAAATTTAAAAAAAAATACAAGCATAATTTTTTCCAACAATTTGTGAACTCTCAAACATCCCATGGTTTCTGCAAAAATAAAGCTAAGCTGCTCATGTTTCCTTGAATTTGGTAACTAAGATCAGTACTTTCCTCATTCAGTTTTTCTTCCACTATGACTTTTGAAGAAATCACAATATATTTCCCAAGTCAGGGATGGAGGGGAATGTGCAGACAGTGGTGTTGCCATGGATCATTTGTCTTTCTTGATGGTACGGATCGTGGGTTTGGAAGTCCTGTTGAAGGAGGCTCAGTGAGTTACTGAAATGCATTATGGAGATAGAACACTGTAACAAAGTCAGCCAGGTGGACCTCATAGAAGAGAAGTTCCCTGATTGGGGCTGTTAACCTGGTCCAATCAGGGAGCCCTGGCTCACAGACATAAACAGGAGATACCCTCCCCTTCACTGTTTTGATCACACAGCAAAAAAAAAACAAACAGGAGTTTCTGTCACTGGCCACTCGGGTGTTTCCTTTCTTCCTGGTGGTGGAAATTGAATAAAGATTCATGCACCTTGTGGCTTTCACTGTGTAAAAAAAAACAGGAGATTCAGAGGCCTTCTCAGTTTAGGGGACTGACTCTGTGCTGGCTGGTATTACAGCCAGTATGTTACAGTCCACCTTTTTTGAAGGGGGAAACCCGATTTCCGAACTGGCACTCCTTTTAGTGAGAACTGATTGTTAAACTCTTGATGCACATAATGTGTTTCAGGTGTAGCTCAGTTCTCATTAGGGGATTGTTGTTTCACTGGCTGGTTACAGCCTGTGTGTTACTCTTTTCTCTTTCTGAAAAAAGGACAATGTTAATTTTTGTGATAGGGCATAGCCCTTGGACTGTAGTTTTCTTTGTTTTTTGTATGTGTCTTCACTTTTTTATTGGTGTTTTGACTGAGCCCTGTGGAAGCTGTTCCTGTGGGGTGGCCTAGCCCTGGGACTGGGTCTCTGAAGATTGAACACCTGTGTGTGTGCACACTGGTAGGTGAGCAGTTGTTGTATCCTGGAGTTTGGGAGAAGACCTTTCCTTCAGGACTGGACCAAACCCCTGTGAGTTAACTGCACCTGTACTATGTTCCTGTGAGTGGGCCTGGTTTACCAAGGCTGGGCCAGGACTCTGAGATTGAACAACTGTGTGCTGTGCATTTGTTGCCTTCAGGAGTGGACTCTGCCCTTGGTTGTGGACTCTGTTTTTAGCAACGGACTCTGCAGTTTGGAGTGGACTATTTCTGACAACGTACATCATATACTGGAGTGGACTCTTCCTAGAAATGGATTCTATATCTTGTAGACAATATAGATTTGGACTGTGTACCAGAAAGGACTGTTTTTTTGGTAACTAACTGTATTGTGGTGTTTCCTGGGTCTATCACCCGCACTGTCTTGCGTGTCCCTGGGTCTGGCAGGCCTTGTTGTGAGCTGGGAGGCTCATGCTTCGTCCTGAAAGCTGTCACCCTGAGAGCCGGAGGGTGGGTAGGCCATCCTGTGAACCTGAAGGTTGGTAAGCTGTCCCAAAAGCCAGAGGGTGGGTAGGCCACCCTGATGCCAGTTGCCCTGAGAGCCAGATGGTGGGTAGGCCGTTCTGAGTGCTGTCATCCCGATAAGGGATAATTGGGACGGGCTGTCCTAAAGGTGGTCGAAAGGTGTCAGAGCAGCTGAGAGCCAGAAGGTGCGTAGGGGCGGGCTGAGATCCGGAAGGCTTATGGGCTACCTTGCACGCTGTCATCCCAGGGAAGGGGATGGGCTGTCCTAGAGGTGGCCGAAGGTGTGCCAGGATAGCCCACCGTCGGAGGTGCAACGGTGTGGGTGAGAGCCTAATGGTACGTAGGGACAGACTGAGTGCCAGAAGACGGGTAGCCATCCTCAGCGCTGTCACCCCGGGCAGGTACCGGGGCGGGCTGCCCCAGAGGTGGTCGAAAGGTGCTGGGGGGGTTAGTGAAGCCGGAAGGTGGGTAGGCCGTCCTGACCACTGTCAGTCCGGGTGGGTACAGGGGCGGGCTGTCCTAGAGGTGGTCGAAAGGTGTGTCAGGGCGGACTGAGGACTGGAAGGGGCATGGGATGGACTGAAAACCGGAAGGTGGGTAGGGGCGGGCTGCCTTAGAGTGGTCGGAAGGTGGGAGGGGCGGGAGCTTGCTGGGTCTGTATTGTCTGCACTTTTGTATGTAACAGTATTATCTAATGTACAAATGTCATTGATGTCTCTTTATATTTTTATATGTGAAACTGGGATTTGAGGTTTGTCCTCCTGTCCCTGTAAACTGTTTGAACGGTAGGGTTTGGGGCTTGGCTTTGCTGCTCCTCTCCCTTTATAAAATTGCTGTCTCTTGTATGCAGCTGTAAATGTAACTTTGTTGTAAACTGTTTTTGTAATTTGTTTAATAAAATAAAAAAAATAAACAGATTCAGAGGCCTTCTCAGTTTAGTGGACTGACTCTGTGCTGGCTGGTGCTACAGTTGGTTTCTGCTCCTTTTTTTCTGGGGTGGAAACCAGATTCCTGAATTATTTAGCCAGTTTGTTAACTGGCATTCCTTTTAGTGAGGACTGATTGTTAAACTCCTGATGCACATAATGTGTTCTCATTAGGGGATTCACTGGCTGGTTACAGCCTGTATGTTACTCTTTTCTCTTTTACTTTTTGAGAAAAGGACACTGTTAATTTTGTGGTCGGGCTTAGCCCTTTGACTCTAGTTTCCTTTTTTTTTGTATGTGTCTTCACTGTTTTTGGTATTTGGACTGAGTCCTTGTGGAAGATATACATTTTACCAGAGGAGCTGTTCCTGTGAGGAGGCCTAGCCCTGGGACTGGACCTCTGAAGATCGAACACCTGTCTGTGTGCTGGGAGGTGAGCACTTGCTGTATCCTGGGGTTTGGGAGAGGACCTTTCCTTTGTGAGTGGACCAAACCCCTGGGAGTTAACTGCACCTGTACAATATACTGTTCTTGTGAATGGGCCTGGTTTTCCAAGGCTGGGCTAGGACTCCATAGAGACTGAACACCTGTGCGCTTTGGGGTGTGCATTTACTGCCTTTGGGAGTGAACTCTGCAATTTGGAGTAGACTCCACTTCTGACTATGCATGCTGTAAACTGGAGTGGACTCTGTTCCTGAGAATGGACGCTATATTTTTTGAAGACTCTATATCTGGACTCTGTGTGTACCAGAAAGGACTGTGTTTTTTGATAATTAACTGTATTATGTCGTTGGTTTGGTCTATCACTTTCTGGATTAGTGGTGCTGGAAGAGCACAGCAATCCAGGCAGCATCCGAGGACAGGCAAAATTGACGTTTCGGGCAAAAGCCCTTCATCAGGAATAAAGGCAGAGAGCCTGAAGCATGGAGAAATAAGCTAGAGGAGGGTGGGGGTGGGGAGAGAGTAGCATAGAGTCGAGTTTGTTTCAGGACATGGTTGAAGAGCTTCAGGGCTGAGGAAATGACCTGGGAGTTGCAGTGAGAGAGAGACTCCCTGAGATTCTTGTAGAGAGAGGAGGAAAACTTCTTCAAGGCAGGCATCCTTGCAAGAGGATTCGCAGTAGGGTTAAAATCAACGAGGTAAAAACAATGACTGCAGATGCTGGAAACCAGATGCCTTTATTAACAAACTCGACTCTATGCTACTCTCTCCCCACCCCCACCCTCCTCTAGCTTATCTCTCCATGCTTCAGGCTCTCTGCCTTTATTCCTGATGAAGGGCTTTTGCCCGAAACCTCGATTTTGCCTGTCCTCGGATGCTGCCTGAATTGCTGTGCTCTTCCAGCACCACTAATCCAGAATCTGGTTTCCAGCATCTGCAGTCATTGTTTTTACCTGGTCTATCACTTGCACTGTCTTGCGAATCCCTGTATCTGGCAGGCCTTGCTGTGAGCTGGGGAGCTCATGGGTCATCCTGAAAGCTGCCACCCTGAGAGCCGGTGGGTAGGCCATCCTGTGAACCTGAAGGTTGGTAGGCTGTCCTGAAAGCCGGAGGGTGGGTAGGCCACCCTGATGCCAGTCGCCCTGAGAGCCAGATGGTGGGTAGGCCGTTCTGAGCACTGTCATCCCGAGAAGGGGTAATCGGGACGGGCTGTCCTTGAGGTGGTCGAAAGGTCTGTCAGAGCAGCCGAGAGCCAGAAGGTGGGTAGGGGCAGGCTGAGGTCCGGAAGGCTTGTGGGCTACCCTGCACACCGTCATCCCAGGGAAGGGGACGGGCTGTCCTAGAGGTGGCCGGAAGGTGTGCTGGGATAGCCCACTGGCCAGATGGCGCATCTTTGTGGGTGAAAGCCCAATAGTACGTAGGGGGCAGACCAAGAGCCAGAAGGCAGGTAGCCGTCCTCAGTGCTGTCACCCTGGGCGGGCACCGAGGCGGGCTGACCTAGAGGTGGTCGAAAGGAGTGTCAAAGCGGACCGAGAACTGGAAGGGGCATGGGGTGGACCAAGAGCCGGAACATGCGTAGGGGCGGGCTGCCTTAGAGTGGCCGGAAGGTGGGAGGGATGGGGGCTTGCTGGGTCTGTAATGTCTGCACTTTTTATGCAACTGGATTGTCTTGTGTATAAATGTCATTGTTGCTGTCTTCATATTTGAAACTGGGATTTGAGGTTTGTTCTCAATTCCCTGTAAACTGGTTGAACGGTAGGGTTTAGGGCCTAGCTTTGCTGCTCCTCTCCCTTGTAAAATTGCTGTTGTATACAGCTGTAAATGTTAACTGTTTTTCTGTAACCTCTTTTGTAATTGTTTAATAAAATAAAAAAAACAGGTTTAGAGACTTTCTCAGTGTAGATTAGATTAGATTAGATTACTTACAGTGTGGAAACAGGCCCTTCGGCCCAAAAGGTCCACACTGCCCCGCCGAAGCGCAACCCACCCATACCCCTACATTTACCCCTTACCTAACACTACGGGCAATTTAGCATGGCCAATTCACCTGACCTGCACATCTTTTGGACTGTGGGAGGAAACCGGAGCACCCAGAGGAAACCCACGCAAACACGGGGAGAACGTGCAAACTCCACACAGTCAGTCGCCTGAGGCGGGAATTGAACCCGGGTCTCCGGCGCTGTGAGGCAGCAGTGCTAACCACTGTGCCACCGTGCCGCCCACGACTGGAGGGGACTGACTCTGTGCTGGCTGGTGCTACAGTCACTGTGTTACTGTTATTTTCTGTTTCCCTTTCTTTTGGGAGGGGGAAACCTGATTCCTGAACTGGCTGAATTATTTAGCCAGTTTGTTAACTGGCACTCCTTTTAGTGAGGACTGATTGTTAAACTCCTGATGCACATAATGTGTTTCAGGTGTAGCTCAGTTCTCATTAGGGGATTGTTGTTTCACTGGCTGGTTACAGCCTGTGTGTCACTCTTTTCTCTTTCTGAAAAAAGGACAATGTTAATTTTGTGGTAGGGCTTAGCCCTTGGACTCTAGTTTCCTTTGCTTTTTGTATGTGTTCTCACTGGTTTTGGTGTTTTGGACTGAGTCCTTGCGGAAGATATACATTGTTCCAGAGGAGCTGTTCCTGTGGAGAGGCCTAGCCCTGGGACTCTGAAGATTGAACACCTGTGTGTGTGCTGGGAGGTGAGCACTTGCTGTATCCTGGAGTTTGGGTGAAGACCTTGCCTTCAGGAGTGGATCAAACCCCTATGAGTTAACTGCACCTGTACAATGTACTGTGTTCCTGTGAGTGGGCCTGGTTTTCCAAGGCTGGGCCAGGACTCCATGGAGACTGAACACCTGTGTGCTGTGGGGTGTGCATTTGCTGCCTTCGGGAGTGGATTCTGCAGTTTGGAGTGGACTCCATTTTGGACAACACACCTCAAAAACTGGAGTGGATTCCATTCCTGGGAATGGACTCTATATTTTGAAGACTGTATTTGGACTGTGTACCAGTTTTTTGGTAATTAACTGTATTGTGGTGTTTGGGTTTATCACCTGCGCTGTCTTGTGTCCCTGGGTCAGGGAGGGCTTACTGTGAGCTGGGAGGCTCATGGGTCATCCTGAAAGCTGTCACCCAGAGAGCTGGAGGGTGGTTAGGCCATCCTGTGAACCTGAAGGTTGGTAGGCTTTCCTGAAAGCTGGAGGGTGGGTAGGCCATCCCGATGCCAGTCTCCCTGAGAGCCAGATGGTGGGTATGCTGTTCTGAGCGCTGTCGTCCCAAGAAGGGGTAGTCTGGATGGCCGAGGTGGTCGGAAGGTGTGTCAGAGCAGCCGGGAGCCAGAAGGTGCGTGGGGGCAGGCTGAGATCCGGAAGGCTTGTGGGCTACCCTGCCCGCTGTCATCCTGGGGAAGGATGGGCTGTCCTAGAGAAGATGTGTCAGGGTAGCCCACTGGCTGGATGGTGCATTGGGGTGGGTGAGAGCCTCATGGTACGTAGGGGCAGACAGACAGCCAGAAGGTGGGTCGCCGTCCTCAGTGCTGTCACCCCGGGCAGGTACCAGGGCGGGCTGTCCTAGGGGTGATCGAAAGGTGTGTCAGGGTGGACCGAGAGCTGGAAGGTGCATAGGGGTGGGCTGTCTTCGAGTGGCCGGAAGGTGGGAGGGATGGGGGGGGCTTGCTGGGTGTGTATTGTATGCACTTATGTAACTGGATTGTCTTTTTATGTACAAATGTCATTGTTGCTGTCTTGTCATGCTTGAAACTGGGATTTGGGGTTTGTCCTCATTTCCCTATAAACTGGTTGAATGGTAGGGTTTGGGGCCTGGTTTCACTGTTCCTCTCTCTTGTAAATAGCTGTAAATGTTAACTGTTTATTTTTTATTTTATTAAATGATTACAAAAGAGAGTTTACAAAAAAGTGTCAGAGGTCCTGTTCACTCAAAGCTGTCTCTGAGGAAGCCAGACCAGTGTCAAGGACTCTCCACACACTGCTGCCAAGGTGCATCAATGGCAAAGGGAGTGAATGTTGAAGACTATGTATGGGGTATCAATCAAGCAGGCTGGTTTGCTCCAGAAGGGGTTAAGCTCTATGAATATTGTTGAAGCTGCACCCAACCAGACAACAGCAGAGTATGCCATCGGACTTGTGCTGTGTAGGTGGTGGACTGGCTGTGAGGAGACAGGTGAGTTACTTGCTGCAGGATTCCTAGCCTTTGAGCTAGTCTTGTAGTCCCAGTATTTATATAGCTGAACAATGATTAGATTAATTCCCTACAGTGTAGAAACAGGCCCTTCGGCCCAAGTCCACACCAACCCTCCATAGAGTAACCTACCCAGTCCCATTTCCCTCTGACTAATGCACCTAACACTATGGACAATTTAGCATGGCCAATTCACCTGACCCGCACATCTTTGGACTGTGAGGAAATCTGAGCACCTGGAGGAAACCCACACAGACACAAGGAGAATGGGCAAACTCCACACAGACAGTCGCCAGAGGCTGGAATCGAACCTGGGACCCTGGTGCTGTGAGGCAGCAGTACTAACCACAGTACCACTCGGCACAATAATAGCTCCTTCATTTTGATATGTTGTTTTGGGGGGGGATTTAGTAACAGTAATGCCACTAATCTCCAAGCCTGGTAGTTTCTGTCCTGATGCTGATAGTCATTGTGTGGTACATGTTCTGTGCCACATATTAACCCAAGTCTGGATTGTATCCATGAAGCTGCTTTGTATCTGAAGAGTCACGAATCATGCTGAACATGGTGCAGTCATCAGCGAACGTTGCCATTTCTGATCTTATAATGGAGGGAAGGTCGTTGATGAACCTGCTGAAGATGGTAGGACCTAGACCCTATTGAGGAACTCCTGCAGAGGTGTCATGGAGTTGAGATGATTGACCTGCAATAATCCCAACCATCATCCTTTGTACCAGGGACAACTCCAACCAGTAAGAAACTGCCCCAAATTCCACTTGGTGCCACAGTCACTTCAATTAGATGGTTAGACCTAAATATTTCAGTATTTAACACAGCTTTCTATTCCTCCTTAAATTATTGAATTTTCTGTTGAGTTCATAATTAGGTTTCATAATTAATCTTTACATTCAAATTGCCTCTGCTGTAAGTTCCATTTTAGGCAGGAAAGATTACAATTCTCCATGATCATAAGGTGGCCTTGGCGCTTATTCTAGTGTCCTTCTTCCAACTTGTGACAGGCTGTAAAATAATCTGTTATTGGCTTGTCACATTCTATTTTCCAGATGTGGCCATAGAGAATGCAAATATGTCCAACTCCTCTTTCTCAGCAAATTTCACTTCATTGCCATTATGTACTAACACAACACATTAGGAATACTAACATACAATGTCTCTAGTCCATGACAAACACATATGAAACCCATAATTATTGCTTTGAATCACAGAGTTTACAATTGTAATTATTCAAAAGCCTGTAAATTTTATTCTGTTCTCCATTTCATCATAAATTGCAATAAACCTGATAATGATTGGTTATCAAATAAAACTCCATTATTACCTATATATGATCCACCTTTTGAAGTAAAATTTAAAGAATAATAGGTGGTTACTAAATAAATCTGACTGGTCAACTGGTACTTGGAGACTGCCCAAATCAGATCATGTTGTCTTGTTACTCACATCAAATGGTGCCTTGGAGTACTTTAGCATTCCATTATCAAGGATAAAGAAGCGCTGTAACAGGACATATTTTGATTAATAAATTAACCTACAATTTAATTATGATTAATTTTACAAATTGTAAAGTTAAAAGTCCCAAATAAAAATCAATTGGATGGTATAAAACTATTAAACAATACAATTCATTTCTAAACATTTAAATTTAAAAAAAAACTCAAAGTTTTTAATATATATTTTGTTACTGCGCTAAATGATAATAAAAAGGGGACAGCTCAGTAAACTCAAGATCTAGAAATCAACTGTAAATATTTTGAGGACTAACTAAAGACAATCCCTCCAGACATACATTTTCCCATGTAGGGTGGCATGGTTTCCAAGTTGTTTTACTGACAAAATAAAAACCCAATATAATGGGCTGGATTTCCACAGAGTAAGCTACCCCTGTAGGTCTCTAGAAATAGGGTGGGATTTTATTCTAGCAGTCCTTTCTTTGTTGCTCAAACCACCAACTTTCACTGAGATTGGCATAAAAAGTGGAGCTAGCAAGCCTGCACTCAATCTCAAATTGGCCAATTTTAATGCATAAGAAAGTATCTCATAACGCTCCACAGTTTCAATGGATAGCTTCTCCAGGACTTGTGGTTCGCTGGCCTACAGATGAACTGTGAACCATAAGCTGGATTTGGGTAGGTTTTAAGAGATATGTTTAAAAGCTATTACCAACATCCCCAACATCTATGGTTCCATGTCCCTTTGTCCCAATGGACTCTCTGTACAGAATCCATGACCCATACAACAATAATGAAACATTTTTCATAAGCATTTCAAGATGAAGAATAATTCAAATCTACTTCAAAGAAAACAAAATGTTGTTCTCACAACCTTATAAAAGTTTCAATTGGTCACTAGCATTCATACCTTCAATAAAAGAAGCTTGACTCAATTTCAAACCTCTAAATCTTATCGAAATAAATATAGATACCGGAAAACAAAAGGCTAAAGAACAAATATGGTGTTGTTATGAATGCCTGGCTGAGCTCCAAATAATTAGCTCAGGATCAACTTACACAGGCTAATGAATTTTATGAATTTACTTTTATGAATTTACAATAGAATATTCTCTCTGGTTTGTTCTTCAATGTCTAAGTCTTTATTTGGACAAGATTTGGAAATGTGAAGAAGTGGGGTAAAGCTTCTGTCATAAGAACCATGAATGTCAATATGTGATGGACACATTCCTTCTTATTGCAGGTTTAGGTAAGGCAGATTTTAAGATGAGCAGAGCAATCCTGTGCATTTGTCAGTAATTAAGCTCTGGCTTAACCAATGGTGATGTTTTTCAACAAATTCACCATTCTCCATTTTATGATAAATATCTTAAGTATAGTATGACATATAGATTAAAGTTTAAGTTTTAACATTAATTTTGCTGGTCACTTGCTCAGTGGGAGCTAGGAGGTCTGTGATCCTGCGTGGGCTTTTCATCATGGCCAGCTGCCCAGGCTCACCACCATCTACATGCACACATGAACAAATGGTGGCTCATCATTTCAAAGGACCCTCAAGGGATTAGAAAACATTGTCTAAGGAGCTTTTCATCACAAAAGGTTACACAGAAATATTTCCCATGTTGTCAGCAATTTACCAAGCCACTGAACTGAATGCACAGCAAGGGGTACTTATTCAGTGACACTAAAAAGCCTTAGATCAATTAAACTAAGTAGATGCGAGTGGAGGGGTTGCTGTAACAGCACTCCTCCTTAAAGAGAGAGTGAGTCAATGATGATTTCTATATTCACGGAAGCAATTTCACCCACCTTACCCTCACCTTCCCTGCTGCCAGTCTTCAACCTGGCATGGGGGGCACTTCATTCTGCTCTGTCTACATTCCATGACAAAGAGCAAAAAAAAGGAAGCAACATGAACAATACCAGCGGCAAGAAAAACAAACAAAACAAGTGTGGATGCTGTAAGTCAGAATCGAAAACATAAACTGCTGGAAAAGCTCACCAGGTTTGGCAGCATCTTTGGAGGGAAATCACTTAACATTTCCGGTCGAGTGACCCTTCCTCAGAATTGATGGTAGCTAGAAAAATGTTAGTTTTTATGCAGAAGATAGGGTTAGGGGAGGAAGATATAAGGAGTAAACAATAGGTGGGGATACAGCCTAAAGAGAGAGAACCATTGGACATACAAAGAAATGGATAACAATCTGCTAGGAGGGTGAATAGCTGCTAATGGGGACTATTAGTGACTAAGAATGGGCTGTGTGTAATAGCAGACTGTGTGATAACAAGACCTGGTGTGTGAAGCTTGGGGTAAGGACATGGGAGAGTTCAAGCTCAAAAACTGTTGAACTTGATGTTGAGTCCAGAAGGCTGCAGGGCTCCCAAATGGGAAATGAGGTGCTGTTCTTCCAGTTTTCGCTCAGCTTCACTGGAGCACTGCAGCAAGCCTCAGACACAATGTTGGCCAGGGAACAGGGTGATGTATTGAATGGCAGACAATTGGACACTCAGTCTTTTCTTGATACTCAAATTCACTCTCATCCTGTCAACCTCCTGCAGTCAGGCTTCAGTCATCCTCCATAAATATCATTCCATTCTCCATACAAGACATGAGTAGTTCACCACTGCAAGAAAAGCTGCTTTGTCCTCAGTCATGTGCTGTTCCACAGGGAAGCGGGAATGGATACAAAGAACCAATTCAAAGAAAACCTAACAGAGTTTGCAGGCAGAGGATTAACTCTGTCAACGTAGTGCCTCAAGAAGCGAAGACCCAGTCGGTGGTGACACCCATAGCCTTCTGAAACCAGACCTGCTTCGGAATGGAGCACATGGGTATACATCACCAATGGTCACTTAAGGGCATTCCTATCCTGGGTCCTTGCCTCTGCCTGAGGCTATGAACTCTCCTCTACTGCAAAGAGTAAAAACAGAGGGGGATGAATTACTGAAGTCTTGCATGGAGATGGAAATGCCATTTGTGGAGTATTTTTTGAGGCCTGGAAGCAGGAGGTTGATAGGATGAGAGCGAATTTGAGTATCAAGCTTTCCGATGCAAGATCCTTGGGAAAGCCACAAGTGGAACTGTTGAATTTGTTGCACGAGAGGTGCTGTGCAGAGAAGGTTTGGAAATGTTAAACTGCAGGGATTGACACTCAGAAGTCTTATTGTCACACAGCTTTCCTGCCCTCCTGGATCCTCTTGGTGCATTGACTCCAGATCAGAAGGAGTACATTTCTGCTGCTGATGTCCTCAATCACTTGTATATCTACTTGGTTAGAGAAATTATTTTCTCTCTCTCATCCCACAGTAGGACCTCCAAATAAATGAGAAAACCCAGGAAGTTGCGCTCCCAGGTCACCATTCCGGTGCTAGCTATAGCCCGAAAACCCAGATGCAGCTAAGTCCTTGTAAGCTACACTGCGGTCCTTTAATTAGAAACCTTACCTTTGGCAAAGCAAGAACATTATTCCACCCACCCTCTGATTGGTTGAGGAACCAAAAAAAGTGAGATTGATGTTGTGGCTCTGTCAATAAACCACAGCAAAGTCCACTTCAGCATCCAATGGCTCCCAACTCACTAATGGTTACACTGCTTCAGCAGGGACCAAGTTGAGATCATTCTTTCGCAAATAAATGAAGAAAACTGTAAGAAAGGGGGCTTTTCAGCCCAAACATAGACGTGATAGATGACTGAGTGGTCGTATACATCCAGAAAATTAATTCAAATGAAACACAAGACGACAAGAGAACCAGGTCTAATTGAATAAATGGCAAGTTTATGACTATTACATAATCCACAGTGGAATAGACTTTGAGATGGAATAGCGGAGATAAAACTCCTTGAATTATTTAAGAAACAGTTGGAGGTCATCGTGACAGGCTGAAAGGTCTGCGGCTAAAATGAACAGAAAATATTTAAACATTTTCATTTACCTTGTTAATTCTAAGAGATAGGAAAGAAGGAATATGAATGTGAAAAACTGGACCAAACTGCAAATTGATTTGGACACTATAATTTATTTGAGCTGTGATTAAAGATGGCAAACTCTGAAGCAGAGTTGCATCTTTGTACAGAATACACTGAAACAGAAGACTGAATAAAGTTATAAATCATACGGAACCAGGATATAGTCCAACAGGTTTACTTGGAAGCACTAGCTTTCAGAGCGCTGCTCCTTCATCAGGTGGTTGTAGAGTATAAGATCGTAGGCCACAGAATTTATAGCATAAGTTTACAATGCGATGTAACTGAAATTATACATTGAAAAAGACCTGGATTGTTTGTTAAGTCTCTCTTTTTTTTAGAATGGGAATGCTGGCAAAGAGGACTGAATAGTCTTATTTTTTTTCTTATTGTTTTTGCAATATTCATGATCACTTCCTCTACTGTACTTCAACTGATTTTGCTGCTACTTCTCAATTTTATATTTTCATTTTTCTACATTTTGAAACAGGGAAGTATAGAGAGGCAAAAAAACATTAACTTTGGGTCAAGGGATTGCTTTATGCAAGGACCATGGAGACAGGGAGGATGTTAGAGAACAGATTTACTTAAAATATCTTTTCCACTAGAAGATCATATACACCACACCAGCAAAGAACTCAACATTCTGACATTATAAAATCCATTTTCCCATCTCGGATGCAAGTTGCAAACTCAGCTCATGACAGTATAACAGGCAAAAATCCATGATAGACCATTGCTGAGATGACATAGCAATTACAAATAATGTAAATCCTCACAGACTGCAGTTAGAAGTAGGGCATTAATCATACAGCGATAATCTATTCAAAATTAATTTGTAATTTTAGGCAATGACCAGTACAATTGCCTTCCTTGAGAAGGAATTTATCTAATACTTACTTTATGCCAACCTTTTAAGGGCCACTTGCGTTTTTTCAACATGAACCCCTCATGTTTATCTGGTTTCTGCACATTAGTCTGACCAATTTTTAATCCTTCAATGATTTCCCAGTTGTCACCATCCTGTGAATTTTGACAAAGAAAATTATACAGAAATAAAGCAATGTTTAGGATAAACTTTTGCAAATGAGAAAATAGACAATATGCATGGGATTGCGAAGAAAACTTAATTGCTTTCACTGTCTTGCTATTTACACACAGCTTGAAATGAAATTGGAGGAAGGATCTGCATTCCCCATTTGTTCATTTTATGGAGCATTATAAACATATTGGGATATTGTAACCCTATTTAAGAGAAAAATTGCATTTTGCTAACAATTTAATAAAATCACATTCTCTGGTTGTTGACATTAGCTTTTCAGGTGTTCACTTTACTCCACAGTTGGAAACACATCCTAGGGAGCTACTGCTCCACTGGAGATGGAAGTGAGAAATTCTCAATTTTTAAGACAACAAACAATTTGCAATTTTATATGCCTTCAATATTGCAAAACATCACAAAATGCTTCACATCAATGATACTAAACAAAATCTAATATGGAAGTCTTAGCATACTGGAAGCCAGCCAGGTTAGCAAGAATAAAGGGAATGGTGTAAAGATCTATGATAACCCAGTTTTCATGGACTGAGAACAGACTGTCCTCAGAATGAAAGATTGTCAGGCAAAACTAAATGAGCAATGGGCTATATTTAAACAGCAGATGGTAGTTAATGTCCTTTTCCCGAGTGAGGAATAAAAATGTAGGGTAAGCAAAACCAGGGCTCTCTGGATGGTTACAGAGATAGAGTAAGACAAAGCAGATAAAGAAAATGCATGGCAAGTGTCATGTTGATTATACAAGTGAGAACCAGGTTTGAAATGGGAAGTTCAAAGTGAAGATCAAATCAAAATAAGAGGCAATGAGAGAGTAGGAGGATGACAGCAAACATAAAACAGAATCGAAAAGTCTTGCAGAGACTGATCAACTATAAAAGCATGATAATAAGAGGGATGGAGATCATTAGGGACCTGAAAGGGTTCTACACATGAAAGTAGAGAGGTGGCTGAAATGTTATGAGTATTTTACATCTGCTTTTACTAAGGAAGAAAATGCTACTGAAGTCATAATGAATGAGGACACATGAGAGTGCTATGACATCTCTGCTAATTTAAACCTGCAACACAAAAGATTCACCCTGTGCTGTAATCTGTTAAAATTTGAGGGGCAAAGAACTCTCTCAAAAGTCACTGTTTAAAGTAAAAATTAACAACTTTGTGTTTTTAAGTCTAACAGAGAATATTAACTAACAACTATTTACAATTCCTTTCTTTAAACCTATCTTTTACTTCCTCCTCCACAAAACTAGTCCAATAAAAAGATATTTTGTAAGACAATTTACAAAAATAAAACCCATTTCAAAACCAGTCAGCTTTACCAAGTTTCCTCTGTAGATTCGCTCTCCAGGTTGGCCTGGATGTTCTGCTGCGCAGACTTCTTCCACAGATAGTTACCTCTCACAGAGATCTTAAATTAGCAGCCTACATCTGTTGGTTTTTGGTAGTTCTCTCTCAACTAGTCAAAAATATTCAGTTTTATACCCCAAAACATTGGATCGTTTCATTGGTTTTAATATTACCAAAATACTAAGTTCAAACTTGATTGGAGTTTGGTATCTTGGGGCATAATTTAAACTGATTGGGCCAGTTTGAATTTGTTTTTGTCTCATGGCAACCCAGCTACTCTAGCTATTTCGAGCAAATGTTACATTGTTACCTTATTCCAGATTCTCTGTGCTTCTCTTGCTAGCTTTTCAACTCTCTTAAATATACAGTACCCCTACATCTTCATGACAAGAGTTACTGGATGGGCTAAAAATTGACAAAGGTGAGGAGGTGGATAATACATGCCTCTTCCGGGTATGTTTTGGGCAAGATGACATATAAGTTAGGGAGGGCGGACAGCTCACTATATCCAAAAGCTCAACTGACCCTAATATTACTCTACACCAATGCCATAAGACACTTGATATGGGCTGGCAAGTAGGAGTGGGCTTTACAATTTTTGAAATTGCTTAAAACAAAGGAAAACAGGTTCCTGCCATCATTGGAGGTGGGGTCCCAAGAAGATAGCAGCTCCCGTTACTTCCTAACTTAGTGTGCATTAAAATCCACCCACCCACCACTTTGCCTGTTTTGACCAAGTTGGTTAAACATCCCCAGCATCCAAGGATGCTGCCTGAACTGTTGTGCTCTTCCAGCACCACTAATCCAGAATCTGGTTTACAGCATCTGCAGTCATTGTTTTTACCTCTTAAAAATCCCCAGCGTTAAGCTGGGATCAAAATCGCATGTCAGTCCCAGCAGTTCCTATAACTGTGCCACTGCAGGGACTGTTGGTGCTATCTGCTAGTTCCAGAGGATAGAACCTCCTCCCAATGAGAGTCAGAAATACTAGGAGGTGCACATTTAACCAGTCCTCAGTGCTTTCTGGCTGAGACATGGGCTTTTAATTGGCTTTCCAATTTGCTCCTAGCAGTGAAGAGTCCAAACTCTCCCTGCCCATATAATAAACAGAACAGTGGCAGTATAAATACAAAAGTTGGAAAGAGCAATCAGTGGTGGACAGTTGTCTCTCAAACTGGAAGAATGTTTTCTTGATATATAAAAAAAAAACTGGTCTTGGGCATACAGGGCACAATTTCAATGTATGCATTTATCACAGAAGTTTGAATTATTGTGAACTGTAATCGAACAAGACGACCGGGCCCACCTAGTAGAATTGGCACATGGATGACTGATGAAATTTAATGCAGAGAAGTGTGAAGTGATGCATTTTGGCAGGGAGAATGAGGAGATGCAATATAAACTGAAGACACAATTCTAAAGAGTATGCCAGAATCAGAGAACTGGGGCATATGTACACAGGCAGTTGAAGATGGCTGGGCAGGTTGTGAAAATGATTAAAAACATAAGGGGTCCTGAACTTTAGAATTAAGTATGCAGAAGTACGAAAGTGAGGAAGTTATGAGAAATCTTTTAAATATTATTGCACGATACTATCTAGTATTGTGTCCAATTCCAGGCACTCACTTTGGGAAGGATGTGCAAACTTTGCAGAGGCGAAACAAGATTTATAAGAATGTTTCCAGGAAGGAGAGACTTCTGTCATGACAACAGACTGGAGAAGCCAGAATGGTCCTCATGAGAGAAGCAAAGGTAGACTGAAGATCTGATAGAAGTGCTCATTATCATGAAGAGTCTGGACAAAATACATTAAGAGAAACTATTTCCATTGGTGATAGTATTGAGAATCATGGGAGACAGAATTAAAATGATGTCAAAAATCCAAAGGCAACATGAGGAAAGCACTTTTCACACACAGCGTAACATTAAGATCTTGGATGCGCTGTCTGAAAGAGTGGCTTAGGCAGCTTCAACCATAGCTTTCAAAAAGGAATTGGACCTTCGGCACAAAAACAGAAGAAAACTGCAGGCAATGAGAAGAGGGCAGAACAGAGTGGGACTAGCCAAGTTGCTTACCCAAAGAGCTAACCTGGGCTTCGTGGGCTAATACATGAAATTTACATTGATGCAAAAGATTACTTAATTTGATCAGTTTTACAAAACCTGCAGAAATGATTTAAACCAATAGACTCATTAGGGCATGAGTAAGCACAAGATATAAAGGTGATGGGCAGGGGAATAATTTTGCTAACAGCGTCAAGTTTAAGGTTGACTGGACGAGGACATTGTCGTTTTTGATAAATTATTAATGAGGAGAGAGAGAATGAAATGGAAAGTTGAGGTGGTCAGGATAAATTATGGAACAGAATGTGTGGACATGGGAAGAAAGTGAAAGCTGGAGGAAAGGGCTTGGTGGGGTTCATTTCTACATGGTCATATTTACATGGAACTGACAATATAAACAAGGCCATATACGTTCCATGTTGCAATGTCACAAGAATTACAAACCTACAAACATATCTTCTGAAATCTTGAGAGGCCCCTTGCAGCTATCCAAGGGTATACTCCCATCTATCCATACTGGTACTAATCGATAAACTGCAGGAGAAACATAGTTTACTTGCAACTTTTGTGTAATATGTTCACTACTCGTGACGTGTTCTCCAATACATTGAAGAAACCAAATCAGGTGGACATTTTGCTGAAAACTTCTATAGAGTCTAATAACATGACTCTGAGCTCTAGCCCCTTGCTGTTTTAATTCTCTGCCCTACTCCCATTCTTATCTGTCCAGGTCTTCATTACAGTAACGTTCAGCAAACACTCAAAAAACAGCAACGCTTCAGTTTATTAGGCACTTTACAACCTTGTTAGTGCTGTTGCAACTTACACCTCCTCTAGTTTAAATGTGCCACCAAATTCAAGGAAATCTCTGGGCTTTTAGCAACAGTGACCTCATTAAGCAGGGTAAGCACATTGAAAACTCTCTCAGACACCAAAGCAGGAAGTGAAAATCACTGTTCATCCTTCACCTTATAAAGAGAAAATGTTTTGAACTAATGTATGGAATTAAAGTAGGTGGTGAAATATGAAATAATTGTAAAAAATAAAAATCTATATATTTATTTTGTCATTATGGACAAACAGAAAACTACCTTTTCAGCATTTGGTTCTGTCAATAATTATGGATTTAGTATATAGTTCATTCTAGAAAGTGTGTTTTATAAATGCATTTACAGCAAGACCAGAGCTCCAAGTTGGAAGTTCACTGATGTCTAGTTGATTTCAGTCTGGTTATATTCAGCTATTCACCTTCTGGAGAAGCACAGAATCGCTGTCAGTAAAACTTCTGTATTTTCCTGTTTATTTGCACTTATTCAGATACTAGAAAATGTTCATTCCTGAAGGGCTTATGCCCGAAACGTCGATTCTCCTGCTCCTCGGATGCTGCCTGGCCTGCTGTGTTTTTCCAGCACCACATTTTTCAACTCTGGTCTCCAGCATCTGCAGTCCTCACTTTCTCCTACTAGAAATTGCTGTCAGTTTCAGAAAAGTAATGAGACATGAGCAATGATGACAGTTCAACCATCATTAACACCACAGATTCCATGCTTTAATGCAACTGTCCACCACCCTAACACAGACCTGCCCTCTTATTCTTTCCTCCCATATTTCACTTTCTGACTCTCCAGTTACTTAAAATCTGCTAAATCTTCAATTTGTTTCCAGGACTGATGCAAGACCAATCTGAGCATTACTTCAGTTTTTTCTCCATTGCTGCTGGATCTTTGCAGCGTATTCTGTTGTCATTTGAGATTTCTAATATCTGCAGTGATTTTATTTGTCATAAATGCAAAGTCAGGTCGTGTTTGTAAGTATCGTGTGATTCTAGTTATGTGATATTTTGGTTATAGAGTGTGGGGCATTTTTTCACCCATTTATGCCAAAACCATAATAGCATCCAAATAGACTATTCACTATTGATTTCTATCAATGAATACAAAATATAACATTGGCACCAGCATAGGCATCACTGATGAGTCTTATAATTTTGACGTTTCATACACAGTTTAGGAAATAAATTGCATTCAGCAATACTTGTTAGCAGTAATCAATTATATATCAAAAGCAGCCACCATTACCCATAGTAAAAGTAATGCCCTTCATATCAGTGATTCCTACTGCATTCCCTAGATACAATGACGAGGTTAGTTACAAAATAGCTGACTGGCTGCTTGTGTAACAGTAATAATTCATGTCACTGACCTTGGTTTCGAAAGCACTTTTAAATGTTGACAGCAAATTACTGCTAAAGGAAGACATTCCTGCAACAGTGAAGTGAACAAGCATGGTGGCCCAGTGGATGTGGGGTCACATCACATGGTGAATTACTGATTTTATGCCATGTAGGAGATGCTGGATGCATATGGTTCTTCCAAAAACAGTGAGCTGGGGAGCTGCAGACTATGGTTCAATCCAAAGATGTAATTTATCTTAGATTGATCTCATACTTTTGAGTGGAAGGTGTGTGTTTGGGTGAGTGATTGATCAGGGAATGCAGGTATTTTATTAATAAAATTGTTTAAAAATTAGCTAAATCAAGTATTTATGGGGAGACTGGTACATCATCAGTCCATGTTTCTAACAGTGTTTACACATTTGGAAGAAAATGGACTCGTTAGTGACAGGCAGCATGGTTTCATACAGGCAAGGTCATGTCTCACCAACCTGACTGAAGTTTTTGAAGAAGAAAGTGAGGACTGCAGATGCTGGAGATCAGAGTCGACAGTGTGGTGCTGGAACAGCATAAAAGGTCAGGCAGCATCCAAGGAGCTGGAGAATAGATGTTTCGGGCATAAGCCCTTCATCAGGAATGAGGCTTGTGGGTCAGGGCTGAGAAATAAATGAGAGGGGAGTGGGGTTGGGGGGGAGGTAGCTGGGAAAGTGATAGGTGGATGAAGGAGAGGGAGAAGGTGGTTGGTGAATTTTTTGAAGAGGTGACAAAGATAATTGATGAGGGAAGGCTGTGTATATAGTTTATATGGACTTTAGTAAGGCATTTGATAAAGTCCATAAGGCAGATTGGTACAAAAACTAAAATCACATGGAATTTGGGGTGGACTGGCTAGATGGATACAAAACTGGCTTGGTCATAGAAGACACAGGGTAAAGGTAGCAAGGTGTTTTTCAGAATGGAGACCAGAAACTAGTGATGTTCCATAGGAATAGATTTAGGTACTCTGTTGTTAGTAGCACACAAATGATCTGGAGGAAAATGTGGGTAGTCTGATTAGTAAGTTTGCAGATGACAGGAGGATTGGAGGAGTTGCTGATAGTGCCAACAATTGTGAAAGAATACAACAGGATTGGCAACTTTGGCACAGAAATGGCAGATGGAGTTTAATCTAGACAAATGTGAGGTGATGCCTTTAGAAGGATCAAATTTAGGTGCGAATTATTTTGTAAACGGCAGTACCCTTAGGAACGTCAACATACAGAGAGATCTGAATGTGCAGGTCCACAGTTCCCTAGAAGTGGCAACACAAGTAGCTAAGGTGATTAAGAAGGCATAATGGCATGTTTGTCTTTATCGGCCAGGCATGGAATACAAAAGTTGGCAAACCATATTGCAGCTATATAAAACCCTTATTAGGCTGCACTTGGAATACTGCGTGCAGTTTTAGTTGCCACACTACCAGAAGGACATGAAAGCTTTGGAGTGTGTGCAGTGAAGGATGTTGCCCAGTCTTGAGGGCTTAGCTATGAGGAAAGGGTAACTGTTTTCACTGAAAAGACGACAGCTGAGAGGAGACATGACAGAGATCTACATAGATAGGGTGGATAGTCAGTGGCTTTTCTCAAGGTTGAAGTTTCAATTACAAGGGACACAGGTTCAAGGTGAGAGGGGAAGAATTTAAGGGGGATGCGAGAGGGATGTTTTTCACAGAGTGGTAGGAGCCTGGAATGCACTGCCAGAAGAGGTGGTGGAAGTAGGCACATTGGTGAACAGAGGGATACGGACCAAATAAGTGCAGAAGGTCTGTTGTTTTAGTTTAGTTAGGGCACAATGATTGGCACAGGTTTGGAGGGCCGAAGGGCCTGTTCCTGTGCTGTACTTCTCTTTTGTGCTTTTCGTAACAAATTAATGTCGCTAAAGTAATGAACACAATCAGTGCTGCTTCGATAAAAAATTATGAAAAAGCATAAAACATAAAAGCTATTCACGTTCTTGTACTTTGTTCTCACCCAAAACAAAATCTTCCTTAACCAAAATTCATACAAGCTCTTTCAGTGACGCTGGGTCAAAATCCTGGAATCGCTCCTAAACAGCATTGTGGGCGTACCTATACCAAATGGATTTCAGCAGTTTAAGCAGTTCAACAGCTCACCCACCACCTTCCCAAGGGCAACAAAGGATTGGCCAGCCAACAACACCCACATGCCATGAATTAACTCATGAGGAGGAATTCATTTTCTCAGAGATCCATTAAGGTTTGGACTTCTCTACACTAAACAGAGGTGAGTGCTGGGTCAAATATATATATTCAAAGCTGAGTTGGAAAGATTTTGAATCCACAAGGAAACTGCAGCTTATGGGGAGATGACAATAAATGGAGTTAAGGCCATCATTAGATCAACCATAATCTGAATAAATGGCAGAGAAGGCTAGAGGTGCCAAATTCTGCTCTTAATTCTGATATTTTTAAGAAACACGTAATAATATAAAGAAACCACAGCAAATTAGACCTTCAGGGTAGTTGAAATATTTTTAAATTCAGTTCAGAACAGTTCGTTAACAAATAACCCTACAATCCATATTTTCAAGACAGAGAAATTGAAGACTCTAACCTGCATGTAGGGAGAGTTCTTTATCGTCATAGAGATGTACAGCATGGAAACAGACCCTTCGGTCCAACCTGTCCATACCGACCAGGTATCCCAACCCAATCTAGTCCCACCTGCCAGCACCCAGCCTATATCCCTCCAAACCCTTCCTATTCATATACCCATCCAAATGCCTCAAATGTTGCAAGTGTACCAGCCTCCACCACATCCTCTGGCAGCTCATTCCATACATGTACCACCCTCTGCGTGAAAAGGTTGCCCCTTATGTCTCTTTTATATCTTTCTCCAATATTCCAACAGTGGCCTAACCAATGTCCTGTACAGCCGCAACATGACCTCCCAACTTCTGTACTCAATACTCTGACCAATAAAGGAAAGCATACCAAACGCCTTCTTCACTATCCTATCTACCTGCGACTCCACTTTCAAGGAGCTAAGAACTTGCATTCCAAGGTCTCTTTGTTCAGCAACACTCCCTAGGACCTTACCATTAAGTGTATAAGTCCTGCTTAGATTTGCTTTCCCAAAATGCAGCACCTCGCATTTATCTGAATTAAACTCCATCTGTCACTTCTCGGCCCATTGGCCGATCTGGTCCAGATCCTGTTGTAATCTGAGGTAAACCTCTTCGCTGTCCACTGCACCTCCAATTTTGGTGTCATCTGCAAACTTATTAACTGTACCTCTTACGCTCGCATCCAAATCATTTATGTAAATGACAAAAAATAGAGGGCACAGCACCGATCCTTGTGGCACTCCACTGGTCACAGGCCTCCAGTCTGAAAAACAACCCTCCACCACCACCCTCTGTCTTCTACCTTTGAGCCAGTTCTGTATCCAAATGGCTAGTTCTTCCTGTATTCCATGAGATCTAACCTTGCTAATCAGTCTCCCATGGGGAACCTTGTCGAATGCCTTACTGATGTCCATACAGATCATATCTGCTGCTCTGCCCTCATCAATCCTCTTTGTTATTTCTTCAAAAAACTCAATCAAGTTTGGGAGACATGATTTCCCACGCACAATGCCATGTTGACTATCCCGAATCAGTCCTTGCCTTTCCAAATACATGTCCTGTCCCTCAGGATTCCCTCCAACAACTTGCCAACACTGAGGTCAGGCTCACGGGTCTATAGTTCACTGTCTTGTCTTTACCGCCCTTATTAAACAGTGGCACCACGTTTGCCAACCTCCAGTCTTCTGGCATCTCACCTGTGACTATCGATGATACAAATATCTCAGCAAGAGGCCCAGCAATCACTTCTCTAGCTTCCCACGGGGTTCTTGGGTACACCTGATCAGGTCCTGGGGATTTATCCACCTTTAACCGTTTGAAGACATCCAGCACTTCCTCCTCTGTAATCTAGACATTTTGCAAGATGTCATTATCTATTTCCCTACAGTCTATATCTTCCATATCCTTTTCCACAGTAAATACTGATGCAAAATATTCATTTAGTATCTCCCCCATTTTCTGTGGCTCCACACAAAGGCCGCCTTGCTGATCTTTGAAGAGCCCTATTCTCTCCCTAGTTACCCTTTTGTCCTTAATATATTTGTAAAAATTCTTAGGATTCTCCTTAATTCTATTTGCCAAAGCTATCTCATGTCCCTGTTTTGCCCTCCTGATTTCCCTCAAGTATATTCCTACTTCCTTTATACTCTAAGGATTCACTCGATCTATCCTGTCTATACCTGATATATGCTTCCTTCTTTTTCTTAACCAAACCCTCAATTTCTTTAGTCATCCAGCATTCCCTATACCTACCAGCCTTCCCTTTCACCCTGACAGGAATATACTTTCTCTGGATTCTTATCTCATTTCTGAAGGCTTCCCATTTTCCAGCCGTCCCTTTCCCTGCGAACATTTGCCTCCAGTCAGCTTTCGAAAGTTCTTGCCTAATACTGTCAAAATTGGCCTTTCTCCGATTTAGAACTTCAACTTTAGATCTGGTCTATCCTTTTCCATCACTATTTTAAAATGAATAGAATTACGGTCGCTGGCCCCAAAGTGCTCCCCCACTGACACCTCAGTCACTTGCCCTGCCATATTTCCTAAGAGTAGGTCAAGTTTTACACCTTCTCTAGTAGGTACATCCACATACTGAATCAGAAAATTGTCTTGTACACACTTAAATTCCTCTCCATCTAAACCTTTAACACTATGGCAGTCCCAGTTGATGTTTGGAAAGTTAAAATCCCCAACCATAACTACCCTATTATTCTTACAGATAGCTGAGATCTCCTTACAAGTTTGTTTCTCAATTTCCCTCTGACTATTAGGGCGTTTATAATACAATCCCAATAAGGTGATCATCCCTTTCTTATTTCTCCGTTCCACCCAAATAACTTCCCTGGATGTATTTACAGGAATATCCTCCCTCAGCACAGCTGTAATGCTACCCCTTATCAAAAATGCCACCCCCCTCCTCTCTTGCCTCCCTTTCTATCCTTCCTATAGCATTTGTATCCTGGAACATTAAGCTGCCAATCCTGCCCATCCCTGAGCCATGTTTCTGTAATTGCTATGATATCCCAGTCCCATGTTCCTAACCATGCCCTGAGTTCATCTGCCTTCCCTGTTAGGCCCCTTGCATTGAAATAAATGCAGTTTAATTTATTAGTCCTACCTTGTCCCTGCCTGCCCTGACTGTCTGACTCACTTCTATTACAACAAAAATTTGCTGATGCAACTTGTAAAAGGTAATTCAAAATCCATGAAATACTAATTTTCCATGTGCACAGGCTACTATCCTCATCACATAAGACTGAATTTTTTTAATGTAGCCAAAAATGTAGCAGTTAGTTAACAGGTTTCCAACTCATTAAGTACTACGTAAGGATTAGAATGAGCAGAATTTTTCCATGCCTTTTCTAAGTGTCGGGCCCAGCATGCTAGGTGATGACTAACATGGCCTCACAACAGCAAGACAACTCACAAAATCACCCTCCATTCAGCTCGTTGAGATGGCTCAGGCAAGTGAGTTTTTTGCCCTATTACAGCCATCGATATTGGTGACTCAGGTAACCAGAGCTGCGGCCAATCAGAGGCCAGGCAAAATTTATTCCTCAGTGGACATCAGTGGTGAGAAGGCAAATTTTTGTTGTTCCTCTGGCCGAGTGGGGTTCATAGGGAGGAAGAGAAAGCGGGGGGGTGACTGTCAAAGACAAGCATCCTTCTCGCCATCTGAGCCTTGAATTGGGACAACTGGAGGCCCCCACCCAGACTCAAGAGGAAAGTTGCCATGCTTTCCCATTCGGAAAATAGTCACCTTTCTCACCCATGATACAGGCAGATGATCAGATGGAAATGTTGAGGCTTTTAATTGGATATTTATTGACCATTTAAAGTCCTTACTTACTGGCAAGCTGAGCCGAATGACCGAAAGGGGAGGCGTGGGGGGTCTCTCCAGGGACAAATTACTGCACTTGTTTGCCCTATTCTCCCCTTGCAGTGATGCGAAAATTGTGTGCATAACTGACATGGTTATTGATACCCTAGCTCCCAACAAGACAAGGCTACTTGAAATCAGTAGTTAAAAAAAGTGTTTTGTGGTGTTGAGGCCAATGCTTATACTAGTAAGGAGAAAGGGAAATCTTACAATATGTTTCAGAGCTTGTCTACAAAATAATTATGGCGTGCTTCATACGCAACTGTGCCATGGGCAGGTACATTATCATAGACTCAGACAAGGAACTGCACCTCATGGCCAACCAGGAGAACCAGAGTACAAAGCAGACCAACTGCTGCAGAATGGAAGTCAGGTGCTTGACTGCCTGATTCTTTGAAAGTGTCTTCCAATTGGATCGATTATTTTATACTGGGTACAATTATAACCACAGAGTTGCCAGCTGTTAATCCTGTACTGTTAAACAATAATTACTGTTGTTCTATTTCTTTTTTTTTCCCAAATGAATATCAAAGCTCTATTAAACACAAACTGCTTTACTGTTAATCTGTGTCTGTATGGTTAAGGTATTTACATTGTTCATTCAGCCCTTACAAGTCACGAGTTCCTGCTTCTGCCTTACTTCAAAGGTGGCTCTAACTAAAAGGGATGCGATGGTGAGTAGTTGCTCAACCAACCTGTAAGCCACATGGGATTCCAGATGTATTGGAATTCTCACTGCTGTTGAGCCTTTAATCCATGCTTTTATCACATTGAGACTCAATTTCTCTAATGTTCTTCCAGCTTTTTTTGATAATTATACCTCTTTAAATTGTAGCTAATTCAGACATCCTACATTCTTACCCAAAGACATGCATTCCCATCACAGAGATCTCAATAGAATCCAATGAGATTTCTGTATCAATTTTAGTATTTTTAAAAATGGTTATCAGATCTGGTTTGAATCTAGCTGGCTTCTAAAGCCATTATTTCTGCTTGTACTCTTTGTTCCGGAGTAATATTCCTTTCTCCTATTCACTAATCGCCATTGTAGATGACCATCCTTTCTTCCACAGTGCCCCATTAGAACATTACAGAGCAGTACAGACTGTTCGGCCCTCTGGCCCTCGATGTTGTGCTGACCTGTGGAACCAATTTGAAGCCCATCTAATCTACACTATTCCATTCTCAGCCATATGCCTATCCAACGACAATTTAAATGCCCTTAAAGTTGGCGGGTCTACTACTGTTGCAGGCAGCATGTTCCATGCCACTACTACTCTCTGATTAAAGAAACTACTTCTGACATCTGTCCTATACCTATCACCCCTCAATTTAAAGCTAGGTCCCCTTGTGCTAGCCATCACCATCCAAGGAAAAAGGCTCTCACTGTCCTACATGTCTAACCCTCTGATTATCTTACATGTCTCAATTAAGTCACCTCTCAACCATCTTCTCTCCAACGAAAACAGCCTCAAGTCCCTCAGCTTTTCCTCATGAGACCTTCCCTCAATACTAGGCAGCATCCTAGTAAGTCTCCTCTGAACCCTGTCCAAGGCTTCCACATCCTGCCTATAATGCGGTGACCAGAACTGTATGCAATACTCTAAATGTGGCCGCACCAGTGTTTTGTACAGCTCCAGCATGATCTCATGGTGCTGAAACTCAATCCCTCTAACAATAAAAGTTAACACACCGTATACCTTCTTAACAGCCCTATCAACGTGAGTGACAACTTTCAAGGATCTATGAACCTGGACACCAAGATCTCTCTGCTCATCTAAACTATCAAGAATCTTACCATTAGCCTAGTATTCTGCATTCCTGTTACTCCTTCCAAAGTGAATCACCTCACACTTTTCCGCATTAAACTTCAATTGCCACCTCTCAGCCCAGCTCTGCAGCTTATCTATTACAGAAATAAAAGTCACTATCCACAACACTACCGACCATGGTGTCATCCACAAATTTACTAATCCATCCTTCTCCGCCCTCAACCAGGTCATTTATAAAAAAGACAACACAGCAGTGGACCCAAAACAGATCCTTGCTAGTACTCCACTAGTAACTGAACTCTAGGATGAATGTTTCCCATTAACCACCATCTCCGTCTTCTTTCAGCTAGCCAATTTCCGATCCAAACCATTAAATCACTCTCAATCCCATGCCTCCATATTTTGTGCAATAGCCTACTCTGGGGAACCTTATCCAATGCCTTACTGAAATCCACATACATCACATCAACCGTTTTACCTTCATCCACCTGTTTGGGACTATCCTCAGCGTTGATTCCTTTCCCAAAGATGCAAAGTAAATTTACAGGACAGAAAATTAGAGATTGGAACATTGAGGGAGGCCCTTCCAGCAAGTGTCTCTGTGCCAGAGCCATGCAATTAAACCAGTTCCCTGCTCTGGCCCTAAATCCAGGAAATGCATTCATAGAATCATAGAGGCATACAGCAAGAAACAGACCTTTTGGCCCAACTTGACCAGGTTTCCTAAACTGAACTTGTCCCATTCGCCTGGTGTTTAGCCCATATCCATATTTATTGCTCTTCCCTAATTGCCCCACCATCCCACAATGTCCTCTACAGTCAGAGTTAGACAGCACCCTTTGGTCCAACCTGTCCACACCGACCACATATCCTGAAAACTGATCTAGTCCCAGTTACCAACACTTGGCCAATATCCCTCTAAACTCTTTCTATTCATGTGCGAATCCAGATTTTTTAATTGTTTAAATGTTGTAATTTTTTAATGTTGTAATTGAAACTGTCTCCATCACTTCCTCTGGCAGCTCATTTCATTACTGGACATTTGTCTATTTTTATGCATTTTAAACACCTCTTCTGTAATGTGGACTCTGTTTAAGACATCACTACTTATTTTCCAGAGTTTCCTAGCTCCCAAGTCTTTTTCCATGGTAAAAACAAAGAAATATTTGTTTAGGATCTCTCATCTACATGTATGGAGCCACAGGAAAGTCAGAAGTGGGACTGTTCAATGATTGTACAATGTTCAGGACTAATCATTTCAAAAAGTTCAGTACCATTTGTACCTTCTCAGATGTTGGAGTTTATATGACCAAATGTCAAGACCTGGACAACATCTGGGTTTGGGCCGACAAGTGACATCTGCCATTTATGCCATAAGTGCCAAGCAATGACCATCTCCTACCAGACAGTATTTAACCATTGCCTCTTGATATTGTAAAATTGCTATCACTGATTCCTTTTATGTATTTAGCCAAGTTCCTTTTCAAAGCTCATTACTGAATTTGCTTCTACTTTACTTTCAAGCCACACATTCCATTATTGCATATCAATGCCTCACTTCACCTTTGGCTCTTTTCGTAAATAACATTTGACTCCTATTGACCCTTAAGCTATAGACTATAGTTTCGTCATATGGTTTTGAATTTTTCTAACAATTCTTCCTTTAATCTTCTCTGATTTAAGGGGAGTAATCCAAATTTCTTTAGTTTCTCCAAATGACTGAAAGCTTTCATCTCTGCTCTAGAAAAGCTCATCTGCACCATCTCTAAAACTTAATAACCTTCCTAAAGGGCAATGCATTGAAGTGACCAGCTGAAACCTAACAAGTGCTTTAGAAAAGTTTATTTATTTTATTTGATGTGGGGCCCTTGAAGTGGTGATATTGAGCTGTCTTCTTAAACTGCTGGCATTCATTGATGCAGATGCACCACAGTGGCATCAGGGAGATTATGATTTTGACCCAGCAACACTGAAGGAATGGTGATATATTTACAAGTAAGGCTGGTGAGAGGCTTGGAGAGCAACTCACAGGAAGTGGTGAGCCCATGTATCTGCCACCTTTACCCTCCCAGCTGATGGAGATCACAGGTTTGGAAGGTGATGTTGGAGAAGCCTTGGTGAATTACTGCAACATATCGTGTCACTGGTGCACACTGCAGCTACTATGTATTAATGGTGAAGAGAGGGAAAATGGAAGGTGGCGGATAAGATGCCAATCAAGTGGGCTACTTTGTCCTGGATGGTGTCAAGCCTCTTGAGTGTTGTTGGAGCTGCATCTATCCAGGCAAGTCGGGAGTATTCCATCTCACTCCTGACTTGTGCTTTGTAGATGGTCGATAAGCTTTGGAGAGTTAGCTGGTGAGTTATTTGCTGCAAGATTCCTAGTGTCTGACTTGCTCTTGTTGGCACAACATATATATGGTTGGTTCAGTTCCGTTCCTGATCAATGATTACTCCCAGGAAGCTGATATTGGGAGATTCAGCGAAGGTAATTTTGTTGACCATCAAGTGGTGATGGTAAAATGGTCTTTACCTGGCACTTGAGTGCAGTGAATGTTACTTGTTACAAATGGATACGGTTGGGTTTATATCAGGGGTTTGCGAATGGTTAAAGAAAGCTATCATCACATTTTAAGAGTTGAAACACTACAGAATAACAATAGGGACAGCTATGAGAATTTTTTATGTTCTGTACAGTCTGTACTATATATGTTAGTAAAAGATACTAGTTTGGAAAGCTCACTTTCTGACAAAGCCATTGAGCCATTAATGACAGGGAAATACTGCATATTTCATTGTCACGTTAACAAGTTTCGTCCATTTACCCTTTGTGGTTTTTAAACTACTTGAACAGCTTAAGAGGTTACACGTCATTTTTAAGGAGAATAATGTAACACATTTCATGAAGAAAAACATCCCAAGATACTTTACTTCCAGTTACCTGGCTAATTTTGACACTGAGCCATTTAAAGAGATAGTGCTTATTTGATCTAACTAGTTAGACCTGCAATTGCAAAGTGAAGATAAACAAAAAGAAATAAATCATTTCTACTCCCATCCTTTCATAAAGCATACTTGCCATTTTTATTTGGCTGCAACTTAAGAAAGAAAATATTTTGCACTCATTGCCTGCCCGACTCTGAAATCCTCTCCCTTTCCTCATCTGCCTCATGTGAAACTTTGCGTCCACTGCTCCTTAAGCTTCCCTTCTCCTCACTTCCTGCCTCAGTGCTATTTGTATCATTTAAGCCTTCCCATGTCCATGTTCGTCTGCCTTTTCTGTGCTCACTTCCAGCCTGTAGTTCTAAGCCAATATCACACAAAGCTACAAGTAGTTGACAACGCAGATAGCATCGTAAATAAAAAGGTGTTTCTCCATTCGTTCCATTAACAGTTGATTCACTGGTGCACGACAAGTCAACTCCTTTATTTACCTGATGGCCTACAATCAAGTATCAATTTGTTAGTTGATTGATGTCCACTGTTCTATGAAAATAATTCACATTTGCAACTTATTCATCTGATTTTTAAAAAATGCTTATGGTTTATCTGCTTTCTTTCCTATTAATACTTCATTTTCAGTTGCTGACAATCCAACAACTTGTAAGTTAAAAATCACACAACACCAGGTTATAGTCCAACAGGTTTAATTGGAAGCACTAGCTTTCAGAGCGCCGCTCCTTCATCAGGTGGTTGTGGAGGACACAATTGTAATGCACAGAATTTATAGCAAAAGTTTATAGTGTGATGTAATCGAAATTATACATTGAAAAATACCTTGATTGTTTGTTTGTTTGTTCAGTCTCATCTGTTCGAATGACCATGATAGTTTCACTGCTTTCATATGTAAATCACAAAACCTTTTTTGAAAGTTACATTCTCAGGTTAACTGTAACAATTGGTGTCAGCCAGATAAGATGTTAAAGGTGTTAGCTCCCGTGTTCCCTGTGAGTGTCTGTTAGAGAGAGTGTATATGTGTGTTTCCTGATGAAGGGCTTTTGCTCGAAATTTGATTTTCGAGCTGGGATCAGGTAGCATCCCAGGAGCAGAAAAATCAAATTTCGAGCAAAAGCCCTTCATCAGGAAACACACATATACACTCTCTCTCTAACAGACACTCACAGGGAACACGGGAGCTAACACCTTTAACATCTTATCTGGCTGACACCAATTGTTACAGTTAACCTGAGAATGTAACTTTCAAAAAAGGTTTTGTGATTTACATATGAAAGCAGTGAAACTATCATGGTCATTCGAACAGATGAGACTGAACAAACAAACAAACAAACAATCAAGGTATTTTTCAATGTATAATTTCAGTTACATCACACTGTAAACTTTTGCTATAAATTCTGTGTCTTACAATTGTGTCCTCCACAACCAGCTGATGAAGGAGCGGCGCTCTGAAAGCTAGTGCTTCCAATTAAACCTGTTGGACTATAACCTGTTGTGTAATTTTTAACTTTGTACACCCCAGTCCAACACCGGCATCTCCGAATCACAACAATTTGTAAATTTTGTTGTTGTACCTGCTACTTTATGAACTTGTTAATTCACTGATTCCCACCTCTACATTAACCTACTAACTGCTATAAATTCACTGTTGCATGATACTTATTAATTGTGTGCCCATTACTTTACTGACTTGGAAGCATTTTATTTCCTCAATCATATCCCTTCATTAATTTGTTGGTGTCTGTTGCTTTAGAATATATTTAATTTAGTGGTGGTCAGTGCTCTATTCACTTATTAATTTGCTGTTATCCACTCCGCTGTGCTGCAATACACATTGGATGATCTAAACTGACCCATGTGCAAATTGAGTTTTCGATGTGCATCACCAAACACCTTTTAACTTAAAATTTGCCAGTTTATTATTTTTAACTTTTAATTTTTACTTTTAACATATTATGATATCGGCAACTTCTGTCAATCATTTTCTTTGAGTATTTTCACACTGCTCGAGAACATGAATCCTGCGTCATTTTGTAAACATGAGATGGAATAGGTATGATATCAAGTGAACTTGGATTGGAAGATGAAGACACAGGTGGGTGTCGTCTATTGGTTACCTAACAGTAGCTATAGTTTCAGACGGAAAATAAATCAGGAGGTAATGAGGCATGTGTGATTGTAATCTTTAAAGAGATTGGTAAAATCAATTTGGCAGAGGTAGCCACAAGAGCAAATTCATTGAGTGCATTTGGCATAGCTTCCTAGAACAATGTGTTGTAGATCCAACCAGGAATCAGGCCATTTTGGATCTGGTGATATGTAAAGAAACAGCTTTAAATCAAATATCCCAGAGGGAACAATAACCATGGCATGGTAGAATTTAGCATTCAGATCAACACATGAGACGTTTTGGTTGGAAACAACTGCATTCAACTTGAATAAAAGATTATTACAAAGGAATGATGACAGAGTTAGCTGGAGAGGATAGGGAAAAAGGGTTTAGTTGAAAAGAAGGTTGGTGAACAATGGCAGATGTTTAAGAAAATAGCTCATGACTCACAATAAAGATGAGGAAGGAGAATTCTAGAAAAAGGAAAAACCTATCACAGTTAACTATGGTTGGGGATAGTTTCAAATTAAAAGAAAAAAAAGTGGGAAAAATTCATGGTAAGCCAGAGGATTGGAAAAGTTTTAAGAGCCAATAAGAGAAAATAAATTTTGAGAGTAAATCAGCAAGTAATATCAAGACAGACTATAAGAGCCTCCTTAATCAAACGATAGAGGCCAAAGTGAACTATGGTCCCTTCAAGAATAAGGCTGGAGAAATATCAGTAGGGAACCATGAAATGGCAGAGGAGTTGAATAAATACTTTGCAAGAGTCTTCACAGTAGAAGATACTAATGTTATTCCAAACATACAAAATAATCAAGGTGCTAGAAGGAGTTTTTGGGGAAGGGGTAGGGAGCGAAATAGATACTTTTCCCCCAGGGATGGATATTGTATTAGGGAAACTAATCGGGCCAAAGGCTGATAAGTTCTTTGACCCTGATGGGTTGCATTAAAATATTAAAGGATGTAGCTACAGAGGTATTGGATGTACTGTAGTGATCTTCAAGAATATGGAAAAGTTCCAGAGCAATGGAAAACTGCAAATCTAACACCCTTGTTCAAAAAAAGGAAAGAGACATAAAACAGTAACTACAGGCCTTGGAGGATAATATCTATCATTGGGAAAATGTTAGAATCTAATATAAAATTGCAGAGCATTTAGAATCAGCTTCACAAAGGAAAAATCATGCCTGACAAATTTATTAGAATTCTTTGAAAAGGTAACAACAGGATAGATAAAAGGAGAACCAGTAGATGTAATATATTTGGACTTCCAAAAGGCATCTGATAAGGTATCACACGTTAGCCCACTTAAGTGCTGAGGCAGTATATTAGCACGGATAGAGAAATGGCTAACAGAAAACTGAGAGATGATATAAAGAGGGTATTTTCTTCAAGATGACAGCAATATGTAGTGATAGAGTGCCCCAAGGATCAGTGCTGGGGCGACAAGTATTTGCAATGTATAACAAAGACTTTGATGAGGAAAATTAACATACTATAGTAAGTTTGTGGATGACACAACATTGGGTGGAAAGGCAAGTGGTGAAGATGACACCAATGAGTGTGTGTAGACAATGAGTTTGTGGGCGGCACGGTGGCACAGTGGTTAGCACTGCTGCCTCACAGCACTAGAGACCCGGGTTCAATTCCCGCCTCAGGCGACTGACTGTATGGAGTTTGCACGTTCTCCCCGTGTCTGCGTGGGTTTCCTCCGGGTGCTCCGGTTCCTCCCACAGTCCAAAGATGTGCAGTGCCAGGTGAATTGACCATACTAAATTGCCCGTAGTGTTAGGTAAGGGGTAAATGTAGGGGTATGGGTGGGTTTCGCTTCGGCGGGTCGGTGTGGACTTGTTGGGCCGAAGGGCCTGTTTCCACACTGTAATGTAATCTAATCTAAATCTAAAAACTAAGCAGATAGAATACAGTGTAGGAAAACATGAGATTGTGCACTTTGAAGATTAGAGGAGCGATATTTTTTGTTTAACTTAAGAAAAACTGCAGCAAGCTGCAGCACAGAGGGATTTCCAAGAACTTGTCCATGAATCACAAAAAGCCAACATCCAAATTCAGTGGGTAGTAAGTGAGGACAATTGGAATGTTTCAAAAGGAAAGAAGATTAAAAATAAAGAAGCCTTACTCGGACTGTAGAAGGCACTAGTTAGACCACACCTGGAATAGTGTAAACAGTTTGGTTCCCTTATGTAAGGGAAGATAAACTGGCATTGCAGGCAGACCAGAGAAAGTTCACATTAAATCCCCCCATGCCCAGGATCAATGAGGAGAGTTTGATTAGGTTAGGTCTGTACTCATGTAGTTAAGAAGGATGAGAGATAACTTTATTGGATCATAAATGATCCTTAGGAAGCTTGACAAAGTAGATGTTGAGAGATTGGGTCTTTTTGTGGGTGGGTTGAGATCCAACAGAAATAACCTCAGAGTAAGGAATCACCCATTTAAGGCTAGAAATGAGCTGCAATTTCTTCTCTCAGAGAATAGCGGATCTGTGGACTTTACAGGCTTTGCTATTAAATACATTGAAGATTGAAATAGAGAGGTTGTTAATCAGTATGCACATGATGGTAAGCAGTTTCCCCGGCGGATCACCACGTCTTAAGAGAAGGTAGGACCTCAATGCTCCGGAACACAGAGTACAAAAACAAGGAAGTTACACTAAAGCCATAGAGGTCACTGTTGGGTCTCAACCAGAGCTTTGTCTCCACAATTCTTGGCACTTTAGGAAGGATGGTGAGGTCATGAGTAATGTACATGAGACTTTTATCAGCATGCTACCAAAGATGAGTGACCTTACAAGTGTGGGGTGATTGAAGAAGATGAAATTTGGTTTTTCCTTAAGCAGGAAAGGATTGGGGAAGATCCAATGGAGATAATCCAAATGCAGCAGTGTCTTTATAGAATAAGTGGCAAGAACCATTCCCTCTGACAAGTGGTTCAGTAAGAGGAGTTTATAGATTTATAATAAATAGTAAATGAACTAGATAGAAGGGGAAAGAAGATAAAGTTTTCATACTGGATTTATAACATCTGACACATACCACTGAGAAAGTTTGCTTCAATAGAAACTTTCAAAAAGCATTTATGCATGTATTTTGAAGAAGCTAATTTGGGAGGAGAAAAACTGGAATATGGGATCAAACTGGTCAGTTCTTTGAAAGAGGTGGTGCAATCACAGCAATCAAATGGCTGTTTTTTTGGAATGTACTATTGTGAAAATCTACGTCAAATTAATTAGCTCTTCACATTCCAGAATTAGTGCACTTGTGCCCTGGCATCTCAGAAATACGATACAGTACAAGGCATCATTTTGAAGCTGAAGAGTCAGACCTAATCAACTTATCCTCTGTCACACTGTCATAGCATGTTTTGTCCAATGTTCAGCCTCTGGGGTTCCGAGTGACCTCCATGATACCCTAAATGAAGATAGTAACCAAACTGCAGCCTGACAAGGGCACTGACGAGCTCCAATACGACTTCTAGGAATTTAAACTCAGCTAATTTACCAAGGCGATTTTGAATGCTTTTTGCAGCATTCATTGGCATCGTAAATCAAATAGATAGGATAGCAATAAATTAAAGCTCAACCATCCAGCAAATTCTCCCATGTTTCCCCCACGCCAATCCCCACTTTCAAGCAGCTTTGCACCAAAAGGAATATATTTAACTTCCACTTTTGCCTCTAATCTTGCAGATATCCACCCCTAATGGCATTATCAACTGACCAGCTCTCAACCCACTGAAAAGTGCATGACAAGCCCATTAGACCATCTTGGAATGAAACCCTGAAACGTAATTCTCATTATTTTTTAACACAGAACCTTATATTAAAGCTACAACTTTTATTGTTAAAAACAATTAGTTGTGAAATAATGTTTCAGGATACTGCACCTAAGAATTTCAAAGACAAATATTTAAATATTTGAACATGACTTCAAACAGGAGGTACAAGATTCTGAAAAATATATTTTAAATAACTATTTAATCTTATTAATAATTAGCATATACAATGTTCCTATCATTCCTCATGATAGGATTCCTCAAATCTATTCACAAATAAAAGTCCAATTTACATGAATCTACTTCATCAAAATTAATGCTCACTGCACTTTACAGCATATAAGCATTTACTTAAAATAAGCACCAATTTCATTAATAGCTGAAAATTAAGGCATACTCAAAATGTATTTTAATACCTGAAGGATCAGAATATAGACAGCAAGATTTTAAAAAAAATATTTCCTTACCGGTCTACTCTCTCTTTGAGAGGATGAAGATGATGATATACTCCTATGAGATGGAGTTGATATTTGGTGAGCAGGCGACATGTTCTTCTCCTCTGAGCTCATGGTTACTGATGGCGGTTTGATGTATGCAGTAACAGTTGCACTGTGGCCTTCAATTAAGCTATGAAGTTACCACTTGACTTATTTATGTTAACGAGCATTATTCCAATTAGCACTGCAGCCACAACCACTTTGGAATCCTGGAGCTCAAGTAACTTTCTGTTTACCAGTACAACCTATTTAGTGAAGAGAGAGAGAGAGAGAGAGAGAGAGAGAGAATGCATTGCATTAAACTAATAGACACAATTGTTTTCAGCCTGCATTTAGCAGTACAGCCAACCAATAAAAGGTAATCAAATCCAATTCAAAATGAACAACTTTATTTGCCACTAGCCATGATTGCACTGCCAGATTGTATTACCGATCACTGTAACTTGAACCATAATACATGAAAAATATTCTTTCCTCTAATTGTGAACGAAGACATCACAGCCTACAGATTACTCACCTTTAAAATGTAGTCATCAGCCAGCCTAAAGTGGGTAACTATTTGTCCATTTTTACCAATGACAATAGCTGCCTCACCATTGGTGCACTCTTTGAAGGTATGTTTGGGATTGTGGGGTTCTGGAATGCGCTCCCTGGGAGGGTATTTGAGGTGGGTAACCTCACAACCTTTTAAAAAAGGTACTTGGATGAACACCTGAGGTGTTGTAACGTTCGCGGCTGTGGGCCGAGTGTGGGAATGTGAGCTGGTGTAGGTTTTAGTGTATTTTTTGGTGGTACAGACTCAACAGCCAAAGGCCCTCTGCTATGATGTACAATTACGTAAAAAGTAGATGTTGACTATTAGAAAATAAATTGTAATATCGAAAGATCATTTGACCACTATTTTCGGTTATCAGCTTTCCGAAGCAGCTGAGAAATTATTATTACACTTACCCAGTGCAGACCTCATCTTTGCTCCATAAGTCCAAGCTATGCATTTGAACAGATAAGGCAAACAACTAGTTTAAGATTTTCAGTCATAGATCTGGCATGAGAACACACAGAACAAGTGGGTCATTTCTTATCTGTGAAAGCTGTTCACTATTTCAGGATCTTCCTGGAAAGCAAACGTAACTTCTAGGCTTCTTTGGTTTGCAGCAAGTTGTCTTCTTAAAATTCCATCTGACTTTCCTTCTCCCTCAGCTCCAACAAGAGTAAGGCAGAAGTGGATACTGCAGATGCTGGAAATTAGAGTCAAGATTAGAGTGGTGCTGGAAAAAGCAGGTCAGGCAGCATCCGAGCATCAGGAATAGCTGATGAAGGGCTTTTGCTAGAAACATCAATTTTCCTGCTGCGCTTTTCCAGCACCACTCTAATCTTCACTTCACTAAGAGTAAATTCAGAAACTACTCTGGACTAAATTGAGACCAGTCATTCAGTGCCTCTGCCACTCAAAACACAGCAATGGTGGCCTAGGGCAGATCAGATCATGTTGAATAGTGGGACAGGCTAGAATTTGCCCCACCACACATGGTGGATGCCCGCTCCTGTCCCTTACGTTTCCTCCCTTCCACTGCCCATAGTGCCAAACTACTTCCAAAGTTCTACTGTGGTCCAGCTTCTACATTGTACCTTTCGCCAGTTTCTCTGTAATCTCTCATACCCTCTCCAACTTTATCTTGAGACCAAATTCCAGGTTCTCTCAATCACTATTCTCATGGAACCACAGCCATCAAGAATCTCTTCCAAGCTTTAAATTCAGCTGTCGTTTAACATGACTCTGTCTCTTCAGGAGTATTCTCTCTCTCTCCTTCACGTCTGTTAACTACATCTCCTTCAGATGTAGTGTCTTGGAAACTACCATCCCATCTCCAATATCCAATTTCTTGTCCAAATTAGTTAAGCGTACTGTCGTCTTTCAAATCTGGCCCATCTCTTTCCAAGGACTCCATCTTTCTGTCTCTATCATCAAATTTCCACTCCTACAAAAGAATTAAAACAACTCTTCGGAAATTTATAAAAATCTCTGTGACAATGACAAAAGGAAAACCAGGCTTTCACAGTCTTCTTGACCTCCATCCATTCTTCACACCATTCTCTGCCAATGTGTGGAACAGCCCTTGCCTGATTCTAATTTATCTCTATCCATTCATGGACAGAGATTCACCTTCTCTTTTTGTTCCTGCCCAACTACCTTTATCCTTAACCCAACGAGAAAATGCTGGAAAATCTCAGCAGGTCTGGCAGCAACTGTAAGGAGAGAAAAGAGCTGACGTTTTGAGTCTAACTGACCCTCTGTTTCCATTCTGCTCCGTAATTTTATTTCATTTATTTAATTTATTTTTTAAAATATTTTTTCACTGTTCTGCAACTCTTTCAAAAAAAAATCAAGGGTCAGTTAGACTTGAAACGTCAGTTCTTTTCTCTCCTTACAGATGCTGCCAGACCTGAGATTTTCCAGCATTTTCTCTTTTGGTTTCAGATTCCAGCATCCGCAGTAATTTGCTTTTACCTTTATCCTTATCCCTACTTATTTCTTACCCATATATGTTTCTTCTTGATATAATCTGAAAACTTGCCAGGCACTTCCAATTGTGTCTTCCGCACAGAAGCATCACTGGCAAGATGGCTTTAATTGACCACCCTGAACCGCCCTCAAGAAAGGTGATGAGCCACCACCTTGAACAACTGCAGTCAATGTTGGTACAGCCAGTGCTATTAACGAAGGAGTTCCAGGATTATTATTCAGTAAAGGAAGAGCAATACAACTCCAAATCAGGATGGTGTGTGACTTAGAGGGGAACTGGCAAGTGGCAGTGTTGCAAATGTTTGATGCCCTTGTCCTACTGGGTGGTACAATTCGAAAGTTCCAGCCTCTGAATGGAACTTGCAGTCACAGTTTTAATATAATCAATGGTGACCTGCAGGATATTAATGTTGGGAGATTCAATTATGATAATGCCATGTTACATCAAGAGGAAATAGTTAGATTCTCTCTTGTTAGAGGTGATCAATGCATGGCTTTTAAAATTCATTCATGGGATGTAGACATTGTTGGCTAAGCCAGCATTTATTGCCCATCCCTAATTGTTGTCAACCATATTGCTGTGGAGTTGGAATCACACGGAGGCCATGTGAGATAAGGACAGCAATTTCATTCGCTAAAGGAAGTTAGTGAAACAGATGGATTTTTTCCAACAATTGACATTCATGAATATCATTAAGACTCTTTATTCCAAATTTGTTTTTGGAATTCAAGCTTTACCATCTGCCATGGTGGGATTCAAACTTGGATCCAAAGAATCCCTCCAGTGTGGAAGTAGGTCAATCAGTCCATCCAGTCTGTGGCCCTAGAATATTACCTGGATCTCTGGATTAATAGTTGAGCAATAATACAAATAGGTCAACTCACGCCACATAAATGTGGGAGGAATGTTACTTGCCATTGATTAGCTGGATGCTGATACTTGTGGCCATGGCTTGTTTCTCTATCTGAAGAGATATGAATGGTGATGGACTTGCTGCAATCAGTGAACTTCGTCCATACTAAAGCAGTCATTAATGAAGCAGAAGAAGAAATGTTGACATTTATGATTGTCTATCCAGGAGGACCACCTGTAAAGTCCTGTGGCGGAGATGACTGCCCTGCAAAAACCAAAACCATCTTTCCTTGTGTTAGCTCCTTGTGTTTGTCTGTGAAGAGATTTCCAAGATGATTACCACTGTTCTTTTGCAAGGGCTGCTTCATGCCTACCTGGTAAAAGGCTACTTTGATGGCAAGAACTCATTTCAAATCTGGAAGTCAGCGTTTTTGGAGCGTGTTTTGATCAAGCCCATAATGAAGTTTTAGAATGATATTAGTGGATGACTACGAATCAAGGTTAAATAATATAATTTTGATTGTACAATGACACTTTCCATCCATTTGCGAATGATTAAAAGTAAACAGTTGGGGTTATAACTGGGCAGATTGGATTTGCCCTCCTTTTAGGGGACAGCAGATACCTGGACAATTTTCCACATTATCTGGTTGATGCCAGTGTGATACCTGTAAAGGAACTGCTTGGCTGGAGCACCAGTAGTTCAGGCACACAAGTCTTTGATGCAAAACCAAGCAAAATCTTCACATCCACCTGTGCCTGCTGAGTTGCTCCATTAGTGAGTCTTGGAATTCAGCCAACTATTCCGAAGGTCAACCCCAATGGAAGAAGCAATGTCTAACCATCTGTTTCAATTGATACAATTCATGGATGGGGCCTCATATTTGGGCACAATTAAAGTGTGTGAAGGGAGGCAAAGCTTCGGGTATTGATATCATCAATAACAGTTCTGTCTGCTGACATTTTGAAAGTAGTAAGTTATTCTTTTAACTTTTTCTTTCAAAGTCTATACGTTTATTTAGATAAGATTAATAGGTATAGAAACATAGAAGATAGAAGCAGGAGTGTTCATACAGAAGTACAAACCAAACATATGAAATAGAAGCAGAAACAGACAATTCATTCCCACTGCCACACAATAAGAACATGGCTGATTGAGGACTCCACATTTCCATTAACCTACAATGACTTTAGATTCCCTAGCCGAATAAGAACCAATCACCCTCAGTCTTAAAAATACTTAATGACCCAGGCTCTACCACCTCTGAGACAGAGTTCCAAAGCTATACAAGCCTCAGGAAAAAAGAACCTCTCCATCTCTATCCTTTAAGGGAAATTCTTAATTTTAAAATGGTGCTGGCTAACCCACAAGAGGAAATATCCTTGTTAAGTCAATTTAGGATCCCATTCACTTTAATCAAGTCACTGCTTACTCTTCCAAGCACCAATGGAAACAAGCTTATATTGTCCAATCTATCCTAACAGCTTTTTCACTCCAGGTATCAGCCTGGTAAAGCTCCTTTGAACTGTCCCCATTGTATTTAAAACAAGGAAACCAAAACTGCACACAGTATTTGAGATGTGGTCTTACCAATGCTCTGTATAACTGAAGCATAACATCATTACTTTTATGTCCAATTCCTTTCACAAAGTATAGCATCCCATTCGCTTTCTTGGTTATGTGCTCAAACACCATTACATTGAAATCCCTCTACAATCTCAGAATTATGCAGTTAATTTTGGTTTTAAGTTGCACTCTTCCTTTTAATTCTTCCTACCAAAGTGAACAACTTCATATCTTCCCATCTCATAATCCATCTGCCAAATCTTTACTCAATTTGTCAATATCTATCTGCAATTTCCTCATGTCTGCTTCATAACATACTTTCTTAAGTGTCTTGGTTAATTTACAAATTTAGCTACCGTTCTGTCATTTCCTCCTCTAACTAACTGATGTAAATTGATAAAGTTGAGATCCCAGCATAGACATCTGTGATACACCGTTGTCATACCCTGCCATTCAGCAGACTGTTGTCCCTCAGCTAGTCAGCCAATCTTCTACCAATGTTGATATTTTACCTCCTTCCTATGAGCTTTGTTCTCTGCAATAACCTTTAATGTAGCACATTAGCAAATGCGTCCTGGAAATCCAAGTACAAAATGCCTATAGCCTCTCCTTTATCCATAGTGCATGTTTGCTCCTTTAACAGACTACAATAAATTGACTAAACATGGCTTCTCTTCAACAAAAGCATATCAACTCTTCCAGATGACTTCAAATTTTTCCCAAGTGTGTAGTTAAAATCCCTTCACTAATCAATTCTAAAACCTTCTAATGTCAAGTTAAATGGCCTAAATTGTCAAGATTTCTGCTTCCCTCCTTGAATAGTGGGGTCATATTTTGTATTTTTCAATCCAACAGAACCAGTATTGAATCTAGGCAATTTTGGAAAAATATCAACACAAAAGCTACCTCAATAGCCACCTCTTTTAAGATCACAGCTCCATCAGTTTGTTCAGTGCTACTTCCCTTATGATTTTAATTTTACTAAACTGGTCTCTCCCTTTAACCTCCTGGTTTATAGCTATCACTGGAAAGTTTCCGCATAGTGAAGATAGAAGCAAGATATTTGTTAATCTCATCCGGCACTTACTTATTATCTACGATTAACTCCTCCCTCACACTCTCCAGAGAACTAACACTGACCTTACTTTCTCATTTCCTTTCTAATCACCTAGAAACCCAGCTCAAAGTGGAGAGGATCTCCAAGCAGATCGCACATATCGACACAGACATCAAGTTTCTACAGAAATGCGGGAAAGCAGGAAAGATCCCAAAAGGATTACGGATCACGAATCCACTCAAGTCAACCTACTACACAGACTACATGGAGAGACTTTGCCACCGCACCTCTTGCAAACTCTTCAACCATCTCGAGGACCAACTGTACAGCAGGTGCCACAACCTTGAAAGTGAGATGGAGTCCACACTCTCTCCAACCGGCATCTCCAAATTGTAGAAACTCTCGTTATTCATTTTTGTTATTCCTAGCTAGCTTCCTCTCGTACTCTGGTTTCTTCCTCCTGATTAACCTTTCATAATCAATCATTCTCTATCAATCTTTATATTCTGATCATTCATCTCACCTGCCACACATTCATTGCAGTTATATGTTTTTTCCTTAAATCTAATACTTTCCTCAACTTCTTTCCCTAACCACAGATAGTGGATCCTCACTATGACATTTTCTTTATAGTAGATATATACTTACCTTGAGTATTCAGAAATATCCAAGAAGGAGAATGGACGTTTCGGGCATGAGCCCTTCTTCAGGGCCTGCTGCGCTTTTCCAGCAACACATTTTCAGCTCTGATCTCCAGCATCTGCAGTCCTCACTTTCTCCTATTCGGAAATACCCCCTTAAATGTCTACCACTGTGACTCTATTGATCTATCTTCTACCCGAGTTAATCAGTTCACTTCAGCTAGCTCAGCTTTCATGTCAAACAATTGTCCTGACGCAGGTTTCAAATACTAATCCTAGATTCCAATCTCCTCCCTTTCAAACAATGTAAAATTCAATCTTATTGTGGTTGCTAGTGTGAAGTAAGGCAAAGCTTCAGTTACATGGCTCGGTCTGATTAATACTTTTACAAGGTTATGAAAGAAAGCATTTTTTTCAAAGCAGTTTTCAAAATGAATGTGCTTTTATTTTTTACAATGCCTTGCTATTGTTATCATGAAACTCACTGGTTCTATTGTGCAAACTGGGGGAACAGGATGCATGGGGCCCATGGAAGGGGTATAGAGGGAGTATGAGGAGAGAGAGTGGAGGCAGGGACGTATCTTATGGGAATGGAGGTGGGCCTGCTAACCAGCCTACCTTGGCATGCGCCCACCTCCACAGCCGCCCAAAAGCGGTCTCTAGAGGCAGCAGGCAGATTCCATTCCACCCCCTGCCTCCTGGACTGAAAATCAGACTGCTGGGGCCCTCTCAGAGTAGACAGGTCAGCTGACTCTTGTATTGTAATGCAACATTTGTATCAGTGATACAAGAGAGTGCTAAAGAAATACCACCAGCAATGTTTCTATTGCATGCTCCAGATTCAAAGCGAAAAATATCAAGTGTATTTGTTTAAACCAGATCCACCAGCATTCAGGCAACACACTTGCAAAATCCACCACAATGGAGAGGGTACTGTGTTCGGATGGTTGAAAGATACCTCCTCTGCTTAGGATTTGTTTCTCAACTCTCATATGGGGTGGTGTTCCAGGGAAGGATGCAGGAAATGCTTCAGTGGCACTCTGACGCTCTCCCTGAAACATGGAGGCACCAACATTAATGACTGGGAGAAGTTTATTACCCATCATTCAAATGGTGATATTTAAATCAAGTTGCATCACGCTTTGCGTCCCGCTGCCTTTAATGATGAGGTGGAGTGATCACCTCAGCAAAAAGAAAAGGAAGAAATGTAGCACTCCGAATCACACTGCCACCTGGGATATTCTGTCCTGAGTGCTCAAAGGACAGACTGTTCAGCCCTTTGAAGGCCCATGACAGGAACTCGCAACCTGGTGTAGATGTCATCTTGAAACCAAGGGATACCAACACCTGATTAAGTGCAACAAATAGTCTTCTGTTATGCAAATTCAGCACCCATGCTTACTAAGAAAATAGGATCCAAATTCTTAAGGCAAATAGCAACAGAAGTCATTGAAAATTCCTCTCTGTTCAATGCAGTTCAAAACCAATCACCACTGGCAGCACCTCAAATGTTTTATAAACATTAAAAGCAAAATTTGTTTGAGACACGCATTTGATTTGTCTATCAGTACCCAAGAACAATTTGTCCAAGTATTCCTGTACTGCTGGGGTAATTACCAATTTTAAACCTATGTAGTAACTGTTCTTTTATGCACAGCTTCAGCATGATCCAACAGTTGGTCACCTAATTTTTTTTTTTACACATAATTGTTTACTATATTCAAAGGCATAATCAATAACTTGCACTTGGGTAAAGCTTCTTATACAAGAGAGATGGTTTGCACCTTAATAAGTTAGGGACCAGCATTCTGGCAGGCAGGTTTGCAACTGCAACACAGCTACGTTTAAACTAAGTAGCGGGGGGGAGGGGACAAACTGGATGTTTAAGAAGGAAATTGAAGGGAAAGTTAGAACAAGGGAAGTCAAGAAAGACAACGGTATCAATGAAGCAGAAAACTCAAAACGGGATCATGGTGTAAGGTTGAGTGAAATAGGAGTTGATGGGAAGGGTGAGGGCAGTAATAAATTAAAAATACTATATATGAATGCATGAAGCATTAGAAATAAGATGGATGAGCTGGAGGCTCTTTTGGAAATTGGCAGATACGATATTGTGGGGATAACTGAGACGTGGCTTCAAGTGGACAGGGCCAGGGAAATGAATATTCAAGGCTACACGTGCTATCGTAAAGACAGACTGACGGGCAGAGGGGGTGGGGTGGCCATGTTGGTAAGGGATGATATTCAGTCCCTTACGTAGGGGGACCTAGAATCAGGGGATGTAGAGTCAGTATGGATAGAGCTGAGAAATTCTAAAGGGTAAAAAGAACCTCTTGGGAGTTATCTACAGGCCCCCAAACAATAGTATGGATGTCGGATGGAAGTTGAATCAGGAGCTGAAATTGGCTTGTCGCAAAGATGTTACTATAGTTGTTATGGGGGATTTCAACATGCAGGTAGACTGGGAGAATCAGGATGGTATTGGACCTAAAGAAAGAGACTTTGGGGAGTGCGTCCGAGATGGATTCTTAGAACATCTGGTGCTGGAGCCTACCAGGGAGAAGGCAATTCTGGATCTGGTATTGTACAACGAACCAGAATTGATCAGTGACCTCAAAGTGAAGGAGCCATTGGGAAGTAGTGACCATAATACAATAAGCTTCAATCTGCAATGAGAGGGAGAGGGTACAATTGGAAGTGACAATATTTCTGTTGAATAAAAGGGAACTATGGAGCTATGAGGGAGGAGCTGGCCAAAGTTCAATGGTACAATACTTTAGCAGGGATGACAGTGGAGGAACAATGGCAGATATTTCTGGGTATAATGCAGAAGATGCAGGATCAGTTCATTCCAAAAAGGAAGACAGATCCCAGGAGAAGGCATGGGTGGCCGTGGCTGACGAGGGAAGTTAAGAAACATATAAAATTAAAAGAGAAAAAGTATAACATAGCAAAGATAAGTGGGAAAACGGAGGACTGGGAAGCTTTTAAAGAACTAAGAAAGAAATACGCAGAGAAAAAATGAGGTACAAAGGTAAACTGGCCAAAAATACAAAGGAGGATACTAAAAGCTTTTTTAGGGATGCGAAAGGCAAAAAAAATGGTTAAGACTAAAATTGGGCCCTTGAAGACAGATACAGGGGAATATATTACGGGGAACAAAGAAATGGCAGAAGAATTGTGTTCACTGGGGAAGACACAAGCAATCTCCCTGAGGTAACAGTGGCTGAAGGTAACAGTGGCTGAAGGACCTGAACTGAAGGGAATTTATATTTGCCAGGATTTGGTGTTGGAGAGACTGTTAGGTCTGAAGGTTGATAAGTCCCCAGGGCCTGATGGTCCACATCCCAGGGTACTGAAGGAGGTGACTCGAGAAATCATGGATGCTTTGGTGATTATTTTCCAGAGTTCGATAGATTCTGGATCAGTTCCTGCGGATCGGAGGGTGGCTAATGTTGTACCACTTTTTAAGAAAGGTGGGAGAGAGAAAGCAGGAAATTATAGACCAGTTAGTCTGACCTCTGTGGTGGGAAAGATGCTGGAGTCTATTATAAAAGGATGAAATTACGACACATCTGGATAGTAGTAACAGGATAGGTCAGAGTCAGCATGGATTTATGAAGTGGAAATCATGCTTGACTAATCTTCTGGAATTTTTTGAGGATGTAACTATGAAGATGGACGAGGGAGATCCAGTAAATGTAGATGTAGTGAACCTGGACTTTCAGAAAGCTTTTGATAAAGCCCCACATAGGAGGTTAGTGAGCAAAATTAGGGTGCATGGTATTGGGGGCAAAGTACTACCTTGGATTGAAAGTTGGTTGGCTGACAGGAAACAAAGAGTAGTGATAAACAGCTCCATTTTGGAATGGCACGCAGTGACCAGTGGGGTACCACAAGGATCAGTGCTGGGATCACAGCTTTTTACAATATATATTAATGATATAGAAGATGGTATTAGTAATAACATTAGCAAATTTGCTGATGATACCAAGCTGGGTGGCAGAGTGAAATGTGAGCAGGATTACAGGGTGACCTGGACAGGTTAGGCGAGTGGTCAGATGCATGGCAGATGCAGTTTAATGTGGATAAATGTATGGAACAGGAAAGCAGATTACAACCTAAATGGAATCAATTTAGGTAAAGGGGCAGTACAAAGAGATCTGGGTGTTCTTGTACACCAGTCAATGAAGGTAAGCATGCAGGTACAGCAGGTAACGAAGAAGGCTAATAGCATGCTGGCCTTCATAACAAGAGGGATCGAGTATAGAAGCAAAGAGGTTCTTCTGCAGCTGTACAGGGCCCTGGTGAGACTACACCTGGAGTATTGTGTGCAGTTCTGGTCTCCAAATTTGAGAAAAGACATTCTGGCTATTGAGGGAGTGCAGCGTAGGTTCACGAGGTCAATTCCTGGAATGGCGGGACTACCTTTCGCTGAAAGACTGGAGCGACTGGGCTTGTATACCCTTGAGTTTAGAAGACTGAGAGGGAATCTGATTGAAACATATAAGATTATTAAAGGATTGGACAATCTGGAAGCAGGAAACATGTTTCCGCTGATGGGTGTGTGCCGAACCAGAGGACACAGCTTAAAAATACGGGGTAGACCATTTAGGACAGAGATGAGGAGAAACTTCTTCACCCAGAGTGTGGTGGGTGTGTGAAATGCTATGCCCCAGAGGCCCAGTCTCTGGACTCATTTAAGAAAGAGTTGGATAGAGCTCAAGGATAGTGGAATCAAGGGTTGTGGAGATAAGGCAGAAACAGGATACTGATTAAGGATGATCAGCCATGATCATATTGAATGGTGGTGCAGGCTCGAAGGGCAGAATTGCCTACTCCTGCACCTATTGTCTAAAGACTGTCCTCTGTTTCAACAAAAGCAAGCCAATTTCAGAAGCTTTTCAATGTAAACCACTAAAAGCTGAAGAAAATTATTTCATCTGTACAGCGACCAAATGGTGTGGATCAGTTTTGGGAAATCAAGTATGATACACAAACACAGACTGCACAAACCAAATTCACTTACCTTCTGGAGAAGCAGATTTCCCTCACCGACACCAGAAATTGACCAAACCAACCACAAGGCCCCTCAGAGTGTTCAAGGCTGGGACTGGTACTCAAGACCCCATCAGGAGCACTCACTCACCGTCCGAAGCAGCAGATGTCCCTCACCCAGGAAATGTGGGAGACATACTGGACTTCAGGTGTGACTAAAACTCCAAAATTTCAAGCTCTCCTTCCCCCAGTTTATACCTGGCAAATGTCCAAGCCATTGAGAACAAAATGGATGAACTTAAAAGGACTCAACTTCTAGATGGAATTGAGGGACCACTGTGTGCTGTTTTACAGAGACATGGCTCACTCCTGCTACAATCACTGTGCCTTACAACTGGAGGGTTTCTCAGTTCACCGAATTGACCGCTCGGTGTACTTGGGCAAGGCAAGGGGCGGTGGGATCTGCTTCCTGATCAACACCTCCTGGTGCTCATACTTAGGTGAGTCACTGCTCCCCTAACCTGGAGTATCTAACAGTAAAGTGTCATTCCTACTACCTGCCACACAGTGTCACCTCTGCTATCGTGGCAGTGGCCTACATCCCACCCCATGCAGGACTGAAGTGTGCATTTTACACGGTATACATTGCTACAAAGAGATAGAATATCCTGAGGCCTTATTCACCGTAACCAGTGAATCCAACCAGGCCAACCTCAAGAATGTGCTACCCAAATACCATAAACATGTCTCTTGTCCCACTAGAAAGCTGAACATCCATGACCACTGCTACACAAACAAAGATACCTACCACTCCTCGGTCCTCACCTTGGAAAATCAGACCACAATGCTGTAATTCTCCTCCCGGCTCACAGGCCGAAATTGAAGCATCAGGACCCAATATAGAACGCAGTGCAGTGTTGGTCTGAAACAATGGAAGGGATTCTGTGGGGCTGCTTGGAATCGATGGACTGGTCCATATTTAAGAACTCAGCAGCCAACCTAAAGAAGTACGCCATTACTGTTACAGACTTCATTAGTAAGCGTGTAGACGACTGTGTATCAAAGTAGTTAATCCAGATGTTCCCAACTGGAAACTATGGATGAGCTGGGCGATCTGCTCCCTACGAGGCATTCAAGTTGGGCGACCCTGACCTGTAAGGAAATCCAGGTACAACCTTCGCAAGGCCATCAGGGATGCCAAGAGGCAACACCAAACAAAGCCAGAGACTTAGACTAACCACATAGCTACCCGTCAGTTATGGAAAGGCTTACTCTACATAGCAAGCTCTAAAATGAAGTTGAACAGAATTACAAACAACATTAATCCTTACCTGATCCGCTCAAAACATTCTATGCTCACTTTGAGCAGAAATACAGTGAAACAATGTCACCTGTCCAGTGAGCCTGGGTTGCACCTGTACCCATGGTCGCCGCTGAAGGCATTCGAGGTGTCTTAAGGGTGAACGAATGGAAAGTGACCGGCCTAGACGGAGTACTCGGCCATGCACTCAGACCCTGTGTGGTCCAGCTGGCGGAAGTATTTGCAGACATCTTCAACTGCTCCTTACAACAATCCCCTCGCTTCAAGACGATCATCCCAGTGCCAAAAACAAAACTCATGATCGTGCCTCAACGACTACTATCCGGTGGCTCTGACCTCTGTAATTATGAAGTTCTTCAAGACCTTGGTCATGGGTCACATCAACTCCAGCCTCCCAGTCTGCTTCTATTCCCTGCAATTTCCCTACTGATATAACAGGTCCATGGCAGACACCATCTCCCTGGACCTACACTCATCCCTGGAACATCAGGACAACAAAAATACCTACGTCAGGCTCCTATATATTGATTACAGCTCCGTCTTCAACACCATAATTCCAAACAAACATCTCCAAACTCCTGGACTTCGGTCTCTGCTCCCCCCTCTCTAACTGGATTCTCAACTTCCTGACCTTCAGACTGCAGTCAGTAAGCATAGGCTTACACATCCTCTCCAAGATAATCTTGAATACTGGCACCCCGCAATACTGCCTACTCAGCCTCCTACTATACTCCTTTTACACACACAACTGTGTGGCCAAATTTCACACCAACTCCATTCACAAGTTTGCAGATAACACTACCATTGTAGATTTAGTCTCGAATAATGACGAGATGGGTACAGGAAAGAGATAGAGTGCTTAATGGCATGGTGTAATGACAGCAATCTCTCCATCAACATTAGCAAAATGAAGGAGCTGGTTATTGACTTTAAGAAGCAGAGTGGAGGGCATGCCCTGTCTATGGTGCTGTGGTGGAGATGGCTGATAGTGTCAAGCTCCTGAGAGTGATAATCACCAACAATCTATACTGGTTCACCCACATTGACACTACATTCAAGAAAGCACAGTAACACCTCTACTTTTCCAGGTGGCTAAAGAAAATTGGCATGGCCAGAAAGACACTTGCAAATTTTTTTTATAGATGCACCATAGAAAACATTCTATCTGGATGCATCACAGCTTGATATGGCATCTGCTCTTTGAGACTGAAAGAAACCACAGAGAACTGAACACAGCCCAATCCATCACGCAAACCAGTCTCCCATCCACTGACTCCATCTATACTTCCCGCTGCATTCAGAAAACAACCATCATCATCCAAGGCCCCTCCCAACAGTTATACTCTCTTTCATCAGGCAGAAGATATTAAAATGTTTGTATACAAATTTAAGAACAGTTTCTTCTCAGCTGTTATCAGACTTTTAAATGGTTCTCTTTAATGTTAATCTTTCTCTGCACCTTCTTGGCAGCTGTAATACTGCATCCTGCACTCTGTTCGGTTACCCTGCCACACTTGTATAATACAATCTGCACACAAGACAACACTTTTCACTGTATCACGGTACACGTGACAGTAATAAATCAAATCTGTTCACACTGCTGCACAAAAACATTGTTGCAGAGGCTGATGTTTTCAAATAAAAACTCATTAAAAGACAAAGACAGACTTCAGTATATAATTGTAATATTTTTAAAAAAAACTATAGTTTCAAGCCTAACATTAAATATGTCAGTTACTGATCAAAAACGAAAACAAAATTTCTCAGAAAAGACTTTCAGGGGTTTCTGGGAGCCCTGTAGTCAGATTATATGGTGTTGAATTTGTATAATCAAAATCATCTATAAATGTAGATGCTGTACAGTACTTGGGTCTGAAAAGGTTTACTTATGAATAATACATGATTCACTGTAATGATTTCACAGTCACTCGAGAGAGAGAGAGAGAGAGAGAGAGAGAGAGAGAGAGAGAGAGAGAGAGAGAGAGAGGCGGAAAGAGTACACATGTCACCTTTACAGTTTGCAGCAGTGCAATAAACAGCTGATTATTTACTTGACCCAACTCTTGGAGATCTTCACTGGTTAACTGAAGAGATGGTTTCTCCTCATCTGGTACAAACCTCAAGATGCTGGCAGGAATGTTTACAACAATGTCTAATTAAAATTTATAATGGAAGAAGAATACACAAAAAAAAGGACATCAGGCACCCAAGTTGCACACACAAGTATACATGAACCCAAGATTTCTAATAAGTAGTAAATGGCTGTGTTTCTTAGTTATTTTAAGAACAATGACTAACAAAATTGTTAGTCATTACTGTGAGCAATTAAATGGTGACACAAAAGTGCATCATCTGCATGTCGCATCATGACCTGCCTTCTCTGTTCACTAACTGCAATGCAAAGGTCAGTTACCTCCATTTTATTTTTGGATCTGGGAGGTGGGAATTGAAGAATGAAGGGGAAAATGGAGAAGGGTTGTTGCAATACTTTAGACCCATTACAAATACTAAACATCCCAAAACATGCTATTTTGTAAGAAATTAAGATTGCTGGGATGTTTTAATAAATTGGCATTATAATAATATGCTTCTTATAAATATTCAATGCTTTCATGTTAGTCTGCAAACGATCAAGTTCCACATTCTATTCCTGGTCATGATACAAGCGCTCATTGCAGTTCAGGTTTCCAGAGGTGATGCCAACTTTGCTAGTGCTTCCTAAATTTCAGCAGTCAGTTGATAACTTGAAATAAGTGTTGAAATGTCAGCAATACATGAAACATTCATGATATATATTCCCTTAACATCCTTGAAATAAAGCCAGCAGAACATTTTAGTAAACATCAACGATAATGTTAATGAGGCCATGGGCGGAATTTTAACTGTGATGGCACCAGGGTGTTGCTGCACCCACTTACAGTCTCATACTTTTAGCTGGCTCCCCCACAATTTTAATTAAAACTTCAAGTGCTGGAGGTGTGCACAAGAGACATGATCATGCAGTAGGGAAGCTTTTCAGAGATGAAACCTGTCTTTAGCTGACAATGTGGCAGCTATGAGTAGGTGTGAAAATAATCTCCCGGCCAAACAAGGTGACCCTACTCCATGGCCACAACTTCCCTGACCAACACCATTATCATTAACATAAGACTTGAGAACACAAGAGTTGCAAGGGTGGTTTTCAAATTTAAACTTCATTTAGAAACATTTCACATTGCATCAGTATTATTTTATGCATGTGTGCATCACCATTATTACTGAGATTAGCTTAGAGCACTAAATACACTGGCACACATTGATGATCCCAGCATCATTGATTCCAGCCTTCTACGGATTCCATTCACACCACATGATATCAAGAAATTGCTAGAGACACTGGATACCACAAAAGCTTTGTGCTCAGATGAAATTCTGGTACTGAAGACATGTTCCTGAATTAACTATGCCCCAACGTAGCTAATTAGTGCATTGTCAGGCTACCAAGCAGGAGTTACAGAGGAATCACCTGTTCATTGGCATCCAATTTCGGTTTCACCAGGGCCACTCAGTTTCTGACCTCATTACAATCCTGTTCAAAATACAAAGGAGCTAATCTTCAGAGAGGAGGTGAAGTAGTGACTGGTCTTGACGACAAGGTAGCATTTAGAAAAGTGTTGCATAAAGGAGCCTGGGCAATTCTGGAGTTAATGGGGATCAGGCAGAACAGTCTCCACTGGCGGGGGTCATACCTGGCACAACGGAAGATGATTGAAGTTATTCCAAGTTGATCACGTTAACCTCGGGACATCTTGGCAGGAGTTCCTCAGTGCAGTATCGTAGGCCCAACCACCTTCATCAATAACCTTTCCCCAATCATAAAGACCAAAAGTGGAGACGTTCACTGATGACTGCACAATATTCACCACCATTCCTTACACCTCATATTCCAAAACAGGCTTGCACTGATAGGTAGCAAGGAACATTTAAGCCACACGTGCCAGGCAATGACCATCTCCAACAAAAGACAATCTAATCATTGCTCCATGACATTCAGTAGAATCGCTATCACTCAATCTCCCACTAATCAACATCTTGAGGATTACTATTGATCAGAAACTGAACTGCCTAGGCTAGTGGCTAAAAGAGCAATTGAGAGCCTAAAGAATTCTGTGGTAATTCACGTTGTCCCCTCAAATCCTGTCCAACATCTACAAGCACAGATCAGGAGTGTAATGGAATATGTCCACTTGTAGTTCTAGCAACACTCAAGACATTTGCCTTGACACAAGTTAAAACATCCCAGTTGATTGGCACTCCACCCACCACCTTAAACATTCACTCCCTTGATTAATGACACACAGTGGCAGCAGTGTGGACCATCTACAAGATCACTGCAGTAACTCACCAAAACTCCTACCATCTTCCAAATTTTTAAAAACCTAAAAAGGACAAGAACAGCAAATGCATAGCAATGGTACCACCCGCAAGTTCCCCTCTGAAGCACACACTATCCTGTCCTGGAACCACATTCCCTCACTTATAATGTCACTGGGGCTCCCTTCCTAAAAACCTGGGGCTCCCTTCCTAAAGGCACTGTGGATGTCCCCACAGGCCAAAGATTGCAGCAGCTCAAGGCAGCAGCTCACTCCAGCACCTTCAAGGGGGAAATTACTGGCCTTGCCAGTGACACACCCATCTCAAATAAGCAACAGCAAAACAACAGATGGTGACAAGGGAGTTTGGGACATTTCATTATTGCGGAAGAAACAACGTTTTGTCCTTGACTTCATCCTTTTTTGAAGGTTTATATTCATGCATGCTGTAGAGCTCAACACTGTGCAATTTGACTAAACATGTAAGATGCAAAAGGACAGTTGTCTATGTATTGTAAAGGGTATTGTCCAATGTCATTCTCAGTGGAAGTAACTGACATGCTCTTGGTGAACCTGAAGCCCTGTAAGGACTGCAACCCAATACATGTGGACAGCACTGACACCACCGTTCTGACATCTCATTTTGTTATGTTTAATATTCCTGACACCATAAATCACACCCACCCATCATCATCCAAATACACACCCAGGATGCCAGGCCTTCCCCAACTTCACTGCTCCGTACTCCCGATCTATTGACTCACTCTTGACATTCCGGAGTCTCCAGTTAAGCTCTTTGAGGAGAAAGTAAGGTCTGCAGATGCTGGAGATCAGAGCTGGAAATGTGTTGCTGGAAAAGCGCAGCAGGTCAGGCAGCATCCAGGGAACAGGAGAATCGACGTTTCGGGCATAAGCCCTTCTTCAGGAATGAGTTAAGCTGCCAATTGACCCCTTGTGTTGCAGAGACCAGGGGAAACCGCTGATCTCTCATACCTGCAGAAAGCCAACCATTCCTTCCAACAAACCAGAGGGGGTGTGCCACAAGATTCTCATGTCCCGCTGAGTGTATTAATGAGTATTCCTGGCACACAAACGTTTCACAAAATAAGAAACCACCACATGTTGGTGAGAGGCCTGACCGTGCCACAAATGAGCCTCTGACAAATCTCTATTTTTGAGCTCACCATCTGGAAATAAAATTTTCAGCTCCCCCCACATATCCTGCTCAGGTGGGCCCCAGAAAAGCCAATGCAAGTAACTATTTTCAAAGCACAACTTCAATCAAAAACATGACAGAACAAGCTAACGAGCTGCCTGATCAGGCTTTCCCAGAAATGATGAGCATCCAGACCACAACCAGAGGCTTCCTGCTCATTTGTTTTTAAACAGAACGATGTACATCTGTAGAATGTCTAGGAAATAGCACGAACTCAGCAGTGAATACACTACCTTCTGACATTCCTTTTCCACAAGGTTAATGAATGTGGCATTTCATTCTGCATCAAAGACAATTCTGATACTGCACATTTATGCTGCTCTGCTCAGCAACTATAGGCAAGCTGAGTCATCCACAATCCATCAGTAAGAATGTCCTAGCGAATGCTGATACAGCACAGCTCTCTTAGCAATTCAGGAAACAAGTGTATCTTTGAATATTGCCTCACCCTTATCATCAAGCATTCACAAAGTTTAACTGTTCTGAATAAATATCCAGAAGGCATCTATTTAAAATTGGAGGCTGACTCTTTATGTGATGACTCACTTGCATCAACAGTTTATGGTTGGGTTTTAAAAAAGCTTGCTGTCTACATGATGCAAACACCCTATATGCCACCTTCCCCTTACCCCAGCAAAAAATTCAAAACCAAACATACTATAGAACTGAATTATTTCAAAGTGGTCTCAATATTATTCAAGCAGATGTGCACGACGAAACATTGGTCATCAGCTTGAGTGAGAATGACAAAGATTTTAAATTCTGAAGAAAGGGACTCCTACATTTTTAAACAAGTTGTTTCTTCCCTCGAAGCGCACAATTACAGTCTCAAATGAAAATGCAAGGCCTTTGTTTTGCCTTGTAACATTTAGGAATGCAGGTACTTTCAAGCAGGTCGTGTACCTACTGAGTCACTAGAACTGCTCCACACACTGCAAGCAGTTTATTGAAAATTATAAAGTATTCTAAATCATATCAAAACTGAAGACATTCATTGCACATAATAGAACTGTGCCAATACGTTAAAATATTAAATTGTTAAAGTCATCAACATTGTACCAAGGAACTGACTGTCAGGTAACGCAGTTTTCCTCTGAAATCATAGCTACAATTACTACTATTCAAACTTGCTCTGTTAATAAATCATTCATTTTTAATAGTCTATGTGTACCAATACCTGATTTTCAGTTCAACAGTCCATCTTCATAAAAACTTTAGCCTTCATCCAGACTCCAGTTATACAGGCCAAAAGCAATATCATTGAGATAGTTTCTTCAGCTGCTACATTTGCACAAGGATCATAAAGAATCTATCAATAATTGTACTTCAACCTACAGTTTTTCATGGGCCTTTAAATTCTGAATGAAGGGTGATCTCATTGAAGTATTTGGACTTCTTACAGGCTCGACAGGGAGTCAAAGCAAAAATTATGCTTCCCTTGGCTCTCACACCAAACAACAGTCTCAGGAAAAAAAAAGGGAAATCATAGAGGACTGAGATGAGGAGGAATTTTTTTTCACTCAGAGGTTGCTGAATCTTTGGAATTCTCAAACCCAGAAGGCAATGGAAGCTCAGTCGTTGAGTATGCTCAAGACAAGAAATTGACAGATTTCTCGATATTTCCAGACAGATATCAAGGGACACAGAGATAGTGCACAAAAAGATGGGCGGCACGGTGGGCACAGTGGTTAGCACTGCTGCCTCACAGCGTCAGAGACCCGGGTTCAATTCCCGCCTCAGGCGACTGACTGACTGTGTGGAGTTTGCACGTTCTCCCCGTGTCTGCGTGGGTTTCCTCCGGGTGCTCCGGTTTCCTCCCACAGTCCAAAGATGTGCAGGGTCAGGTGAATTGGCCATACTAAATTGCCCATAGTGTTAGGTAAGGGGTAAATGTAGGGGTATGGGTGGGTTGCGCTTCGGCGGGTCGGTGTGGACTTGTTGGGCCGAAGGGCCTGTTTCCACACTGTAATGTAATCTAATCTAATCTAATCTAAAGAGAAAATGGTATTGAGGTAGAAGATCGGTCATGATCGATTGAATGGCAGAGTAGGCTTGATGGGCCAAATCGCTGCTCCCATTTTCTATTTGGAAACATGTGGGGACACCTGAAAGAAAGGCCACCTAAGATTTCATAGTATACCATGAGTTAATCAAAATGTGGGAAATTAGGCAAATTGGAGTCAAAGGAATGACAGGGCAAAAACAAAGAATATCCTTGTGAAGACACGCGACTAAAGTACTAAATGAATATATTGCATCTTATTTCACTAGACAAGAGGCAGCTATTAATACATCTGTAAAGGAGGTGGTAACAATATTACTCAAGACTGGGGGAGGAACAAACAATAAGGTCTGGTGCTGCTCCTGGCCTGGGCCTCCACGCCATGAGCCCAGCAGAGCATCCTTGGCCTCAACCCAAACATAGTAAACTTTCTAGAGTACCAGACCTCAGTTACTGAGCCCTGATGTAACCCCCAACCTGGGCCCTGCTCACAATAAGAAATGGGAAAAGAGATGCTTAAAAGGTTAAAGTCCTCCAAGTACAAAAACATCCAGTCAGATGAGAAATGGGAACACGAGGAATAAGAGCAGGATTGGGATTTATAGTCACAGAAGCCTGCTCTGACAATCAATAAGATCAAGGCTTAACTTCTATTTCAATTGTATTTTCCATCACTATCCCTATATCCCTTAATTCTTTTAGTGCCCAAGAATTTATTGATCTCAATCTTAAAGACAGTTAAGTCTGGCAGAGAATTCCAAAGATTTACAGCTCTTTGAATGAAGAAATTACCCCTTATCCTGGAATAATGTTATTTAACTCTCAAAATAGTTGATACTTTGATTTTAATGCTCTTAAATGGTTTTTGCTTTACCATTTCTCTCATTCACAGATGAACGTGATCTATTTGCTAATGTATGGTGCCTTGTGTTGGTTGCCAAAGGTTCAGGTCTCCACACTGGCACAAACTTTTACAACTATGAGACTTTATAAATGTTGTGTTGTCAACTGTTTCTTTTAATTTAAGACAAAGCAGAATGTCCTGGAATTGGTAGGATGTGGGATCCCATGAAATCTATCTGGAGACAAGCTCATGTGATTTGGTTATCATGGGGCCAAATGCAAGTCTAGTATCCAGATTTGCAGGATACTGCTGGCCTCACAAAAGCACAATCTCACAAATAGACAGAGTCAGAGATTTGGGAAAAACAACCAAACACAGCTGCCTCTCTGCCAAGCCAAAGGTAAGGAGTGTGCTTGGTTTAACCACCAAGCAGAGCGTTGATAGGACAGATTCCTGTTTAAAGGGGCAAGGCTTCTGGAGATTTAAAGACCAATGAGTTACCATAGGGTTCCTTGCTATTGTAAATTCATTAGATTAAGCTTAGAAGATGGAGTGAAGGAACTTTACCTAACAAGGACAAAGCAATATTCATCCTGGTGGGGCAAGATCCTATGAAAGCCAGGAGGAGTTGGAGAATTTACGTATAAGAACACACCTCTGCCAAGAGTATAGTGTAATATATAAGAGTAGCTCAAAATTTTTGTTAAAATGTTAACGGGAAGTATCTTTTCTGTAATTTAGCATATTAGTTGCTGACTAAATAATCTTTAGTCAATGTTAATTTTAGTTGTTTTGTTACAGTCTCTTAAAATATGAGACCATGTTATATAACCCTATGCAATTGGGAAATTTCATTTCTTTTTAAAAAGAGATTCATCTCTAAAGAGATCATAGCAATATACTGAAGAGTGCCTTTACCCACTAGAACTGTATGACACACTCAATCTATTAAACGTTGTGTATGTGAATTCTGTCCTTTTTTTTATATTAACTATAAATTCCTATAGTCATACTCAAAATAGTTCTCAAATGAGGAATCTCAAGTGGGGAGGCGAAGAGAAGTGAAGTTTCCCTCAGGGCAGAGAAAGTTAGGGTAGATTTAATATCAATACCAACTAATTATCAACATCATTCAAAATTATAACAGCTATTATAACAGACAAATAAAAGGAAAAATTGGTCTGGTAAGCAGAGCACATAGATTTAAAGGGCATCAGTAAAAGAAACAGGTAGCAGACTTGCAGAACCACAGAAGTTTGATCGAGAATTCTAGTGGTAAACAAGAAATCAAAATATCCAAACAGAGAATGTCACTAACTCACACCAAGTCCCTAGATTATATGTGACTGAAGGTCTCTAGAAGCAATCTTACTTCAACATTTCGATAAGTTGTTTATGTACTTCAGAAGTTAATGTTTTTAAAGTATCTTCTGCTCCCTTCAGATGGTGGCCATCTTTCTGATTTTTAAGGAATGTAACAGAGAGTTATTAGTGCACGGTTTAAAACAAATGAGAAGTTAGGAATGTGTTCCCTAATTGATGTGGATCAGATTGCAGCAACACTTGGTAGCATCTCTATTGAAGCGTACCTTGAGATTATTAAAATCCAGCTCTCGGGTGAGAGGTAGAGGGAGGATTATGTGAACATACAAATTAGAAGTAGTAGGCACTCGGTCTTTTTAGCTGATTCCACCATGGATAACTCCATAGTCCTGCTTACCCAGCACCCCAATATTTGTCAAGAATCCATCTACCTACCTACACAGGCCTTAAAAATACTCAAAGGCTCTGCTTCAATTGACCTTCCATGACAAAGAAAAATCTTCACCTCTGTCTTAAATGAGCAATGTCCCTTTTTAAAGTGGCCCTTTGTTATAAATTCCTCCACAGGAGTAAACATCCTGTCCACATCCATAACGTATTTGTTTCAATCAAGTCACCACTTACTCTTCTAAGCTCTTACAAATCTAGCACGTCCAACCTTTCTTCATAAGACAACCCACACATTTCAGTTATTAATCTAGCTAGTAAGTCTTCTCTGAACTGCTAACTCATGTACATCCTTCATTAAATAAGATAACCAATCCTGTATTACAGTTCTTCAGATGTGTTGGCACCAATGTGCTGCACAACTGAAGCATAACCTCCCTACCTCTGTGGTCAATTCCCCTTTGTGATAACTGATGGTATTTTATTAACTTTCCTAATTATTTGCTGTATCTGCATCCAAATCTCTGGCAATTTATGCAGTAGGACACAAAGGTTTCTCTGGATCTCAGAGCTCCACAATCCCTCACAATTTATATAGGAGTTTAAAAATTCTTCCTACCAAAATGGACAATTTCACATTTTCCCAAGCTATACTTCATTTGACAAATTTCTGCTCACTTATTTAACCGTTTTATGTTCCTCTTTGTCTCATTATGTCCTCTTCACAATTTACTCTCCTGTGCCATCAGGAAATGTAGCAAGCATACCTTTTGCCCCTTCACCCAAGTAATTTAGCTAAATTGCAAATCAAAGACTCCATACTGATTTGCATGACAGACCAATCATTGCATCTTGTCAATGAGAAAATAACTTATTTATGCATACACTCTCTCCTCTTATCTAGCCAATCTTCTGTCCATTCCTAAATGTTACTCCTTAAACAATGAACTTCTACATTCTGCAACAACCTTTGATGTGACACTTTAATCAAATGCCTCCTGGGAATCTGAGTACAGTACATGCACTGGCTCCCACTCTGCTTCTTCAAGGAACTCCAAAGGAAATTAAATATGATTTCACTTCAAAGCCATGGCAGACTCTGCCTGATTATCTTGAACTTTTCAAAGTACCTTGATGCAATGTCTTTAATAATAGCTGCTAACATCTTCTGTGTGGCGAGCATTAAGTTAATTGGCCTATTACTTCCTGAATTCTGTCTGTTTCCCTTTCTGAATAAGGGAATTAATATCTGCTATTTTCCAAATTAACGGAACCTTTCCTGAAGCAAGGAAATTTTGAAAATTTTAAACCAAGCATCTGACCAGCCAGAACTTTAAGACTCATAGGATGAAGTCAAAAGATCCAGGGACCTGTCAACCTACAGCTCCAACAATTCAGTCAGTATCACTTCCCTTAGGATGGTAATTTGTTTAGCTCCTTGTTCCCTTCCATTTCCTGACTTACCTTATTCTGAAATGTTACTTGTACCTTCCATAGTGAAGACAAATGCAAATTACCTGTTCTATTCATCTGCCATCTCATTTTTTTCTACTATTAATTCTTCTGGCTCATTCTGAACAGAACCAACACTCACTTTGTTTTAAAAAAAACAAAATAACTGAAGATGCTGGAAATCGGAAACAAAAACAACTTGCTGGAAAATCTCAGCAAGTTTGGCAACATCTATGGCAAGAAATCAGAGTTAATGTTCTGGGTCAAGTGACCTTTCTTCAGAACAGATTTTCCCAGCAATTTCTGTTTTTGCTATTCACTTTGTTAAATTTTCTTTGTACAGATCTACAGAAAGTCTTACTATTTTAAATATCTAGTTGGGTTTTTCTTGAGCTCTATTTCTCCCTATTTATTAATGTTTTAGCTATTCTTTTCTGTTTTCCACCTTATCAATCTTCTGATCCGTCATCCATCTTTGCATAATTATTTTAAATTTGATAGCTCATTTAACTTCTTAAAGTTAACCACAAAAATGGATCCTTCCCTTGGAATTTTTGTTTCTTGTTGGAATTCTGTGCATTCTGAAATATCCCTTAAATGTTTACCTCTCCCCAAACCTAACAGCCCCTCACCCTTTACCCTAACAAACCTCTCCCCCGGCCCAAACCTCAGACTTATATCTTCCCTAACAACTCGTAAAAGCTACACAAGTATTTTTGTTTAAAAAGCACTGACATAATTAAAATAAACATGAACCTAAACTACCAATGTGGTTTGAAAATACAACTGTTAGAAATGTGAGGTATTTTTTCCATATAGGAGGGAAGGTTTTAATAATGGTCACCATCTGTTTCAGCTGCTTCATTTGATAATTAGCTTGCTGTTCATCCATTACACAATCAGACAGAATTTACCATCAACAAAGGAGATACTTAAAACCATTGAGTCAAATCACTGATTATGCTCTGCTCATTTGACGTGCTTGACTTCGACATCTGATAGTGAGTTGCCCTTTGTTATGCAAGCTGCTAACATTTTCTGCGTATTGCAATTTTCACAGGCAATGGATTAATTAGAATTTGCACTTAACCCCCAATGATCTTCTCTTCCTGTAATCTTAGTTTTTTTTTCCCCTCAGCATTTATGAATAGCGCGTCTCTATTCCTCAAATCGATCTTTCAACAATTCTTAAAGATACTGGCAAGAAGCTAAAATGAATACAAGGATTCTATTGTGTGATCAGGCCTCCATTCTTTTTCAACAACTTCATCCAAAAATATGGTAGTTTTCAGGCAAACACTAACACCACCCAGCTCTATCCCACCACATCTCTCCCAGCTCCTCCTCTGTTGCTAGGTTATCAGACTGATTATCCAACATCTGGACCTTGATGATGGAAATGCATATTAAATATTGGGAAGACTGAAGTCATTGTTTTTGACCCATTGTTCCAAAATGCATTTCCCAGCTACTGAGTCCATCGCTCTCCATGCAGACGGTCAGAGACTAAAGCAATATTTTAATAACCTGGGTGCTATATTTAATTTTCTGAGCAGCTATTTGCAACATCACTAAGCTAATGTCTCTTTGCCAACATAACATCACCCAGCTACACTTATTTCCAATCAAAATCCTCATTTACACATTTGTTACTGGTTTACCTCTCCCATGTTAGGTTCCTCTGTCAAATTCTATCCGCTGTAAACTTGAATTCATCCAAAGCTCTGCTGCTCATGATTTCACTCATACCAAGTCCTGTTCACACCACAACCCTTCTTTCACTGGCCTTCATTGGTTCCTGGAAAAGCTGCAAGCCGGATTTACAAAGATTATGCTGGAATTGAAAGAACATACATATCAGGATGGGATTAAATCTCTAGGGGAAACAAAGAAAAGGCTGAGGGATGACCTGAAAGAGGTTTTTAAGATCATGAAATGGTTTGATACAGTAGATATTGAGAAAATGATTCCACTACTGGGCAAGACCAAACCTAGCAGTGAACTTCCCAAGATTGGTTTGTGAAATCTTTCAACTAGGGAATTTATTTTGAATAAGATCAGTTATGAAATTCCAGCTAAAATGCAATTCTAATTGGCCCAGTAGATGATGTGTTAGCTGCAGCATATGTAAAATTGGACCTTCCCCCTTCAGTATTCCCAGAATAACCATCGAAGTTTATCACAAGCCACTATCACCAAAGGGGTCTTTTTTTTTAAAAAAAACAGAAATTTAAGATTAAGTATGAGATTGAGGGTGGAGGGCAGTTTGTGTCAACTGCTCACATACACTATTAAAAAGGAGAACATTTTGTTTTATTTATGGAACTTATTGATACTCCTGTGCACTGAAACACTCCAGTGACATAACCTTCAAATTAACTAGCACTTAAAAATCGGACTTATTTGATTCACTTTAACAAATAGAAAAGGCAGGGTGCACATCATTCCCAAGAACCCAGAGATGCAGAGGGTTAAGGAGGGGCTCTGGGGATGGGAGAATTGGAACAGTTGTGGAATCTGGGAGCACAGCCATAAATATAAAACAAACAAACAAACATACAGTCACTAATAAATTCAAAAGAAAATTCAGGTGAATTTCCTTTTACCTACAGAATGATTAGAACATGAAACTCGCAACCACAAATGATAATTGAAGTGAATTGCAGAATGGAAAACATGTTGACAAGGTTAAATGAAGCAGGGTCAGAGGAGCTATGTGAACCACGTGTGAGGCATGGATCAGTTGAGCAAATGAACTATTTCTGGTATGTACGGTCTATATAAAACTTTATAAAATATCACAAAATGAGGATGACTACCCAATTAAGAAAGCATATGTAGAAATGGAGTTTGCACATATCCAAAGTTGCATGCAAGTAAATTCTGAATTTCAATAATAATTCAACATTTGTTAAGCTAGGTAATGTTAAATCTTTCATTTGTGTACATTAATTTAGGCAATACTCCTATTATTTATTTAATAATGTACATGCAATTCTTATTTATTAAACAGTGTAATAGAGTGTGAAGAATCCTGACTCTTGAAGAGCAAATTAATGGTAACATTTCTTAGGATTACATTAGCATTGAGTAACTCCTTTACAGCCTTTACAAGAAGCAAATATCTACTGCATATTCAGATTGATGTTCTCAGATCTTTAAAATCCCAGTGCACACAGTCAGTCTGACTGATGCATGATGCAATATTTCCAGAATGGAATACTCTGTTGCCTGGAAATAAGCTACACACAGCAAGGTCCTAAGTATGATTCAATCAATGTATCAATTCTGGAATCATCCCAGTAAGAAATCCACTTACTGAGGTGATAAGTGAGAATAGTAGCAAAATTACTAATGCTGTAATCATCTCTGGCATTCATCTATAAACAGGATGGCAGATGCTATGTGAAGAAGAGTATTTAAATAAGTAATCAATTTATATCAACAAAATAATTTGAGTACCGCTGGGAAAAAAGAAGACGTCTTATGAAACCCATCAAGACAGTTTGTAAGAAATACCAAAAAGGAAACATCATTAATACTGAGAGTGTGTGCTGATTTGTTGGCTAGTGGACTCCGTTTGGTAGAGGCATTGCCATAGAGAAAGCAGCAGCTAATACAGTGGAATGACTGACAGGTAAATGTTATGTTGTGATTAATTTTTGTATCAAGGCAGGTTAATATTAATTTATTAGGACAATAGCTTGACCAATTAATCAGAGATGGCTATCACCCATTTTGTTGGGTTTAAGCAGGTGCAGTGTGTGTAAATGATCTTTCTGTCTGCACAGAACGGGGCCCCACGTGTTAGTACACACAAATTCAATTCATGCAGCACTGAGCCCATCTGACAATACTAAATTAATGGTCAGCAGAGATCTCCACACACTAGGATCATTTAGCAAATTGCGTGGTATCACACCTAACATTGGACAGCGTCTTGCAAATTTTACAAGCATGGGCTGGTTGAGTATGGTCTGTACATTGCTTGTCGCAAACAGCTGAAGGGTTATGCTGTTTGATTTGATCTGCCTCTCTAGGATTCAAAGTATGTCAACTGTACATCACTCTGCCACTGAAATTCACATACCACGTTATTCATTGGTGTGATCAGCAGAATATTGGCTTTAAAGCAGTATCCTGTTAATTGCAAACACCCTTTGTGTTGCGACTGCATGTTAGCATTATGGAACAGTAAGCTTCACTTGTTACTCAAATTTTTGAGACACCTTACCCAACCAGGATAAACTCAACACATTTGGTATATCTGGCAAACTGTCCTAATAGGCACAAGATGAAAAGCTTTGGCAAAATGGGTTATTTTTCAGCTATACACAAATTCTGCACTATTAAATGATAAAATAATTTAATTGTTTTGTGTGTATTATGCAAAATGTAAGCAAATTCATCATCGCATAGAAAACATGTTACAAGAATTGCATTACTCCTACATAAAATTATTAATTTATCAGTTTAAAAAGAACAAAATACTAAGGATGCTGGAAGCCTAAACTGGGAAACAGAAAATTCAAGCACATTTTAGATGTAGACCCTAACTCAAATCTGGAAAATTAAGGGTAAAGAAAATTATACAAAGGGAAGAGGAACATTTATATAGGTACAAAACACAGACAACTGCGGTGAAGTTTCAGAAGCCAATCATTTGGGTGGTCAAAATATCAAGGCATTAAAACAGAAACAAAGAATGCACAATTAACCGAGAGAGGTCTGAGAAAAAAATAGGAAGGATCAATGATGTGGAAAACCTGCAACCAGTTATGAATTTAAAACAGGTTTGAAAAGAGTGTGATTGAATTAAATTTTCAGATCAGCAAGTACCAGAGGAAAGATCAGTACAATGGAAGTGACTGCATGGTGGGAACAGGGGAGGAGTTACTTTGGTGTTATACAGCTAGCTTACAGTCGCATCTCCAGATAGAACAAAACTGCTTGGCATATGGCTTCCCCAATGCAGAGAACATACACCACAAGAAACAAATACTGAATAACAGATCAGAAAAAGTGCACGTGTTCTTCTTCTTAGGCAGTCCCTCGGAATTGAGGATGAGTTGCTTCCATTCCAGTACAATGAATTCTGAGATAGCTGATAAGTCCAATACATGATTTGTAAACTGCCAAATGTAGGCCAGGCAGCACTTGAACAGTCAGGTTGATGAAATAGTTGACGAGGTATTTGATCGTTTCAGGAATGCTTTGAGGACATCGCTAAAACATTTCTGCTATCCTCCTGGAAATCTTCTACCACAATGGAGTTCTGCATGGAGCAATTGTTTTGGGGATCAAGTTAGGCATGTCAACCAACTTCCCCCACATAGTGAACTGGTTTTCAGTAACTAACATCTTAATGTTGGATAGATTAACTAAGGAGAAGACACTGCTGTCGGATCAGTTCCCTTGCAACCAGACTTGGAGGATCTTGTGAAAGCACAGCAGGGAGTATCGTTCCAGTGCTTTAAGATGCCTGCCATTGGTTTTCCAAGTCTTGAAATGTTCTAAAGAAATATGGGAGTTACTGGTGCTAGTAAATCATGATCAGGCATGACCTAGATACCTGAAGATCCTGCCAGGGGAGAGATGGGAGTGCCACATTGGGATTAATCCCAACTCCTAATCAGCACCTCCAATTGGAGGAGTCTTTCTAGGTGTGTCAATTCTATAAATGTTGCACTTTATGTCATCTGGAAAAAGCCTGGTTATTACGAAATTAGAAAAGGATATTCTGTCTCACAAACATGCCTGAAGTTTTGAAAAAGGTACAGTGGAAAACTATTATAAAATTATTAGGTAAAGCTAAAAATCACAACACCAGGTTATAGTCCAACAGGTTGAATTGGAAGCACTAGCTTTCGGAGTGCTGCTCATCAGGTGGTTAATGAAGGAGCAGCACTCCGAAAGCCAGTGCTTCCAATTAAACCTGTTGGACTATATAACCTGGTGTTGAGATTTTTAACTTTGTACACCCCAGTCCAATACAGGCATCTCCAAATCATAGGTAAAGCTAGATATGTTACATATAAAGCACAAGATAAAATTCTCTTTCACCTTGGTCTGGCTCTGTATAAAAAGTTGTGCATGCAGTTATGGTCCCCTCCTGTCAGGGGAGGTTGAAACTAGTTCAGAGGAGGACCTTTTAATAGAGAGCCCAAGTTATCAGAACAAGCTTTGAGCTTATAGTTTCTATATAGTCAAAATGTTTTTATAGCTTATAGTTTTACACTCACAGAACACACACTTCAAGACTATACAAAGAGGGTCTTGAAAATATTGAAAGGAATAAATTCTGGGAATTGTTAAGTTATTTGTGGTATATATACTGGACAGTGCAGGCTGAGAAAATAAGCTAGTTAGATTGTTCTTTAATAATGTATTTGACCTCAGAAGTTAGTTGCCAGCATAGATAGATAGATGGTTAATCGGTAGTATTGAGATCAATCACGGTGGTCTTTAGAACACTCTTGATTGAGGAAATTTTTCTTCATTGAGTTTAAAATTGTATTTTCACTCATTTGGCATAATTTACACCAAAAATATTTCTTCCAAGAGTTAGCGGGAACACAGGGTTTCGATGAGAGGACGTTAATGGTATAGACTGAAGGGGGAACAAACTTGACGGATCAGCAGGCTGTTCCTATCTTTCTTTCTACCCATGGTTACATATGAGTGCAGGAAAAATGATAAATAAACAACAAATGTTTCTACATTTCATTAGCATGGATTGCAAGAATCCCGTACTCTTGATTGCAATCTTTGATCTGCAGAGTATATACGAGAAGCATCTAAGTATCTTCAGCGAAGTTCTAATGTAAGTCCTAGTTGAGAATTGCGACTCAATGAAAGAATCACAATGCCACATATGACAGTACATAAGTGTTCTATCTCAAGTCTTCCAAATGATTGGCCTAGGAAGAATACATCCAAATCCTGAGAACTCAATCTATATATTATATATATATATATATATATATATATATATATATATATATATGATTTAATTATTTTGTCTGTTATACTTTGTTTCTTCCTGGATTTTATTCTTTGTGCATTATCTCATTGTTTTAACATTCATGCATTATTCTATTCATGTGGCAGTTATTGTTTTGAAAAAGTGAGAGAGGAACATACTAGCATTCCCCAGGTCTTCCGTTACATTGTACTGTATTAATGGGCAATTGTTAAACCAATCCAAGCCTGCATAACTGCACAGGTTTTGGTTCAATGCAGATTCATTCTACCTGCGGAAGTTGCTTCTCTGCTTGTAAGTATGATACAGAATGCTGGGAGAAAGTCCGAACACAGTATCGTTCTTCTTATAAAACTACACTGTCCCACGTACACAATGTGAGAGGTAGTTAAATATAGTCCCTTCTCAAAGAGGGAGTATAGTGTGAAAAAAGAAATGCTAATAGAAAGAGCCATCAAAAACTCCTCTTTTATTCCTTCCAGTGGCCAGCTAACAAGACTGTAAACAAATACAAATAACAGATATGCTGTGAACTAACACATTGGACTTAAAGTGTGTAACACATACAAATCCAGGCATGACACATTTGAAGAAGAAAATCTATCTGCATGGCCCCAGGTACATTGCCATTGGAAATCTAACCCAATAGTGGCTGGCTTATTCAGCTACAAAGTGGACGCTAGCATTGTACGATCAACATCTTTATTAATTTGTAATATCTTGATCTTTGACGAGGCTTTTCAAAGCCTGTGCATTTTTTGTACAAGATTAAGAACTGCAGGATAGATTAAAGGATTCCTCAAATGGGACTTTCAATGCACGAAAACAGAATTACGAGAAGAACTTTAAAGCTTTTTTTAAAAAAAATGAGAATTTCAAAGACCTGCCAGTGGCTGTGACTTAGTGTGAGGTGGATGGCTAAGTATAGAGCGGGCATGCTGTGACTGATATGTTCATGAAAGAGGGCCTGACAACCATGATTACAACCAGATTAACACAAGTGAAGAGAGATAGGCTTTCCAACCTGTTGGCATTGCCATCCACTAACCTCTGCAGTCACCTTGGGACTGCTTCAGGAATTATCAGGTCTCCCTCCAACCCCTGCATGGCATCCAAACACCAAAACAAGTTCATCATCCAAGATGGAATTGGAATGCCAAGATTGGGAAAATTCCTGACACCTGATACCCATCACCTTGATCAAAATATGGCCCTAAATTAAATTCATTTCAGATTTTGTGCATGTTCCTGCAATTGACTTTCTGACTTAGAGGCAAGAATGCAACAACTAAATGTTTATTTCTCTTTCAAATGGTTCAACAGATTGACCGCAAATCAATTCAGTAGAAGGATTTCAATTATATTTTTATTCTTAGTTTGCTTTGGTGGAATTAAGGACTTTATACAAACTCAATCTGATATGGTTTTATGGAATGTGGTAACTTCATGACATTTTTGACTAAGACGGAGCTCAGATCATTTCATATCAACATTAAAGCAGCAGCATAATCATAGACCTTAAATTCTAATTTATTTCAGCTAGCAGCAGTTCTCATTTAATGCAACATGATTTAAAGCAGCCTTACAGCCATGGTGTAGAAATGTTTCTGGATTCTCCCCATGGCACAAATCTGGATTTATCGAATTTAGAACATAGAAGAATACAGCGCAGTACAGGCCCTTCGGCCCTCGATGTTGCACTGATCCAAGCCCACCTAACCTACACTAGCCCACTATCCTCCATATGCCTATCCAATGCCTGCTTAAATGCCCATAATGAGGGAGAGTCCACCACTGCTACTGGCAGGGAATTCCATGAACTCACGACTCGCTGAGTAAAGAACATCTGTTCTATACCTACCCCCCCTTAATTTAAAGCTATGCCCCCTTGTAATAGCGGACTCCATACGTGGAAAAAGATTCTCACTGTCGACCCTATCTAAACCCCTAATCATCTTGTACACCTCTATCAAGTCACCCCTAAACCTTCTTTTCTCCAATGAAAACAACCCCAAGTGCCTCAGCCTTTCCTCATACGATCTTCCTACCATACCAGGCAACATCCTGGTAAACCTCCTCTGCACCCGTTCCAGTGCCTCCACATCCTTCCTATAGTATGGCGACCAAAACTGCATACAATTTACATCCACTAAATTGGTAGGAATCTCACCGTGAGCAAACTAACAGCCTGACAGCTTCACATTGACTCAGGGTGACCTGAGCTGGCTCACCCCTGGTTTTAAACTGAGGGCAGAGCCAATGCCTGTTCACAAGATTCAATCTAACATTTTCTACCGATAAATCAACTAACTACATGAAAATATTCTGACAGACTCTTTATTGTTGACCAACTAATACATTAAGTGACCAATTAAATATCCTCCAAAATTCCTTTTGGTCATTTTCAGCTACTCCTACATTCCCCACAATACATATTGCCTTAATCAATTAGTAAAATTTAGCATTTCCTGGAACTTCTGGTCATTAAAGATTTAGACTGCAACTTTAGTGTCACGGTAGAAATGCGCTTCCTTTATGGCAAAGCTGGAATTGAGCCAAATATAATCTCATGCTGGGGAGGAGCGATGTGACATCCTCCACTCTCTGGACAGTCTCAAGTTATTTCAATTTGACACAAAATGGCATATACCCTTATCATAGAGTCAATCCTGAGATCTTTATAAACATACCAGAGTTGTTTTAAATGTAGGCAACTGCCGTCATTCCATGCCCCCCAAAAAATTCTTTATGAGACCAGGAAAGGAGAATTACGTAGTGCATGTGTGAAATCCAGTTAGAACAATACAGGAAAATAGAAGTTAGTGTTGGTTAAAAAATATATTAAATCATATAAAGGTAGGGAGTATATAAAACCATACAAAGGTGGTTTAGGAAGCAGTGTAAATCATAAAAAGTTTAATTAATGCAAACTTGGGAGGGTGACAAAAAAAAGCACAGAAAAATTGATCATCTGTTAATTTTGGTTCTTTTTCCTTTTATTCAGTGCTATAATTGACACCAGAAATGTTTTTTCTTCTTCACCAATTAGTGAAAAGAAACAAATTGACAATAAAATTCAGAAAATACTGAAAGAAATCTGGCTGCATATGTGGAGAGAGAAATACAAAATCCAATACAATAACTCTTCTTCAGAACTGTCAGCACAATAGAGTGTCAAAGGGCCTGTACTGTGTTGTAATGTTCTATTTTCTAACTGAAGACAGGCAAAAAAAAATTGATGGGTTTTATAGCGTTGAGAAAAGTGGAAAGCAGCATGTGGAATAGGAGGGAATGTCATGGGAAGTTCAGGGGTCAAGAGATATTAGTGATTGGAGGTATCACAGAGCAAAAAGGCAATGGGGATAGTAACGGTTGCCGAGGAGAAACACAAATTCAGAGTAAGTGTTAATAGCAGAAAACAAATCAGCTCTGATCAAGGTAAAATCGAGAGAAAACTAGGGATGGGGGAGTTTGTTCAAAATGGAGGCCTTCATTCATGCTATGAAGTGCCTGGACTAGTCCAGAACGCTAGACAGTAGTTAAAAGGAAGCAGAGGTGCCATTCCTCCAGCTTCTGCACAGCTTCACTGGAACATTGCAGCAAGTCTGGGACAAAATAAAATGTGAACATATGAGGAAGAAGGGGTCTCCAAATGACAAGCTATGAGAATCTATGAGAATGTCAGGGCTCGTGCGCAGATGGAGTGGAGACCACTGCAAAGGGGTCACTCAAACCACATCTGGTGTTCCCACTATAAAGGAGACCACACTGTGAGCATCAAAAACAGGACACTGGATTGAAAGTAGTACAAGTAAATCAATGCTTCACCTGGAAGGCGGCTTGTGGCCTTGACAGTGAGGCAGGGAGAAGGGAAAAGCACACGCTCAAACTTTTGCAGTCGCATAGAAGATGCCATAGGAGGGAGATAAAGTGTTGGGAGTGGCATTAAGCTGGAAATGGCAAAAATGGTTGAGGAAGATCCTTAGAAAATGGAGGCTGGTAGGGTGGAAGGTGAGGAAGAGGGGAATCCTTTAACAATTCTGGTAGGGAGAGGAAAAGGGGAAGGCAGCACTGCAGGAAATGGGTCGAGCATGGCTGGGAGCCATCTCCCCCACAAAGTGGGAGGGGATCCTCAGTCGAGGGAAAAGGAAGCCATGCTGGAAGGATTACATCTAAGAGAACAGAGTGCAGCAAGTTCAGATGAAGATGGATTACAGTGAGTGAAGGCAGCAAAGAAGCAGAGACTGTGAATGTCATCCCCAAAGGTTCTTGCTATCAGCATCACAAACAGATAAGACATCAGAGGAAGGGGTCAAGGTGGAGGGAGAGCATTGGAAATGAATGAAATTGTCTGTGGAGCAAAGAAGCAACGGCAATAAAAGAGATATTTACCAAATGCAGGTTACTCTGTGTCAGTGTCAGTCAGAAGATTGATGGGTATTGTGAATTTATGACAAGGGCTGGATTACAAAGAATGGATATTATTTAGTACAGGGTGGAAGAAAGGATCTGAAACAGCACTGAATGTTGGAACTGGCATTCCTTATCACCTGAAACAAAGGAAGAAGTTTTTTAAATTGAGGGGTCAGATGAGATGAAGAATGAATTAGAACTGGGAAATGGAACAGGTTTGAGACAGGGAGAATCTGTAATAACATACAGAGAACTAAGTATGTGCATATGGTTGTGCATGGCACTGTGTGGGGATCTCAGGATTTGGCAAAAATAACTGCCTGAGGAACATTATGCCTCAGACTAACCTGAAATCTTGGGTGGATGCGAAACACGAACAAGGGAGCTTCAGTTGGAACCAGAGACAGAGACAATCACCAATGAAGGAACTGTTCCTGTTAAAGCAAGTTTTCGAAAACACGTTATTAAAAAAGGAGGATGGAAAGCATTAAAAAAGGTGACTAAAGATGAACGAGGCAAATAGAAATCCTATCAAATGGAAGAATTTCTTCGCAGTACACATTCCTGGAAGAGAAGTGGCAAAGATTTGCAACAAATTCTTGAGAACTTGGCAACAAACTTCCAAGATGGAACCCTATCACAATGGGTTAAAGATCACATCATTATATTTTAAAAATGTTCTTATAAGTACACTGACAGGAGAAACTGAAATATCCAAATACAGCTTAATAAATTGTTTTATCTTTGATCTCTAATAGAAGTGATTTATTATTTAAAATGTATGGTAATTACACTCAACTATCCTAAATTGCACTTTTGGAATAAGCCAAAGGCTCATGTCTCCTGTCATTTTCATTAAAAATTAACTGCAATAATTAACTAGAAATGTCAAAACAAATCGAAACATTCCAGAAAATAACTCCACTAAATCAGAAATTTAGTTTGTTGAAAAATACATCTGAAGCAAAAAAAAGCCTTAATTGAGAAGCCATTTCCTTTTAATAGCCCACTGCTCCTTGATGCAGAATGAACTTGAGGGTTCAGAGTCAAAAGAAATAAGTATATAAACAAAATAGATTATGTTTCCCATAAAGGCCATTAGCTTTTATAAAGTAATCCGAACTTCCAGTTAATAGCCATAAGGATAACTCATCAAAATTTCACGTTTTAAAGACTGTTACTTCAGACATTATTGACTATACACCAGCTTTGCAGACTTGTACTTAAAAATCACAAAACTGAACTTTTATTTTCTTTCACTAAATACATTTCACAGATACACATTAATTTGTCCTTGAAGGAAACAGTCAATTCTTCCAGGATCTGTGAAAAGCGGTTCTTAACTCCTAAAGCTTTACTTCTGTTTTTTTTTAACCTTTCTCAGCCCGTTAACCTTTAACCATTGAACTGCTTTTCATGGTGAGGGTTTTTCCTATTGATACTTTCTCGAAACAGAAACTAGGTGAATCTTCAAGCCTTAAATTTCAAGTCCTCACATAATGGGTCTTTTCAATCCAGGCATGAGATCTCACTCAACGTATAGTGATTCATAGAAGACTTTCAGTCACTAGCTGCTCCCTCCCCCATTGGAGAGCTTGTAAGATAGAGCTTTCAGCTATATCTTACAAAACCCTTTCCTCTCGCAATGCCCAAGGCAGAAATGCAGAACAGATAGCCTTAAGTCCTCAACTCTCTTACCTTGAAAATAATGGACAGTTTACAGCATAGCTTTTTTACAATCTAGCATTTTCAACACCTTTCTGGAATTTGAGACTAGTCGTTTACCATTTGTCAGCACAAATGCTGCTGCCAGTGCCTCCAAGTATGGATACCTTACACCTTGCTCCCAATAAAACAATCTGGTTTTGCATTAATCTAATAGGCTTGTCGCAGAGGCAGATTATGTGACCCCCTTCATTTTACCATAATTTAAAGACAGTTCCAAAATATAATCAGAAAAAACTCATAATTAAAACAATAGCATATACACATTCAAAGGCAACAATTATAAAGTATCGGGGTTTTGTTTTGCTGTTTTCCATTTTTATTATTAAAGACAAACACACTAGGGACAATAATAATGCATTTTCAGTCTTGGTAAGGAAGCATGCTTTTGTGGTATACAGTAATTATCTGTTATCAGACTAATCGCATCTGTCCAAACAAAAAGCAATCTGTGATAGCAAAGATGCAAATAATTTTCAAGCATCAAAATGGGCAGGATGTCCTATAATTTTAGTATCGCAAAAGGTCAAAAAGTTCTAACTAAATAACAATTATATATTCACATGCAAAGGAGAGACAAGAACCGTGTATTCACCGAAAAGGAGACAATTTAGAAATAAATAGTACATATAAATTCCACACGTTGGTTATTTTAAACTACAGGTCCTTCTGCTGTAACACACGTTTCGTTAACACAAATTCGCTCGAACACGATTGACGAATTGGGGACGCTGTTTCTAAAGCGTGTATTCGTTATAACGTGATTCCGGCCACATTAGCTTAAATGGTGCTGCTATTATGCAATTCTCTTACAACATAGGGCTTCATAAGAATGGAACTACTGCGTTATAACAGAACTGACTACACAAATACACATTGCTTATGCAAATAAGATCAATAGTTATTGGCAAAGGTTTAAATTAAGACAAAACTTAGATAATCATTGGCATTTTTTGGAAAAATGAGAAACAACATTTTAGTGCTCCAAGTAGAAACTGAAGGTAAAATTTCATAAAAATTCATGAATAGAATACAAATCACTTACATAGGAATGTACAGGAAAGTTGGTGTCATCTCTAAAAACCTTATCAAAATAGCTCCATCTCCTCTCTTTTCTATGTCACCTTATCAATTCTTTTTTCTATCAAATATTTATCAACTTTTCTTTTAATAGTAGATTTTGCATCCATTGCAATTTCTGAAAGAACATACTCTACAACCAGCTGATGAAGGAACAGTGCTCCAAAAGCTAGTGCTTCCAATTAAGCCTGTTGGACTATAACCTGGTGTTGTGTGATTTTTAACTCTGAAAGAACACACCTCTGTCTAAAGTTTCTGAACCTTTCCCTTTTTGTACAGTCTGAAATGTTGGATACTTGCTTACCAACTCAAGGAATTGAAAATTGGTTCAAAAGATTAACTCAAATTTACAGATTTAAGGCACAAAAAGGAAAAGTGATTAAAACATAGCCACACAAATGGGTATGAAATTTAAGATCTATCTAAATCCATGTCTTAGGTAAGTTGGCCCATTGTATCGAAGTCCCCTTCCCAGCTGGATTAAGCATTATTGTCTGCATTGTTTTAAATGGTCCATATTTGGCAACTAATAGCTTCACAAATAATAAATACTGAGTCATTATGCTCAGTAGAAGAATATTCAAAGTAGCTTTTCAGATCAGCATGCCAAGGAATGAATTGAGCATTTACTTAGATCTGGAATGGAGTGATGAGACAGGGTTATTTAACAACTTTGTAGTAAAAGGAATAATTTGGAAAAAGTGATCATAGTACATAAAGTATGGAGATTGAAAGCAGTTTAGTTCAATACAAAACTACAGCCTTAAACCTGTGCAAGATAATACACATTTTGAGGAGGAAACTGGCTCACCTAAATTGGGACTCTAGGTTAAAAGGTAGGACAGTAAATAGTCAATGATAAACTTTTAAAAAAATTATTGTAATCATGATTGTATATCCCCTTAAAGAATAAGAAGGCCAACAGAAAAAAAAGGACTAATACTGGTTAATAAGAGAAGTTTATAACTGTATTAGATTAAGTGATTCATTAAGTGATTGCCAGAGAGTAGAAAGCCTGTGGATTGGAGAGATTTTGAAGTGCTAAAAAAGAGTAGCAAGGAATCGATAAAGAAAGAAAAGGATGAAAGTAAGCCCATTAAAACCACATAAATAAAGACTGATAGGACTTTGCTATGTGTGAAAAAGGAGAGGTCAGTGATTAGAACATCACAGAATCCCTACAGTGTGGAAGCAGGCCATTTAGTCCATCAAGACTGCACCTCCCCTCCAAAGAGCATCCCACTCAGACCAAGACCAACACTCACACCCCTGCCACCCCCCCCAATTTAGCCATGGGAAATGCAGGATTACAGGGATAATCAGTCTAGCCTGCACAACCCGAGACACTACAGTGCAATTTAGCATGGCCAATCCATCTAACCAGCACATCTTTGGACTGTGGGAGGAAACTGGAGCACATGGAGGAAACCCATGCTGGCACAGGGAGAAGGTCTGTGTGGAGTCTGCACAGTTGCCCAAGGCTGGAATCGAACCCAGGTCCCTGGAGTTTTGAGGCAGCAGTGCTAGCCACTGTGTTTTTACGTAATTTAAAGGCAGAGAGGGGAAATTATAATCTGAAAAATGGAAATGGCAGCGATATGAAATAAAATCTTTGATATCATTCTTCACAGTAGACAAACAAATTCCAGAGGAAACCTATGCAGATACGGATTGCACCTAAATTGGAAAGGGACTAATATACTGGCAGGGAAATTTGCTAGAGCTGCTCGGGAGGATTTAAACTGGTAAGGTGGGGGTGGTGGGAGCCAGGGAGATAGTGAGGAAAGAGATCAATCTGAGACTGGTACAGTTGAGAACAGAAGAGTCAAACAGTCAGGGCAGGCAGGGACAAGGTAGGACTAATAAATTAAACTGCATTTATTTCAATGCAAGGGGCCTAACAGGGAAGGCAGATGAACTCAGGGCATGGTTAGGAACATGGGACTGGGATATCATAGCAATTACAGAAACATGGCTCAGGGATGGGCAGGACTGACAGCTTAATGTTCCAGGATACAAATGCTACAGGAAGGATAGAAAGGGAGGCAAGAGAGGAGGGGGAGTGGCGTCTTGATAAGGGATAGCATTACAGCTGCGCTGAGAGGATATTCCCGGAAATACATCCAGGGAAGTTATTTGGGTGGAACGGAGAAATAAGAAAGGGATAATCACCTTATTGGGATTGTATTATAGACTCCCTAATAGTCAGAGGGAAGTTGAGAAACAAACTTGTAAGGAGATCTCAGCTATCTATTCGAATAATAGGGTGGTTATGGTAGGGGATTTTAATTTTCCAAACATAGACTGGGACTGCCATAGGGTTCAGGGTTTAGATGGAGAGAATTTTGTTAAGTGTGTACAAGGCAGTTTTCTGATTCAGTATGTGGATGTACATACTAGAGAAGGTGAAAAACTTGACCCACTCTTGGGAAATAAGGCAGGACAGGTGACTGAGGTGTCAGTGGGGGAGCACTTTGGGGCCAGCAACCATAATTCCATTAAATTAAAATAGTGATGGAAAAGGATAGACCAGATCTAAAAGTTGAAGTTCTAAATTGGAGAAAGGCTAATTTTGACGGTCTTCGGCAAGAACTTACAAAAGCTGATTAGGGTCAGATGTTCACAGGTAAAGGGAAGCCTTCAGAAATGAAATTACGAGCATCCAGAGAAAGTAAAGCAAAGGCTGGTACGTATAGGGAATGTTGGATGACTAAAGAAATTGGGGAGAAAGTGAAGACTGCAGATGCTGGAGATCAGAGCTGAAAATGTGTGGCTGGAAAAGCGCAGCAGGTCAGGCAGCATTCAAGGAACAGGAGAATCGACATTTCGGGCATAAGCCCGAAACGTCAATTCTCCTGTTCCTTGGATGCTGCCTGACCTGCTGCGCTTTTCCAGCCACACATTTTCAGCTAAAGAAATTGGGGGCTTGGTTAAGAAAAAGAAGGAAGCATATGTCAGGTACAGACAGGATAGATCGAGTGAATCCTTAGAAGAGTATAAAGGAAGTAGGAGTGTACTTGAGGGAAATCAGGAGGACAAAAAGGGGACATGAGATAGCTTTGGCAAACAGAATTAAGGAGAATCCAAAAGGGTTTTTATAAATACGTTAAAGACAAAAGGGTAACTCGGGAGAGAATAGAGCCCCTCAAAAGATCAGCAAGGCGGCCTTTGTGTGGAGCCGCAGAAAATGGGGGAGATACTAAACGAGTATTTTGCATCAGTATTTATTGTGGAAAAGGATATGGAAGATATAGAAAGTAGGGAAATAGATGGTGATACCTTGCAAAGTGTCCAGATTAAAGAGGAGGAAGTGCTGGATGTCTTGAAACGCATAGAGGTGGATAAATCCACAGGACCTGATCAGGTGTACCTTAGAACACTGTGGAAAGCTGGAGAAGTGATTGCTGGGCCTCTTGCTGAGACATTTGTATCATCGATAATCACAGGTGAGGTGCCGGAAGACTGGAGATTGACCAACGTGGTGCCACTATTTAAGAAGGGTGGTAAGGACAAACCAGCAAACTATAGACCAGTGACCCTGACCTCAGTGGTGGGCAAGTTGTTGGAGGGAATCCTGAGGGACAGGATGTACATGTACTTGGAAAGGCAAGGACTGATTAGGGATAGTCAACATGGCTTTGTGCGTGGGAAATCATGTCTCACAAACTTGATTGAGTTTTTTGAAGAAGTAACAAAGAGGATTGATGAGGCCAGAGCGGTAGATGTTATCGATCTGGACTTCAGTAAGGTCCTTGACAAGGTTCCCCATAGGAGACTGATTAGCAAGGTTAGATCTCACTGAATACAGGGAGAACTAGCCATTTGGATACAGAACTGACTCAAAAGGTAGAAGACAGAGGGTGGTGGTGGAGGGTTGTTTGTCAGACTGGAGGCCTGTGACCAGTGGAATGCCACAAGGATCGGTGCTGCGTCAACTACCTTTTGTCATTTACACAACTGATTTCGATGTGAGCATAAGAGGTACAGTTAGTAAATTTACAGATGACACCAAAATTGGAGGTGTAGTGGAAGGTTACCTCAGATTACAACAGGATCTGGACCAGATGGGCTAATGGGCTGAGAAGTGGCAGATGGAGTTTAATTCAGATAAATGCGAGGTGCTGCATTTTGGGAAAGCAAATCATAGCAGGACTTATACACTTAATGGCAAGGTCCTAGGGAGCGTTCCTGAACAAAGAGACCTTGGAGTGCAGGTTCATAACTCTTTGAAAGTGGGGTTGCAGGTAGATAGGATAGTCAAGAAGGCATTTGGTATGCTTTCTTTTATTGGTCAGAGTATTGAGTACAGGAGTTGGGAGGTCATGTTGCGGCTGTACAGGACACTGGTTAGGCCACTGTTGGAATATTGCGTGCAAATCTGGTCTCCTTCCTATCGGAAAGATGTTGTGAAACTTGAAAGGGTTCAGAAAAGATTTACAAGGATTGTTGCAGGGTTGGAGGATTTGAGCTATAGGAAGAGGCTGAACAGGCTGGGGCTGTTTTCCCTGGAGCGTCGGAGGCTGAGGGGTGACCTTATAGAGGTTTACAAAATCATGAGGAGCATGATAGGATAAATAGACAAAGTCTTTTCCCTGGGATCGGGGAGTCCAGAGCTGGAGGGCATAGGTTTAGGGTGAGAGGGGAAAGATATATAAAAAAAGAGACCTAAGGGGTAATGTTTTCACACAGCGGGTGGTACGTATATCGAATGAGCTGCGAGGAAGTGGTGGAGGCTGATACAATTGCAACATTTAAGAGGCATCTGGATGGGTATATGAATAGGAAGGGTTTGGAGGGATATGGGTCAGGTGCTGGCAGGTGGGACTAGATTGGGTTGGGATATCTGGTCGGCATGGATGGGTTGGACCGAAGGATCTGTTTCCATGCTGTACATCTCGACGACTCTGTATGAGGTGAATATGCAAACTCTGCACATACAGTTGCCCAAGGCTGGAATCAAACCTGGGTCCCTGGCACTGTATGGAAGCAGTGCTAACCACTGTGGCCATCCTTTCCCACAGTATCTTCATAAATCTCATCTGTTATATCCTTTCCAAGAGCAATAAATACCATTCAGCCTGAGAATTTGTTCTTAAACCTTTTCAGATTTATAATAAAGTTATTGGATTACTGCTATTTGGGAAGAATAACTTAGTCTATATTAAGGAAAACATTTATGAGTGACAGTGATCATACAAACATCTGAATTAGGAGAAAGAATAGGAAAAAGAATACAATCATTCTTCAAATCCAGCCCAATTCATATTTGAATTTTTTGGCCTGTTAACTGACTGTCCTTTTCCTATTACACTACACTTAACTTTTAACTCTTCAGCTATTTCAGTCCAGGACTCCCTTTATCCCTCTGACCATGTTAACAATACTCTATACTTTATTAAATTCACAGCAAAAGACCCTTTTTCTTCATTGTCCCTGCACAATTCTTACACAGCATTTTCCCTGCATTATTTTTCTGGATTTGTTTGTCAGTCGATTTGGATTATATTCATCTGCTTGATGACAATAAGAATGCACTTATCTTCAATGTTCAGCATTTTGTCTTTTTATGCTTAAATCCTCTCTGAATTGTCTTCCAATTCTGACAAGACTTCCTTCACCTTTCCCCTAAGTTCTGCAAAGTTAATGGCTTAAAATATCTGGCTGGCCTTCAAAAGTTCTGATCCTGGATCAGACTGAATTTGATCATCCTGTGAATGATAACCGAATATGCTATGGCGCTTGTAACTTGTATATTATCTGAGTCACTTAATGCACTAATCAAGGTCTTGTATCTCCAGTGGCTTTCCTCAAGCAATAAAGCAACTATGCATTACATTTACAAATCATGACTCTGAGCCATGCTTGTGTATTAAAGCTATATTCAGCTGATTCGGAATTTGATATCACTGTTATATGGCCTTATGTCTTCATAAACGAGCCTGTCTTACTCCATATCTGCCTGAAGCACAGTGAAACTTCTGACAAGATCCTACATGAGATTGGTCAGAAAATCAAATTTCATGGGACTAGCAAGGAACTCTAGTTTGGATCCAAAGTTTACCCATTATACGAAAGCATAAATCAGCTGGTGTTTTGTCTTCTCTATTCTTTCATGAGTTGTGCTATTCACAGGCAAAGCAACAGTTATTGCTCAACCTAACTTCCCTTGAATAAAGTGGCTTGCTAGGTCATTTGAGGACTGTTAAGAGTCAACTCCATTTATGTGGGTCTGCAGTACATGTAGGCCAGATGAGACATGGATGCAGATTTCTTTGCCTAAAAAGACATGGATGAATTAATGGATTTTTACAACAATGATTATAAATAGAACATAGAACAGTATAGCACAGGAACAGGCCCTGTGGTCCACAATGCTGTGCCAAATAAGACATCAAATTAAACAAATCCCTTAGTCCATACTCCTCCATTCCTTGTGTGTTCATGTGTTTATCTAGAAGTCCTTAAATGCCCTTATCATATCTGCCTCTATCACCATCCCTGGCAGTGCATTCCAGACTCCCACCACTTTCTGCTTTAAAAAACCTGTCCCTCACATCTCATTTGAAATTTCCCCCTCTCACCTTAAATGAATGTCCCCTAGTATTAGACATTTCAACTCAGAAAAAGATTCTGACCGTCAACCCTATCTATGCGTCTCATAATTTTATAACTTCTATCAAGTCTCCCCTCAGGCTCCGCCGCTCAAGAGAAAACCTGAGTTTTTCTATCCTCTCCTTATAGCCCATACCCTCTAATCCAATTACATAAATTGATTCATAGTTACCATCACCACTGAGACTAGCTTTCAATTCCAAATGTATTGATTGAATTTAAATTCAATGAGTTGCTGTGGTATGATTTGAACCTGTTGTCATAAAAACATTGGCCAAGGCTTCTGGATTACTGGACCAGTGACATCACCTGCCTCCCCTTAAACTTCCCTCTTACTATCACTGTCCCTTTGCAATCCCATCTATTTCTACTTTGCATTATTCACCTTTAGTCATTCACTTCCACATTGTATTATGACTGAGTGAGGCAATACCCAGTTGATGTTAATACCAAACAAGTCAGATTCCTGCCAGATACCTGGCTAGATTGAGAACAAAAATAATGAAAAAAAGTTATCAAAGTGATCCTTTACTAAAACATGTGATGTTACAGTCTTTGTTCTAACCATAATAAAACAACGGAAAAGTTTGTTAACAACAAATGAAAATCTAAATTTACTTTCTTGAGTGCATTAACATTGAAGTAGTGACAGAAAACCGAGACAAAGAATTTTAAAAATTGGAGGTTAGTGGCAGCTCAAAGTACAACGGGACCTTAACCAGATGGACTGAGGAGTTTAATTTAGATAAATGGGAGGTGCCACATTTTGATAGGGCAAATCAGGCTGGAGTTATACACTGGGGAACCTTGGAGTGCAGGTTTATAGTTCCTTCAAAATGGAGTTGCAGATAGACAGGACAGTGAAGGCGGCGTTTGGTACACTTGCCTTTATTGGTCAGTGCATCGAGTATAGGAGTTGGGAAGTCATCTTGTGGCTGTACAGAACATTGGTTAGGCCATTTTTGGAATACTGCATTCAATTCTGGTCTCCCTCTGGCCATGGGAAAGATGTTGTGAAACTTAAAAGGGCTCAGAAAAGATTTACAAGGATTTTGCCATGGTTCAAGGGTTTAAGCTTATAGGGAAAGGCTGAATAGGCCAGCTCAATTTTCTCTGGAGCATCAGAGGTTGAGGGATGACTTTATAGAGGTTTATAAAATCTCAATGGACATGGATAGGGTGAATAGTCAAGGTCTTTTCTCCAGAGTAGAGGATTTTTTTTCTTAAATATTTTTATTGAAAACCTTTTAAAATCTTTTATAAAACAGTTATATACAAAAGAAACCACCATCAAAACAGAAAAAAAGGCAGTACAACAAAGCCATAACAGTACTATTGTTAATAAACTACCTACTATTCTACCAGAACAAACATATCTACTCAACTTAAACTAAATTCAAATAACTTAAATTAAATAATATTTCACTCCTCACACCTCCCCTGAGGCTCCCATCCCTAGGATCACCATCTACAGTACCCGCATTCTTTCCCCCCCCTCCCCTGTCTCCTCCTCCTGAGGCCCCACAGCCACCCGTACTGATCCCCACGGCTATAGCATGGATCTAATTAATGTCGCTGATAGGTTTGCATCAATATAATTTAAAAAGGGCCGCCACGTCTTGTGGTGCACCATATTTGTGAGGTAGTCTTGGGGGAGATGCTTCATCACCAGCCTACGCCACCCCATATGACCTGGAGGGTTTTCTGACGTCCAATTCACTAGAATGCTCTTCCTCGTACCATGGGTAAGAATGTTACACAATCTCTTCCCATGTTCCCCCAGAGAGGGCAAATTTGGCAACCCCAGAAGAAGAAATACCGGATCCACATTAATTTCAATTTCCAGTATGTCCTTTAGCTCCCTTACTATAGCACTCCAGTATCTCTGGATCTTACAACATGACCAGTAGCAGTGTGTAAGAGTACCTATACAAATTTTACATTTGGACACCCTGATGATACTCCTCTCTTGAACTTAGCTAGCCTCTCTGATGCTATATGAGCCCTGTGTAAGATCTTCAATTGCATGGCCTGCACTCTATTATATACTGGAATTTTCCTTACATTCCTCCAGATGTCTTCCCATACCTCCGATGAAATATCCTCTCCTAACTCTCAATTCCACCTCCTACAGAGTCCTTCCATGTCCCCCAGGGCGTGACCTTCCTGTAAATTATATAAAGTACTGAGTGAAAGAGCACCCATATACCGGAGTATCCTTTTCTCCAGGTCAGCTTTGTAATATTGGACCAGGAACAGGGTCTTCCTCTGTATATAGTCCCTTATCTGGAAGTATCGGAAAAGGACACTGTTAGACAATCCATATTTCTGACTTAACTGACTAAATGACATCAGGACCTCCCCGTCGAATAAGTCTCCCAGACAGAAGATTCTGTTATTCTTTCATGACTTAAAGCTGGAGTCCATTGCCCCAGGTTTAAATCCTTGGGCTCCCACCAACGGGGTAAATGGAGAAGTCTTAAACCAATTACCCTAGTCTTGCCTCATTATCCTCCAGGTTCTCACCATATTTAAAATAATTGGAGTCTTACAATGTTGGGTCACGGATTTCATCTTGTCCGTGAATAATAAATTAATCAAAGGACATCTCGACTCCGAGGCCTCAATATCAAGCCAAATCGACTCCAAATTTCCCTGTTCCCAGTCACCAACATATGTTTACAGAGCACTCATTTGGTATTTCTTCAAATCCAGAAGATCCACCCCTCCCTCAGCCCGCGAGAGCTGCAATTTAGTGGATTTAATTAGAGGATGCCTGTGGCACCGAATAAAGGACCCTAGCCAACCACTGAGCCTCCATAACACTTACCTAGGTAGCAACAACAGGAGTATTCTCATGGGGTACAGCAGTCAAGGAAGAACATTCATCTTCATCGGGGTATTTGGCCCAACCATAATAATGGTAATCCCTCCCACCGCTGCAAATCTTGTTTTATCCTCTCTAGTAGTTGTACATAGTTAGCTTTATACAGCTGGTGGAAGGAAGGGGTAATAAAAATTATCAAATACAAAAAAAAAACTTTTGGTGACCATCTAAACAGGAATTGCACTCCATCCTTCAGGTTAGGCATCTCCACTAATCCCCCTACTGGCATGGCTTCCAATTTTGTAAAATTGGTCCCGTAACCTGAGAAACCACCATATGAATTAATTGTTTGGATCAGTCAAGAAACAGACTTCTCTGGATTGGCCAAAAATAAAAAGGAAATCATCAGCATATATGGCGATCTTATGCTCCCCCATTCCCACCTTTGGCGCTACTATTTCAGGATCCCTCCTGATAGCTTCGGCTAACGGTTCAATCGCCAAAGTAAATAATATTGGAAGAGGTAGTTAACAAGGGTGTCCTTTATCACCGCTGTTAAGGCTATTTGAATTAATACCATTTGTAATGACTGCTGCCTTAGGGTCATTATACAATACAGCCACCCATCTGGCAAAGGATCCCCCCCAGATCTAAAGTGCTCTAGGACATCAAATATATTATGGCCATTCTATCTGATCAAATGCCTTTTTTGCTTCTAGGGAGACCACCAAACCCAGAATCAATCTTTGCCAGCATACCTGCACTGTGTTCAGTACCCTCCTAATATTGTTTGAGGTTTTGTTAAGGGCCCTAGCTCCTGTCTGCTCTTCTTTTATAAAATGGGGCAGGACCTTCTCCAACTTCAGAGCCAGCATCTTGGATAAAATTTTGAAATCTACATTCAACAGTGAAATTGGTCTACGTGAAGTACATTCTTCGGGGTCCTTCGCTTTCTTTAAAATGAGGGCGATATTAGCCTCCCTAAGAGAAGATGGCAGACAATTCTGTGCATAAGAATAGTTGTATAGAATAGAAGTGGCTCCACTAACACGTTTATGAATTCCTTATAGAATTCATTTGGGAATCCATTTGGCCATGGTGCTTTGCCACCCTGGAGATGCCTTATTGCTTCCTGCAATGTTAAAGGCACATTCAAAAGGGAAGCTTGCTCCGTACTTATATTGGGAAGGCCCAGATTTTCAGAAGAGGACTGCATTCCCATTGTACCGTGTTCAACCCCCCCCACCAACCGATACCGCAGTGCGAAGTATTCCCTAAATCTAACATTGGTCTTTTTCAACTCGCGGGTAATCGTACCAACCTTCACCCTAACAAATGTAATAGATTGGGAAGCTTTTTTCCTCCTAGTCAAATAAGCCGGAGATCTACCAGATTTATCTCCAAATTCAAACAAACAGTCTTTGGCAAAGAATACCTCTTTTTTAGCCATTTGTGTGTGCAGAGTCAAGAGCAGCCCAAAAAGCCATGACCCGTTGCAACTTAACCAATGACGGCCTATTATAATATGTTTTCTCAGCTACCTTCAGCCAGGCCTCCAGCATTCATTGCTGCTCCTCCCTCTGCCTCTTTCTAGTCGAATATGAAATGATCAGACCTCGTAAACATGTCTTAGTGGCCTCCCAAAGCACTGCCGGATTACTAGCCATACCTGAATTGATATCCCAAAAGGCTGTTATAATATATTCAACAAATTTGCTATCCCCTAACAAAAATGGATCGGTGTGCCAGTGACATGCATTCATTCCACTACCCTTGATTTTTACATCTAAATACACTGGCGCATGATCCAAGACAGCTATATTCCCAACTTTGCATGCCAACGTTCTGTCCAGACCGTCAATTGGCATAAAAGACATGTCAATTTGCGTATGGCACTTGTGTGGGTTGGAATAGAACGTGAAGTCTCTTCCATTAGGGTGGAGGTACCTCCACACATCCACTAGTCCCAACTCATCGTATATGTATAAGCCGTCCCTGTTCACCCTTAATCTGCTCTGTTACCTGGTTATTCTTATCAGTATAACCACTCCTCTACTCTTAGAGCTGAAGGATGAGAAAAATACCCTGTCATAACCCCCCTGCTGCTGTTTCAGATGTTCCTTATCAGTTAGATGCGTCTCCTGCAGCAGGGCAATGTCCACCTTTCCTTCCTGAGGCTTGATAAGACCTTTTTTTAAAAAAAAAGAATGGCTCCCTTTTGTATTCCAGGTGCACCACCTGAACAAAAAATCACTAGCCACGATCATCCAGGGTAGCCCATGGTTTCCCAGGAGGGAGCTTATCTGAGGTGCGATGAGTTACAAAGATGTTAACTCTATGAGATCTAAAAGCTATTCCTATAAAACAACTACAACTAAAAAAACACTACATTTAACTTAAGCAAACACCCAAATAATCCTCAATTCGTTCCGAGATCTTTGCCCTTGCCCATAGGAGGCATTCCTCCCAATCCTTACTACCATCTTAACTCCCTCCAGCTGAGGCCATGCCCTAGCCCCAGGCAATTCACAAATGAGGAAAACCTGTTATTTACATTCTGAGAATTAACAATGGATGCCCATCCCCCCTCCACTCATCGTAACCATAGATGTAGCCACCCCCAATACAAAATCAAAATGACAGTAGAAAAAAGTAGCCCTAGATAATACCCAACCAATATCTAAAATAATTCAAATTTTACAATAAAACTGTACATACAAAACCAATAACCACAAAAATAAAGGGGGACAGGGAAGCAGAAAGGGGGAGGTAACTAAAAAAAACCCCAAACCATTGTCTGCAACGATGCCCCTCCCAGCCCGACTCAGGTTTTCCAATTCAAAGACTTCACAAAGTCCTTCGCCTTTTCTGCAAGTTATACACCACCCCTCCATGGGTGAAACGCACACGGCCAGGTACCTCAAGGAGTATTGAGTGTTCAGGCCTCTTAATTCTTTCTTGACATCATCAAATGTCCTTCTCTTAATTAGGGCTCGAGAAAACATTATCTTTGAGCCTTTGTACATTAAAGCTTGTGAATTCCTTCCAGTCTTCTTGCTGTTTCAACTATTACCTGTTTTTCTCTATAAAGCAGAAGCCGCACTAGGACTGCATGGGGTGCGGGTCCGACACAGACCTGCACGTTGCGATCCGATGGGCCCACTCCACGCTTACCAGGCCCGACTCCAACTCCAACCCCAGGAACCCCGGGAGCCACCCCTGTAAGAAGCCGACGAGGTCCTTGCCTTCCTCATGTTTCGGGAGACCCACGATCTGTAGACTTTTCCTTTTATTTTTGTTTTCCAGGTCGTCGACTTGATCCTGAAGGACCCGAACCTGGTCTTCCAGCATTCTGATTCTTTCTTCCGAGACCTCCTCTATGGTCTCTGATGCCGCGGTCCTCTCCTCCAATCTTCGTTTCAGCAGCTGGATTTCTTGCTCATGCTTTTTTTTAAGCAAGGAAGATAGTGGCTCAACTGCTGCTTGAATCCACTCTTGAAGTTTGGCAAACTCAGAGTAAATGCTGCTGTCCTGCTGGATCCAAAGGGGCCGTCCCAGAAGTTTGAATGCTGGCTGCAGGCACCCCAGATGCAGTAGGGGAGTGCCCTGTCTGTTGTACTCCTTTAGGCCATTTTCCCTTAAGCCCCTTTCCTTTACTGGACTTCATCCTGGTCTTAAAGCTGTCTCAGACAATTTCAGCAGCTCCAAATAGCAAGTTTAAAATGAATACTTTTTTTGCTCCTTGAGGTGGTCGATAAGGGGGAGTAAAGGTCCACCTTGCCCGGGGGTATGGCACAGAGCCCAGCACAACAGACCACTCAGACTGCCGCCGTCTTGGATCTCGAGGATATAAATTTAAGGTGTGAGGGGAAAGATTCAAAACAGACCTATGGCGCAACAGGGTGGTGTATGTATGGAATGAGCTGCCAGAGGAAGTGGTGGAGGCTGGTACAATTACAACACTTAAAAGGCATTTGGATGGGTAAATGAATAGGAAGGGTTTAGAGGGATTTGGGCTAAATGCTGGTGAATGGGACTATATTAATTTAGGATAGGTGGGACAATTTAATTTGGGAACATGGTCGGCATGGATGAATTGGACCAAAGGGTCCGTTTCTGTGCTGCACATCTCTATGATTGTATGAAAATAAACAAGAAGGGGCAGCACGGTAGTTCAGCAGTTTACACTGCTGCTTCACAGCGCCAGGGACCCAAGTTCAATTCCAGCCTCAGGTGACTGTCTGCATGGAGTTTGCATATTCTCCCCGTATCTGCGTAGATTTCCTCCAGGTGCTCCAGTTTCCTCCCACGGTCCAAAGGTGTGCAGGTCAGGTGAATTAGCCATGATAAATTGCCCATAGTGTTCAGGGATGTACATGTTAGATGCATTAGTCAGGGGAATGTAGAGTAAAGAGTCTGGGTGGGATACTCTTTGGGGTGGTATGGACTTGTTGGGCAGAAGGGCCTGTTTCCACACTATAAGAATTCTAACAAAGCCCACTGTATTCTAGTGTAACACACAGTAAAAGATTTTTAAATACATAGTAGAGATAACCCAGGTACCCTTTACGGATTGAACAGTATCAACAGCATTGTAACGGAATTAATACACGCTGGCACAACTTACAATTTTTGCAATGCTAAGAACACCTAGTGCTGTACTTTTACCTGGGAGTGAATGAGAGTATGAGCGAATGAGCGAGATACCATCCTTATTTCATGCTCTACTGAACCATACAGGTTATTAGCAAGGAGATTATGCAAGAACTATATAAAACACTATTTTGATTGCAGCTACAGCACTGCAGATCGGTCTGGTCATTGCACTAAGAATCTAATTGCACTATGAAGTCTGAGGAAATAGAGTCATAAAGACGTACAGCACGGAAACAGACCCTTCGATCCAACCTGTCCATGCCAATCAGATATCGCAACCCAATCTACTCCAATCTGCCAGCACCCAGTCCATATCCCTCCAAACCCTTCCTATTCATATTGACGAAGACATTACCAGAAATGGAGAATTTTTGTCTGAGCCCATTTTTGTTGGAACAAACAAGGTTGAAGGGACTTTTAATTGAAGTATATAAAATTAGAGCACATGTAAATAAAGATTAGGAAGGAATATTTCTGTTAGCAGAGTCCTCAATAACCAGGGACATAGATTTAAACACAATTGGTAGGAGGATTAGGCAAGTTCAAGATTAATACTTGTGGTTCGGAAATTGAAGTGGGAATCCTAATTACCTAAAATATACAAATGCTATAAATTACAAGACGAGCATAGACCATAAACTAGTAAACCGGATTAGGCAGGACAACTCTTTTTTGGCTGGTACAGACCCAGTGAGCAAATGGCCTCTATACATTCCATAAATTATTTTTCATTCTCTGTTCTTTATTTTTCACGTAAGGTTTCTTCATGTGAAAAGAAGGGATATTCTAGATTTTTATATTAGATTAGATTCCCTACAGTGTGGAAACTGGCCCTTCGGCCCAACCAGTCCACACCGACCCTCCGAAAAGTAACCCACTCAGACCCATTTTCCCTATGACTAATGCACCTAGCACTGTGGGCAATTTAGCATGGCCAATTCACCTAGCCTGCACATCTTTGGACAGTGGGAGGAAACCAGAGCACCCGGGAGAAACCCACACAAACACTGGGAGAATGTGCAAACTTCACGCAGACAGTCGCCCGAGGATGAAATCGAACCTGGGACCCGGGTGCTGTGAGGCACCAGTGTTAACCACTGAGCCACCATGCCACTGGTAGCTCACTACTGTGCTTTTCAAACCCCACATTGACCTCTAGAATATCCCTGCTACGTGGGACTGTCACCTCTTTCCTGAATACTCTATATCCATGTATTTCAGTGGTAGTCTGGCACATTGACCTCTACACCGCTGAAGCCAGACGCCAACTCGAAGACACCTCCTCCTACCGCCCCCTCGACCATAACCCCACCTGCCATCATCAAACCATCATCTCCCAAACCATACACAACCTCATCACCTCAGATCATCTCCCACCCACAGCTTCCAAACTCAAAGTCCAGGAATCCCGCACTGCCCGGTTCTACCTCCTTCCCAAGATCCACAAGCTTGACCACCCTGGGCGACTCATTGTCTCAGCAGGCTCCTGCCCCACCGAACTCATTTCTACCTACCTCGACACTTTCCTATCCCACCAGTCCAGGAACTCTCCACATACGTTCGAGACATCACCCATGCCCTCCACCTCCTCCAATACTTCCGTTTCCCCAGCCCTCAACGCCTCATCTTCACCATGGATATCCAATCCCTCTAAACCTCCATCCGCCATGACCAGGGCCTCCAAGCCCTCAGTTTCTTCCTCTCCTGACATCCCCAAAAGTACCCTTCCACCGACACACATTCGTTTGGCTGAACTGTTCCTCACCCTTAACAACTTCTCCTTCGAATCCTCCCACTTCGTCCAGACCAAAGGGGCAGCCATGGGCACACGTATGGGCCCCAGCTATGCCTGTCTCTTTGTTGGCTATGTAGAACAGTCCATCTTCCGTAATGACACCGGCACCACTCCCCACCTCTTCCTCCGCTACATTGATGACTGCATTGGCACCACCTCGTGCTCCCGTGAGGAGGTTGAGCAGCTCATCAACTTCACCAACACATTCTACCCTGAACTTAAATTTACCTGGACCATCTCTGACACCTCCCTCCCCTTCCTGGAGCTCTCCATCTCCATTAATGATGACCGTCTTGACACCGACATTTTTTTTACAAACCCACCGACTCCCACAGCTACCTGGATTACACCTCTTCCCACCCTACCTCCTGCAAAAATGCTATCCCGTATTCCCAATTCCTCCGCCGTATCTGCTCCCAGGAGGACCAGTTGCACCACAGAACACACCAGATGGCCTCCTTCTTTAGAGACCGCAATTTCCCTTCCCACGTGGTTAAAGATGCCCTCCAACGTATCTCGTCCACATCCCGCACCTCCGCCCTCAGACCCCACACCTCCAATCATAACAAGGACAGAACGCCCCTGGTGCTCACCTTCCACCCTACCGACCTTCGGATAAACCAAATCATCCGCCGACATTGCCGCCACCTCCAAACGGACCCCACCACCAGGGATATATTTCCCTCCCCACCCCTTTTCCCCTTCCGCAAAGACCATTCCCTCCGTGACTAACTGGTCAGGCCCTCCTACAACCACACTCCCGTCCTGGCACCTTCCCCTGCCACCGCAGAAATTGCAATACCTGCACCCATACCTCCCTCAAGGGCTCCTAAAGGAGCCTTCCATATCCAAAGTTTTACCTGCACATCCACCAATATCAATTATTGTACCTGTTGCTCCCGATACGGTCTCCTCTACATTGGAGAGACTGGATACTTCCTAACAGAGCGCTTTAGGGAACATCTCCGGGACACCTGCACCAATCAACCACACCGCCCTGTGGCCCAACATTTCAACTCCCCCTCCCACTCTGCCAAGGACATGCAGGTCCTAGGCCTCCTTCACCGCTGCTCCCTCACCACCCGACACCTGGAGGAAGAACGCCTCATCTTCCACCTTGGAACACTTCAACCCCAGGGCGTCAATGTGGACTTCAACAGTTTCCTCATTTCCTGTTCCCCCACCTCACCCCAGTTCCAAACTTCCAGCTCAGCACTGTCCCCATGACTTGTCCTACCTGCCTATCTTCTTTTCCACCTATCCACTCCACGCTCCTCTCTGACCAATCACCTTCATCCCTACCCCCATTCACCTATTGTACTCTATGCTACTTTCTCCCCACCCCCAACCCTCCTCTCATTTATCTCTCCACCCTTCAGGCACTCTGCCTGTATTCCTGATGAAGGGCTTTTGCCCAAAACGTTGATTTTACTGCTCCTCGGATGCTGCCTGAACTGCTGTGCTCTTTCAGCACCACATGAATACAGAATCTGGTTTCCAGCATCTGCAGTCATTGTTTTTACCTATTTCATATTCATTCTTGGTCATATTCTAATATTCCTATACGTTTTAGTTCTCTGCTGTCAGTCTCCTTATTTTGCCACTAGTTTTCATGCTCGTTCTGGACAACATATTTGCCTTCTGCTTTAAATGAAAAATCAAGAGCACTTTGGACTGCTATGCACCTAAATGACAAGTAATTTAGCAGATGACTAGCAATCCATGAATTCATGTTCTATACATACTGATCTCAGGAACCATAATGAATGCAGCTTCGGTTGGGTAATCTCTGTCTTGTCACCTAAGCTATTATTTCAAACCAAGCAGCCATGTACTATTTATTCTGCAGCGTTCACATTTGTTTACTTTTCAAAAATACAGGGAGTAAACAGTTGATCGAATACTAACTTGAAGTTTTCCTTTTTGAGGAACTTAATAAAACTGAAAGGACTAACTTTAAATAGTTCTTACAGTGATGACTACCCTCACTTGTACCTGCAGTTCATTAGTTTTAATATCTCACGTCTGGTTATAACCTCACAGTATGACAAGTTTCTGTTCAAATTCGATTGAATTAAGGCGCAGGGGGATTTTTTTAAAAAATCAACCTGTCACACCATTTGCTTCAAGAGCACAGCAATGATGCTATGCAGGAGGCTATAACTTACTCACTCTTCATATCTTAAATACCATGAAAAATTTTATACACATGATGAATTTTACAAATTTAGAGGGAAATGGATGGGCCAGGAGGATAGGAGAGATGTAGATTTAAGAGGATAGGCCTTGGGTCATTTGTCTTGAAGAGAGCAAATGAAGGAAAGAGATGGATGGTTGGAATGTGCAGTTAAGTGACAATGTAGTGAATTGAAAATGAATGATTAAAGAGTTGAGTGAGTAATTCAAAAGCGGAAGGAATCAATGTGACAGTGAGCAATAGGAGCGAGGGGCATGGAGTTTCATAAAGATATGGGAGATAGGACCCCGGTGGAAGCCTGAATTATAAAAGGAGATATATCACCCACAGACATAATTTATTGACTAGATGATTAGCAGCTTTGACCTCAAGACTGTATAAGGATTGACAAAATTCACTAAAGAATGCAGCCTTCAGTGGCTCCTTTCCCAGCTATTCACCCACTCTCATACAGAAGTGAAGAAGAAAGAGAAAGAGGGTTGAGAAAAAAAAAGCAAAGTTCAAGACAGAAAAGCAAAGAAAAAAATAGGCAGAAGAAGAGAAATAGTGATTTGAAGACAACAGATGCATATGAGTAGTTCCATATTCTCTAACTCACTGTCATATCCTGGGAAATCATATCAATAATCAACTGCACTTGTATTAGTTTTTAATAAATCTAACATTGCAGCTTCTCTTCAAGTTGGAGATTTCAGTTCAATGTCTGCATGGAACCAGTACAGATTTAAATTAACAAGGCCTACAAAGAAAGCTTTTCTAAATATATTTTATGAAGTCTATGGCCCTTTAATTGATCTTGACAATTTCTTCACGAAAACTTAATTTATTATCTCCAAATTATTTAAACCAACTTGCATGATGAAGTGCACCAGTGTGAACTGCCAGTTAAGTATTTGCTTTGACAGTTGCTTATCTATCAATGCCAAATAGAAAAAGCATGGCAAGAACCAGTCATGTGGAATGTCTGTGATGATAAAATTTTGCATTTATTTATTATCAAGTAGTGCACTTATTCCAATTGCTTATAGGGCTATTTTCCATGGCCGTTTGAGTAGAAGATTGCCTTTTTTAAAAAATGTACTCTTTCATGGGATGTAGGAGTCACTTTCTTTTAAATAAGTTTTTTTTAACCCATTCCTAATTGCCCTTGAAATAAGTGGTTTGCTAGTTCACCTCATAAGGCAGTTTGGATTCACCACACTGCTGTGGATCTGGAGTCACATATAGGTCAGAATTGCAGATTTTCCTTCCATTGAGGACATTAGTAAACCAAACAGGTTTTGACGACAATTTATGATAGTTGCATGGTCACCATTACTAAAGGCGAGTATTATATTCCAGATTGATTTTGATTACTTTTAAATCCCACCACAGCTGCTGACAGAATTTAAACCTGTGTGGTGAGAACATTAATCTAGGCCTCTGGATTAATAGTCCTGTGACATTATCACTACATCACCATCTCCCCAGTATGAAAAGCACAAATCACTGCATCTTGCAAAAGGCTTCATTCTCAAAAATCCTAAAACTTAGAATTTCAATGAGTCTCACAAATTAATATTTGCCGAGCTAGATTTAGATGCAAGTTTTGACATTTAATCCTGTACAAAGCTATGCACTATTAGCTTGCTGTAATATATGCTCATCCTGGGAAGGTTAACAAAGTTATCAAATAGCCAAGGCCAGGAAGGGCTATGGTATACATCTATGGCATGTCAAGCATTGTATTGCTAAAGGGCATTTTAAAACACAGTCACTTTTGATTTATTAAAATGTTAAAAGGATAGATACTTTCAAATACTATTTGGATATTGTAACACATGATGGTTGTATTAAGCAGCATTAAAAATGTTTCATACCTTAAAAGAAAACGTAAAGGAATTGATGTTTCTCTAAAGACACATCCATTGAAATGCCAAGGGTGGAAACAATGGTCCTAATAGTCCTAACACACCATGGAGAAAAGTTGCTAACATTCACTTATAAAACAGACGATATTCAAAATTGAATTTTCTTTAACATATTAATCTTCAATTACAAACCTAGAAAATTGACAAAAGCTGTCCCACAGTCTTTTTTTTTTAAGAAGTCGACAATTGAAAGACAGACCTGACTATAGCCCTTTGTCATGTGCTTAGACTGATATTGCACTGGAGAATAGGTATGTCCAAGGTTACATCTCCTGAACAATGTAAGCAATATTAAAATTTTCCTTAATTTCTCTCGCAGAGAAATTGTCAGCTATTATGGGTAAGCATTGCTGTTCTGTTACCTAATTGAATCTATGACTGCCACAGTGGCAAGGAAACAATTGTTGTCAATTCACAATTCCCTTCTCCATGCATCCTCCAAAGTCCTGCTAGAGATCCCTATCATTTCTACTGCTGTAATTGTCATGTTTAAACACTTTTTCCCCTCCTTTCTCCACTCATACTGGACACTCTCTTTTAAATGCAGTCTTTTTTCTCTTGAGCAAGTCAAAGCTGTATTTGTATGCCCTTGCCCACATTTACATTGTTCTTCTCTTTATTCCCTTAAGTCCAGTCTAAGGTGAAATTTCATCCTGCCTCAGATCACATAAGCACTCTCTTGCATGGTTCCCCACTACTTATTCCTCATTCTGCTATAAATGGGAATTCCTGATTTTCCCAACAATTTTTGCTCCGAGCAGCATTTCACAGAGTCATCGAGATGTACAACATGGAAACAGACTCCTCGGTCCAACCCGTCCATGCAACCAGATATCCTAAATTAATCTAGTCCCATTTGCCAGCACTTGGCCCATATCCCTCCAAACCTTTCCTATTCATATACCCATCCAGATGCCTTTTAAATGTTGTAATTGCACCAGCCTCCACCACTTCCTCTGGCAGCTCCTTCCATCCACACACCACCCTCTGCGTGAAAAAGTTGCCCCCAAGGTCCCTTTTATATATTTTCCCTCTCACCTTAAGCATATGCCCTCTAGTTTTGGACTCCCCCACCTCAGGGAAAAGACCTTGCCTATTTATCCTATCCATGCCCCTCATGATTTTATAAACTTCTATCAGGTCACCCCTCAGCCTCTGACACTCCAGGGAAAATAGTCCCAGCATATTCAGCCTCTCCTTATAGTTCAAACCCTCCAATCTTGGCAACATCCTCATGAAAGGGTTCAGAAAAACATTAAGTTTCACAACATTCTTCCTATAGCAGGGAAACCAGAATTGCAAGCAATACTCCAAAATGGCTGAACCAATGTCCTGTACAGCCACAACATGACCTCACAACTCCTTTATTCAATGCACTGACCAATAAAGGCAAGCATACCAAACACCTTCTTCACTATCCTCATGGAATGAACTTCCTCAGGAAGTGGTGGATGCGGGTACAATTGCAACATTTAAAAAGACATTTGGATAGATACAAGAATCAGAAAGGTTTGGAGGGATATGAGCCAGGAGCAGGCAGGTGGGTCTAATTTAGTTTGGGATTATGTTCAGCATGGACTGGTTGGATCGAAGGGTCTGTTTCCGTGCTGTCCTGACCCTGTGACTCCACTTTCAAGGAACTATGAACCTGCATCCAAGGTATCTTTGTTCAGCAACACCTCTTAGGACTTGACCAGTGTACAACTGCTGCCACGATTTGCCTTTCCAAAATGCAGAACCTCACATTTATCTAAATTAAACTCTGCCTGCCACTCCTCGGTCCATTGGCCTATGTGATCAAGATTCCGTTGTAATCTAAAGATAATTTTCTTTGCTGTCTACTACACCACTAATTTTTAGTGTAATCTGTTAATCCACTATGATACGGCACAAGTAAAAGCATCACCGATTTGTATTTGCAAACGTGAATATACCCCAAAAATGCTGATTCCCATGTAAAATGCAAAGCTCTGACAAGTATGTCTGTCCATGCACATATGTCAAAATATCAAAGAAGTGGATCATGTAGATCTCTTTACAACACCAGAAAGATTCCTGTGAACTCTGTAGAGAAGTCACAACCATGACAGAATATACATCAGATTGTAGAATCACAGCCTTTTAAAGTCAGGAGGCCATTTGCGCCGTCGTGTCTGTACTGGCTCCCAAAACAGCTATCCAGCTAGTCCATTCTCCACCCCTACTCTGTAGCTCTCTAAATTCACCACTTTCAAATATATATCGAGCTCTTTTATGAAACTTCACATGGTATCTGCCTCTACCACTCTCTCAGGCAACACAGTTCAAATCTTAACAATTCTGATTAAAGAAGCTTCTCCTATCTCACTCCGAACTCTCTCACTGACAAACTTAAAATTAATGGCAACTAAATATCCTCCTTTACCCTGTGAAAATAGTTCATACCTGTGGACACCGAAATAAAGGGCACATTTTAATCTTCTCTGCTTTAAGAAGAAGCAGCCCAATTTCTCTAATCTTTCCATGTATCTAAAATCCTTCATTCCTGGTATTGTTCTAGTAAATATCCTTTTAACTCTATATCCTTTTTTAAATAAAGGTGCCCAAAACTGAATACAACACTCCAAACGTGGTCTAACCAATGTCTGTAGATGTGTAGCATCACGTTCCTACTATTATACTCTATTCCACTATTTATAAATCCAAAGATCCTATAAACCTTCTTAACAACTATTAGAACTTGCGTGACCACCTTCAGAGAACCATGCACATGAATCCAGAAATCCCTCGATTACTGTACTCCCCTCAAGGTTGTACCCATTGACCCTGTATTATCTTTCCATGTTTCTTCTACCAAACTCCATTATCTCACATTTCTCTGCATTAAAACTAAACATTTTTATCTCAATTATAAATGAATCTTTCACTGAGGGTTAACGATGAGAATTTAACAATAACTTGCTTTAATGGCACTTTTAATAAATTATAACAACCCAAGACACTACCTACACCTCACTGAATTATCCCAATCATGAACTGTTTTCACTTTTCTTCAAATTCTAATCATAATTGAATCAATAATCGCTAATATCTCTACCAAAGTCTATCAATCGCTTTTCTTGAAAGCTATTTACCAGGTTCCTTGATAAGGATAGCCTCCAAATAGCCTCTTAACAAAGATTGGGAAGAACTCTACTTTCTCTTTAACTCAAAATTAAATCTTTAGAATGGTCTATTAATAAAACAGTAGTTTTTTTTCCCCCCAGGCTTCTAACATCTCCTTCTCAATGGAGGTGCTGGAATCTGTCGATGACACTTAAGAATCCTTAAACTTTGGGAAGAGCATGTGCAAGAGCAATGTGGGCAAGACTGATTTGTATTGCAACGCTAGATTTTTAGAATGTTAGTCTCAGAAAAAATGTGCAAGGATGTGATGTATTTTTAGATGCATAGCAGGCAACACATGCCATTTATCTATATCATTGTGTCTGGCAATTGTCCAGAACTAAATTTCCATCTCGGGAACAGTTAAAAGAGCAAGTTCAATTAAGTTGCTAATCTGGCCAAATTAGTGAGAACTGAACTATAAACGAATTCTATGATTTCATTAACCAATGTTCATATCCTTGGTGCCACAAGTCACTGTCAAGCACACAGGCTGTATGACAGAACTATTAAGTTAGGCAGAGACTATTCTAAAAGCAACTAGATGGTCAACCTTAGACACATTGCAAAAATATACAAGGTAAAGAGCGTTCAACATGTGATAAAATGGCAAGCAATTATTAAAAAAACTCTTAGGTTCCACATTTTTTAAAAAAGTCCTGATTTATGTCTGAAATTACTTTATAGAATCATAAGCAAGATTAAAGCACAGGGAAAGACCATTTGACTCATCGACTCTGCGCTGGCGACAATACAAACCACCAAGCCCAATCTCGCAGTCCAACATTTAGTCCACAGTCCAACAGGTTACAGCACTTCAGGCAAATAGCCAGGCACCTTTGAAATTAATTCAGGCATTTTGCCTCTACAAAACTTTCAGGGAAAGTTCCAGATCCCAACCAACCTCTGGGTGAAAACATTTTTCCTCACCTTCTCTTGAACTGTCTTCCAATCACTTTATAACTATAGTCCTCAGCCACTGATTAACAAAGCAATGTAATTCAGCTCATGCCATTTCCATTCCCTGTAAGTCTTCCTGCTGCTGCGTAGCTCTCAGAGGTCAGCTTCGGGAACTGGAAATCAATGCATTGGCACAAATTGGCATGGCAGAACTTCAGGTGGCTCTGCTGCCATGCAGTTTAGAGGGAAGATTGCTTCCCATCCACACTATCCACACACTCTCAATTCATACATCTCAAGTTGAATCTTCCCTCAGTCTTTTCTGTTCTAAGGATTACAACTGCAGCCTATCCAGTGTTTTCTTTATTTTTCCCGAATCCTCTAGTGCAATTACAACATTTCTGCAAAGAAGTGACCAGAACTACAAACTGCACCCAGGTTGTGACCTAATTAATGATTTACTTCCTGACCTCTCCGCCCCCACCCCACTCCAGCCTATCACCCTCACCTTGACCTCCCTCCACCTATCGCAATTCCAACGCCCCTCCGCCCTACCTTTTATCTTAGCCTGCTGGACACACTTTCCTCATTCCTGAAGAAGGGCTTATGCCCGAAATGTCGATTCTCCTGTTCCTTGGATGCCTCCTGACCTGCTGCGCTTTTCCAGCAACACATTTTCAGCTCTGATCTCCAGCATCTGCAGTTCTCACTTTCTCCCCTAATTAATGATTTAGCCAATTTCAGCATACCCTCCCTGATCTTATATTCTATACCTTGTCTAATAAAGGAAAGGATTGTACTTAGCTAAAATGTGGAGCTGGAAAAACACAGCAAGTCAGATAACAGAGAAGCAGGAACATCGACTTTCCTGCTCCTCCAGTGCTATCTGACCTGCTGTGTTTTTCCAGTTCCACACTTTATCGACTCCGACTTCCAGCAGCTGCAGTCCTTATTATCTTCTATGTGCCTTCTTAACCACTTAATCAATATGTCTTGCTAGCTCCAGTATCTGACAGTACTCACTCCTAGGTCCCTCACTTCCTATACATCTCTAAGTATTCTCCTTTTAATTGTGTACTTGTCACTGGTACATTTTTGTTGTTGAGTAAACTTGAAAGATACATTTCTAATTTAAATACCAAACTTCACAATCCTTACTCAGGGTCTCTACTATGACAAGTATATCGGCAAACCTTCAGCACAATTCTGATTTTTAAATATGCAATGAGAAATTGTACAAATGTTGTTAGTGAATATTGGAAAATAGAAAAGTACACATCAAGCCAGAAAAATACTAAATAAAAAAAGGACCTCCATTGCACTCTAATTATATTGACTGAAAAAACCTCAATCTAAACTTGAAATCCTTTCGCTTACACTTATGAAACAGAAGATCTGTTGATCTAAGTAACAATCTTGCATCTGATATCATTCTTTCAAATCATCATTCACCCCCAAAGACCAGGTTCCTCCCCGTCTGTTAATTTATTCAGTTTAATTAGAAATATGGAGCTAATGAAATTTAAGTTCTCTGTATTGCTGAAAGGAATTTGATGTTTTGCCTCTCTGATCTGGGCATGTTTATGATTTGCTCTGATGCTGACCTTGAACACTGCTAGTGTTTGGTCCGCACCACGGTTATGACCATTTGATCATTGGTGAATATATAAACAACCCACACTAACACCTATACATCCACGTGGAAAGTATAAAAAAAAAAGGGAAAAAGCTTGATAATTAAGAGACAATTGAGAGAAAACAGAGGGGGGGGGGGGGGGGGGGGAATATGAGCATCTGAAGCAAACACTGTTAATCCACTGTTTAGAGGTAAAACCAAAACAAAACTGCAATATAAATAATGGAGTGCAGATTTTTGCACATCTGTATACACGTCAGCAATACCAAAGCTTGGCATATTTCTATCAAAACTCAGTCATAGAATGACACAGCATGTGAGGCCTTTACGCCTGTGCCTATTACTAGGAGATCCACCCAAATAATCTTAATCCCCTGTTCTTACTCCAGTTAAAAACATTTCCCCATAGCTCTGAAAAGATTTTCATCTGATTTATCAGTTTCTTTTCGAAGTTTGCTGTTGACACCGCACCCTTTCAGACAGTGCATTTCAGTTCATAACAAATCATAGTGATTCTTTTTTCCTCTTCTGACACCTAATTACTTTATCAACTCTTCCATCACTGAACACTTCCTCTTTATCAACACACATTATTTTGATCACCTCTATTAAATGTTCTCTTAACCTTCTGGAGCCCTAATTTCTTGAATACATCTGTGCAAATTTAGCTCTAACATCCTTCCTAAATGTGGTATCCAAAACTGGTCACAATACTCTGTTTTACTCCACATTCCAAACTTATATAACTTCATTTACTTTGAACACTATGCTTCCATTTACAAACCAAAGATCCTAGAAGCCTCTAACTGCCTTCTTAATTTGTCCTATCAACATCAGTGATTTGCGCACATATATCCCATGGTGCATCTGCTCCTGCACTCACTTTAAAACCGTACCATCTGACCACTGCCCCATCTCACCGACATTCCTAAAATGTATTGATTAAAGCTTTGCTGCATTAAGCTTTATCTACCATTTGTCTGTCCATTTCATCAAACTTGAAGTCTATTACTATCCCTTCACGAAGAGTCGAATGGCATAGAGGTATTATTGTCAGACTATTAAACAAAAACAAAATTAGGTGACCCAGGTTTAAGTCCTACCATTTGAATTTAATTTTTAAAATCTGGAATTAAGAGTTGAATGATAACCATGAAACCACTGTCGATTGTCAGAAAAAAAAACCCATCTGGTTCACTCATTTCCTTTAGGGAAGGAAATTGGTAACCTTACATGACTCCAGACCCACAGTAATGTGGTTGATTCTTAATAGCCCTCTGACAATAAATAAATGGCCTAGTTAGCAATGTCCACATCTGTGAATGAAAAAAAACCCTATACTTCTGAGTTTCGTGTCATGTGTAAATTTTGTATTTAGGATGTTTATACCCAAGTTTAGGACCTCAACATATAAAATTGGGAAAAAAAACATTGGCCCAAAACAAACCCCCACAGAATACCACTACATATGTGTGCTGTTTCAGCAAATTAGCTGCACTACAGCATTGAGAATTTTTGGCATATTTGGGTAGCATGAGAATGTGATAGTCATTAGAAATTGTACAGCAAGTCCTGGATTACTTGTGATCAATTCCACAGATGATTAACTCAAAGTATGCAATAGAAATATTTGTTCAACTATTATCCATAGATGTATTCATATAATACCAATTGTTTTCTTTATAATATTATGTTTAACTGCATAAAGATACATTTTAAGAAAACAGCCTTAAACAGCATAATTATGTTCATGAATAATTATTTCAAAGCAATGGATTTTTTAGTTCACCTTCAGCAAACAAAACATTATTTTACATAATATCACCATATTGAAATCACTGATTGGCTAATATTTCAAATAAGTGCATTCTAAAACACCTGGATTAAGCAAGAGAATCTAATTTGAGAGTTCAGATAAAATGTTTATTCATATCCAAGTTTGAACGTAATGTCATCACTTGGTATAATACACCTTCCTGATGTGTGAAATTTGACTTCTCTTCCATTCTAAGAGGGACAATATAAAGAAACAAAAAAGTCAAGCTATGCAATACCAAAGGATGTCTTTCAAATTTAAAAACGTTTATTTCCCAGAAATTTGAAAATATGTTTAACATGTACATTATATCTCCACCTTTAGCACACTTAACAATATCTAAATATTGTCGTTCACACTGAATAATATGTTTAAGGTTTGCAATGATTTTACGTTCAGTAAAAAATAGTTCACACATGAAAAAGCACCTCAGTGGCTAGATGATGCATTGTATCGGAATACATAGCACACCACTTACATTCACCATGATGCTAGTCTCTTACCCTCCAAAGTATTCGCTTGTAACCTGTCTTTACTGTATCTGCAATGCTGTCACTGCTCCTTTCTCGGTTTTGCTGTATCTAGCATCCTGGTTGCAGTCTGTCGTAACCTTTACATTCACCTTGCTCTGCGGCTTTACATAGCGTGGACGGAAACTTTCCAGCAGACAATCTGTCTTTGCATCAGTCGAACAATAGCCATTAAGTTTGCAATGACAACTAGCGATTAAATACCGGTGTACGAAGCAATACAGGCCACACACAACACATTGTGGAAACCTCACCCGCTCCAGTAGAATACAAGCTTACCTACCATACAGTCACTGGGATAAATGTTGCTCCTTCTCGAAGGCAGCACACGGTTTAGTTGAAGACACGCTACCTTTACCCGGCTTCTAATTTTCTCTAAGCGAAAACGCCTGTCAATTGTCTCGTACCTCCGTACTATGAGCGAGCTTCGATGTGCTGCAACCCACCCACCTGCTCCTCCCTGCAGTGAGTGCAAAGGCCTGAAGCAGGCAAGCACCACCGAACTGGATTTCATCATATCGGATCGAACTGCACTCAGCTTCATTACAGCGGAGTGGATTTCACTGGACCGGACTGTTGGACACGCTACATCTCAGATCTGATGAGTTTTGTCGGTTGTCATTAAAAATCGTTAAAAATTAAGTAGAAAGAGTTCTCATATAGTATTCTATCCAGGTCTGCTCAGGGTGCAGGAGCAGAAGATGTATATATGCATTGAAGGTGACAAAACAGGTGACAGAGAGCAGTAAATAAAGTGTACAGTGTCCTTGGTTTTATTAATGGGGCATAGAGTTCAAGAGCAAGGAGGAGAACTGTGTCCAGTTGTGGGTGTGATGTTAAAGGAAAAAATTAGTTCAGTGAAGAGATGCTGAAGCAATTTACTGGAATGGTTCCAGGTATAAGGAATTTCAGTTATGTGGAATAGATTGAAGAATTTAGATCTGTTCTCCTAGAGGTGAAGAAGGTTGAGAGGCAATCTGATAGAGGCTTTCAAAGTGATGAGCAGGCTGGACAGAATAGATAGGGAGAAACTGTTTTCATTTGTTCAAGAAACATGAACAAGTGGGCACAAATTTAAAGGAATATGCAAACGAGGGTGATGTGAGAAAAAATCTTTTTCACAGTGAGTTGTTAGGTATAGAATGCAATGCCTGGAAATGTGGAGGAGGTAGGTTCAATTGAGGCATTTGAATAGTAATGGCCTGCAGGACTGTGAGGAAAAGGCAGTAGATTGGCACTAGATAATAGAACCACGCCAGGCATAAAGGACTGAAGGGCCCCCTCCTGCACGAAAATAGTTCTCTAATTTCATGATTCTATGTTTCTCTCTCGCACAGTTTTATAATACTACATAGAACATAGAACATAGAACAATACAGCACAGAACAGGCCCTTCGGCCCACGATGTTGTGCCGAACTTCTAACCTAGATTAAGTACCCATCCATGTACCTATCCAAATGCCGCTTAAAGGTCGCCAATGATTCCAACTCTACCACTCCCACGGGCAGCGCATTCCATGCCCCCACCACTCTCTGGGTAAAGAAACCACCCCTGACATCTCCCCTATACCTTCCACCCTTCACCTTAAATTTATGTCCCCTTGTAACACTCTGTTGTACCCGGGGAAAAAGTTTCTGACTGTCTACTCTATCTATTCCTCTGATCATCTTATAAACCTCTATCAAGTCACCCCTCATCCTTCGCCGTTCCAACGAGAAAAGGCCGAGAACTCTCAACCTATCCTCGTACGACTTCCTCTCCATTCCAGGCAACATCCTGGTAAATCTTCTCTGCACCCTCTCCAAAGCTTCCACATCTTTCCTAAAGTGAGGCGACCAGAACTGCACACAGTACTCCAACTGTGGCCTAACCAAAGTCCTGTACAGCTTCAACATCACTTCACGACTCTTGAATTCAATCCCTCTGCTAATGAACGATAATACTCCATAGGCCTTCTTACAAACTCTATCCACCTGAGTGGCAACCTTCAAAGATCTATGTACATAGATCCCAAGATCCCTCTGTTCCTCCACCTGACTAAGAACCCTACCATTAACCCTGTATTCCGCATTCTTATTTGTTCTTCCAAAATGGACAACCTCACACTTGGCAGGGTTGAACTCCATCTGCCACTCCTCAGCCCAGCTCTGCATCATATCTAAGTCCCTCTGCAGCCGACAACAGCCCTCCTCACTGTCCACAACTCCACCTATCTTTTACTTTTCTCTTTATCTCTCACACCCAGTGCACAATTTCTGACTGTTGTTTTATTTTCTTACCTTTGTCAGTTTTCGAACCATTCACACTGATTTTCCATTAGTGAGACAATCATTCTTTCAATCTAGATAGGAATGCACACGAGGACCCTACAGAATCCCCATCATGGTGCACTCTGAAAGAATTGCCCAGAAAATTAAATTTTCCATTAGGCAATTCCTCAGTGCCTGGAACCAACAAAGACTCCATTTAAATACATTATTTAACTCTTTAGTTGCTATTAAACAGATCACATACTTACTTCACATGCCCTGAATTACACCTATACCCCAGACCACTTACAGCCCCCAAACACTGACTCAATCTCCAATATCAGTTAGCAGGAAATTAATAATGAGTCGACTATTAAGGATAGATTGAGAGAATAACTTGAAAAATATTTGTCTGATCCAGGGGAACCAACATAGATTTTTCAGGCATCAAGTCATACCTGAGGAATTTGACTGAATTCTTTGAAGAGGTGAATAAAGAAGTTAACAGTGAAAAGTCTATAGATAGTTTTTATATGGACTTCTAGAAATCATTGTACATAGTTCCACATAACAGACTGTTAAAGTTGAAGCCCATGTAATTGTTGGAAATTTATTGATTTGGTCAGGAAATTACAAACTGGGCAGATAATTGGCAGGAGTCGACCAATGGTGGTTTGCAAGAATCTGGGGGTCTAAGTTCATAAGATCATTGAACTGCTGTTAGCAGGTACAGGGAAATTTAAAAAAAAAGGTAATGGAATGCTATCCTTTTCATTCATAAATTTAGGACGTAGTAGTTATGCTACATCTATACAAAGACCTAGTTAGACCACATATGAAGTACTTAAAGTAAAATGGGCACAGCATTTTAGTTAGTATATATTGACCTTAAGGACAGTGTAGTGTACAGTTACCAGAATTATACCTGGAATCCAAATGTTAAAATACATGGGGAGGTTGCACAACTAGATTGAAATTTAGAAGTTTATAAGGTGATTTTATTTAAGTGTTCAAGATAAAAAAGAGGTACGAGTATTGTAAGTAGAAAGAATCTTTACCGCTGGTACAGGAGTCACAGAGTCACACAGCACGGAAACAGGCCCTTTGATCCAACTTGTCCATGCTGACCAAATTTCCCAAAGTAAACTACTCTCATTTGCCTGCATTTGGCCCATGTCCTTCTAAAACTTTCCTATTCATGTACTTGTCCAAATGTCTTTTAAATGTTGTAACTGTACCTACATCCACCAATTCCTTTGGCAATTCATTCCATACATGAACCATCCTCTATGTGAAAAGGTTGCCCCTCAGGTTCCATTTAAATTTTTCTCTTCTCACCTTATAAATATGCCTTGTAGTTTTGAACTCCCCTCCAGTCTTCTAAAAATGGCCTAACCAACATCCTGTACAAATGCAACATAATGTCTCAACTCCTACAGTTTGGGAGTCTCATTCGAAAATTGAAGCCAGGCCTTTCAAGAGTGGAATTGGGAAACGCATCCACCAGTAAGGACCTATAGAAATTTGGAACTCTCTTCTGAAATGACATTTGATGCTAGATAAATTGCTAATATTAGGTCTGAGGTTAATAAATTTTTGCTAACACCTAGAATTGAGAGACATGGCTTAAAGACAAGTATGTGCTGATAGATAACAGTTCAGCCATATAACCTCACTGAATGGTAAAAACAGTTCAAGGAACTAAATGGCATACTTCTGTTACTATGTTCTTATTGGTTTCAGGAATTATTGAATTATCCAGCATTTCCAAAGGACGCATACTGACATTCCCTATTGGCCATGTCAAATTCCAATGGGATCATGGAAGCAGAAGTTTGAAAGGGTTGCAACAGTTTAAGGAGCCCACCAGCTTCTCAGGGCAACTAAGGAACAAACAACATTTTCATGTCCTAAAGCACTTAACAGGCAACAAAGTTGTTATGAAATATAGTCATTATTGCAAAGCAGACAACACAAAAACCAATGTGCAGAAAGCAAGGACCCACAAACAATGATGAGATAATTATCAGATAATCCATTTTAAGTGATGCTGTTTGAGAGATAAACAAGGGCTGGGATCCCTGGGATAAGTCCTTTGTTATTCTTCAAAGTAGTGCACGGGATCTTGCATGAACTCCAAGAGAGAAACAGATCCTTGGTTTACCATTTCTCACAAGACAGTCTCTCCCAAAAGTTAAAAAAAAATCCCTTAGTACATCCCTTGTGCAATCTAAAATCTCAAAAATGGAATTATAGTAAGAAAGGTAATTGGAAGAGACAATGAAAGGAACAATTTCGCATTAAAATGTTGATTTGAACAGTTAAGGGTCTCCATGTTATTCTCCATGTCAAAGTGTGATTAACTATTACCTGATTCATAATGCTAATTTATATTTATTGGAGGAGGTAAAATATTTTTTAAAGACTTTGCATCAGTTTTTAAGAGGTTAAAAGAAAGTAGTGAGGGGTGGGTGGGTGGGTGGAAGGAGGAGGCATGACAGATATTGCCACAGTATGGAGAGAAAAGTTTGAGGCACAATTGAAGAGATAAATCAAACATTTCCAATAAGAGAAAATATTATAGAGAAGATACTCAGTCTTTGTTGATGAATGAGAACTTATATCAGTTTTCATGATATTTATGTTGCTTTACAATGTGTTTTCTTTACCTCAAAAATAATATAAATAAATTCATGAATGAGGTATTTCTATCCAGATATCTCATGCAACTAATTTCAATACATATTAATGAAGGCCATGGGTACTGCATCCCCAAATCTCTGCAGGTTGCAATTCATGTGGAGGTGTTGTGGTGCAGTGGGTCATGTCTTTGCTTCTGAGCCAGAAGCTGTAGGTTCAAATCCTACTCCAGGACATGATAGCTGAGGAATGTACGTTCATAATGTGACCAAAAGGGTTGATACTAACCTGCAAGTCCATTGAATGCATGCAGGAGATAAGAACAGGAGAAATTTATGTTCAGCAATGAGGTGGAAACTTTCTGAGGCTGAACGATACTTTTTGCAACTCTGATGTCATGTTTGACTCTGAGATCAGCTTCTGACTACACATTCATACCATTACTCAGACCATTTATTTACACTTATGTAGCTACAGGTTAATCACCTGACTCGACCCCATTCCATTCCTCTGTTGCTGAAACACTTATCCAAACCTTTGCTATCTTTCAGTTTGACTACTCCAATGCACTCCTGGCTAATCTTCCATTTCTATTTTTCATAACTAGTGCATAACCAAATTTCTCTTGTTTATATTCTAACTCTCTTCTTCCACTTATTCTGTGCTTTCTGACTTAAGTGCTCTGAGTTGAGCTGTGGCTGAATTTGGAAATTCTCATCCTTGTTTTCAATTCCCAGTTGGCATTGGTCCTCCTTATTTCTATAATCTTCTCCAGCCCAACAATCCTCTGAGATACCTGCACTCCTCCAATTCAAGTATCTTAAACATTCCCAATTATAATCACTCCATGCAGAAACAATACCTTTAGTTGCTTCGACCCTAAGTTCTGAAATGCCTGGCTCTACCTTGCCACCTCTCTGCCTCTACATTTGTCCTGTAAGACATTCATAAAACATCTGATCTGACCAAGTTTTCAGCCATCTGTCTTAATATTTCCCTAGGTGACTTTGTGCCAAATTTTGTTTGATTATGCTCCAATGAAATGAATTGAAATGTTTCACTAGATTAAAGATACTATATAATACAATGAAAAATATCAACAATACCACCAGGAATTCCTCAATCCATCTATTGACCTAACGAAAACATTTGATTCAGTAATTACAAGGCTCAATGGATTATTCTCCAGGGATTTGTCAAGAAACATCATCACTTTCCTGAAACTGATTCATAATGAATTCCCTTCCCAATGGTATTGTGGATCTAATTACACTATATGGACTGCAATAGTTCAAGAAGGCAGCTCATCACTATCTTCTCAAGGACCACTATGGATGGGCAATAAATGCTGACCAGCCAATGACATCCATGTCCCATGAAAGAATAATAAAAAGTTGCATCTGGGAGATGTGGGAGAGATGCCTTCAAAATCTGGACTTGTGTCAAACAACGCTGTGTTATACACCCCAAAATATTTACAATCTAACTGACATTCTGGTATGTATAAAAATACCACCTAGATGAAAAACACTTTAACCTCAGTCACCTCATGCTAAAACGCAACTGACTATCATTGATATAAATGACCAACAATACATGAATGACTGCGGTATCACTGTCCATCTGCAGCCACACTTGATCTTGTCAAATCTGTGCACAAAAGACTCAGCTTGTCCTTGAATGTTGCCAAAACAAACTTCATGTATAAATCCAGACCTGGTCAATTGAATATCAACCTCCCATTTTTATTGAAGGAGAGACTCTGTAATATGTTGAGCAACACCCATACCTTGAAGGCCACCTCTCCGAAAAGGCCCCAGTTGACAAGGACCTCCAACACCAATGACCAGCTCAGTCTTCTACCGCTACAATAGCAAATACTTGACAACATAAAGACTTTTGCAAATCAACAAAGGCACCAGCATATACTGCATTTGTCTGTCCTAGAGGTGGTCGGAAGGTGTGTCAGGGCGGACCAAGAACTGGAAGGGGCATGGGGTGGACCAAGAGCCGGAAGGTGTGTCGGGGCGGGCTGCCTTAGAGTGGCCGGAAGGTGGGAGGGACGGGGGCTTGCTGGGTCTGTATTGTCTGCACATTTTTATGTAACAGGATTGTCTTATGTATAAATGTCATTGTTGCTGTCTTTTCATATTTGAAACTGGGATTTGAGGTTTGTCCTCATCTCCCTATAAACTGGTTGAACGGTAGGGTTTGGGGCCTAGCTTTGCTGCTCCTCTCCCTTGTAAAATTGCTGTTGTATACAGCTGTAAATGTTAACTGTTTTTCTGTAACCTCTTTTGTAATTGTTTAATAAAATAAAATAAAAGCACTTGTCATCACCACACACTGCCGTACTGCAGTGATACCTGGACTATGTATCAGTGACACTGAAGAGTGCTAGGGAAATTACACGAGCAGTGACTAAGTTGCATTTTTTCTAATTCAATGGGAGAAACGTCGAACAAATGCCAGTGCCCTTCTTTAAATCAGCTCAAAATGCATTCAGGCAAAACTCCTGCAAAATCAATGAAAAACACTGCCGGAGGAAAGCTTTCCAGGCATATACATACTTGTTGCTTGCTGCTATTTTTACAATAGGCACTAATATTGCTATGTACAAATTTGCTGCTGCATTTCCCTCTGTTACAACAGTTGTTAATGGTTCCAAAGTTGTTCTGCACTATATTTTCCATGGGGCGGGAGATGATAATTGGCAGTGGGTTTGCAGCAGGCAATGGTCAATATAGATACCATTCCCGCCTGATGTCAGGCTCAGCTGACTGGCTCTAATTGCTTTAGGATATCTTACAATCTTGAAAAGAGCTATATAAATATAAGTTCTTTTTCTTGAATGACATTCTATCTCCAACTGCTTTTTGAGTTTTTCTCCTGACAAACAGTTATTGCTTTGTGGTCACCTCTATTCCAGGTTTTCCTTGCCATGGCGGAATTCAAACCTGGGACCCCAGAACATTACCTGTGTCGCTGGATTAATAGTCTATTAATAGGCCATCACCTCCCTCCTGTCTTTGAACTACATCCTTGTACTTTCACTGTTCCTGGGACAAAATCCTGGAGTACATTTCCTAACAGCACTGTGGATGTAGCTACATCACATAGACTGCAGCAGTTCAAAAAGATGACCCACAACCACCTGCCATGGGGTAATTAGGGATGGGCAAAATCTAGCTAGCAATGCCAGCATTTTGGTTAAAATAATAAAAAATACAAAATGAATAATTGACATAGTCACTGAGTATGTGATCTTTGTACTTATATTTGAGCACGCACGTGCACTTCAATCTTTCTTACACATTTGTAAGTAAAATGATGACAAACCAAAAGTTAAATCTAATGTCCGTGGCAGTGGCCTTATACACTGTCCAAGTGGTCACCGGTAACCATTCCACCACCATGTTTGGAAATCCGTGGACTCAATGTTAATCAGAAGATTGTCCTCAGAGTAGACTCAGGACTGGTGACTGCTGGAAACTTGGAAACAAAGTTTGAGTGGTATAGCTGCAGCAGTAGGATAAGGTTCTTGTGTGACCATTAACTGGCAGTGCTCAAACATGCCTGCTCCTGATTTGATCAGGTCTTTGACTAACACTCTGCTTGATGGACAAGGGTTGGGCATACAGAGTTAAAGTGTGCAAGTGTGTTTTGGTTGTTGTGAGTTCTTCACTTCATTAATTATTGAATGATAATAGGTGTTTGTATAAATATATGTATATGAAATGTAATTATTTCTATTGTGTCTCTATGAAAGGCATTTTTAAAATTGAAATCAATGGCAATGTTCAACCAATGTTGTGATGGCAAACCTGTTGAAAAAATACTTTAGATCTGTCTTTACTAAGGAGGGCACAAATATTCTTCTGCAAGTGCCAGGGGACAGAGGGTCAAGCATGAAGGAGGAGCAGAAGGAAATCCTTGTCAGTCAGGAAATAGTATTGGAGAAATTGATGGGATTAAAACCAGGTAAGTTCTCAGGGCCTGACGCTCTGCATCCCAGACTACTTAGGAAGTGACCCTGGAAATAGAAGACACGCTGGTGATCATTTCCCAGCATTCTACAGATTCTGGAAGGGTTCCAATGGACTGTAGGGTAGCTAGTGTAATCCCACTTTTTAAAAAAGGAAAGAGAAAACTGGAAATTATAGGATGATTAGCTCCACATCGGTGATGGGGAAAAATGCTGGAGTTAATTATTAAGGATGTAATAACTGAGCATTTGGAAAGCAATGACAGAATTGGTCCAAGTCAGCATGGATTCACTAAAGTGAAATATACTTGACAAATCTTTTGGAATTTTTTGCGGATGTGACCAGTAGAGTGGATAAGGGTGAATCAGTGGACGTTGTGTATCCAGACTTACAAAAGGCTTTTGGCAAAGTTCCACATAAGAGATTAATAAAGAAAATTAAAGCTGATGATATTAGAGGTAATGTATTGACATGGATAGAGAACTAAATTGAAAAGTGTGGCACTGGGAAAGTACATTATGTCAGGCAGCACCTGAGGAGCAGGAGAATCAACATTTCGGTATAATTCCTTCATCAATAAACAGGCTAATGCCTGAAACTTGACTCTCTCACTTCTCAGATACTGCTTGACCTGCTGCGTTTTCCCAGCGCCACACTTTTCAACTCTGACTCTTCAGCATCTGCAGTCCTCACTTTCTCCATGGAAAGGGTACTGGTTGGCAGACAGGAAGCAGACAGTTGGAATAAACGGGTTCTTTTCAGAGTGGCAGGCAGTGACGAGTGAGGTGCCACAGCACTGGGACCCCAGCTGTTCATGATATACATTAATGATTTGGATGAAGGAATTGAATCCAATATCTCCAAATTTTTGATGACGCGAAGCTGGGTGGCAGTGTGTGCTGTGAGGATGATGCTAAGAGGCTGCAAGGTGACTTGGACAGACTGGCTGAGTGGCCAATCTCCTTCGAATCCTCCCACTTCCTCCAGACCAAAGGGGTAGCCATGGGCACACATATGGGTCCCAGCTATGCCTGTCTCTTTGTTGGCTACGTAGAACAGTCGATCTTCCGTAATTACACCGGCACCACTCCCCACCTCTTCCTCCGCTACATTGATGACTGCATTGGCGCCACCTTGTGCTCCTGCTAGGAGGTTGAGCAATTCATCAACTTCACCAACACATTCCACCCTGAACTTAAATTTACCTGGACCATCTCTGACACTTCCCTCCCCTTCCTGGACTTCTCCATCTCCATTAATGACGACCGACTTGACACTGACATTTTTTACAAACCCACCGATTCCCACAGCTACCTGGATTACACCTCTTCCCACCCTACCTCCTGCAAAAATGCCATCCCATATTCCCAATTCCTCCGCCTCCGCCGTATCTGCTCCCAGGAGGACCAGTTCCACCACAGAACACACCAGATAGCCTCCTTCTTTAGAGACCGCAATTTCCCTTACCACGTGGTTAAAGATGCCCTCCAACGCATCTCGTCCACATCCGCACCTCTGCCCTCAGACCCCACCCCTCCAACCGTAACAAGGACAGAACACCCCTGGTGCTCACCTTCCACCCTACCAACCTTTGCATAAACCAAATCATCCGCTGACATTTCCGCCACCTCCAAACAGACCCCACCATCAGGGATATATTCCCCTCACCACCCCTTTCCGCATTCCGCAAAGACCGTTCCCTCCGTGACTACCTGGTCAGGTCCACGCCCCCCTACAATCCACCCTCCCATCCTGGCACCTTCCCCTGCCACCGCAGGAATTGCAAAACCTGTGCCCACACCTCCTCCCTCACCTCCATCCAAGGCCCTAAAGGAGCCTTCCACATCCATAAAAGTTTTACCTGCACATCCACCAATATCATTTATTATATCCGTTGCTCCCGATGCGGTCTCCTCTACATCGGGGAGACTGGACGCCTCCTAGCAGAGCGCTTTAGGGAACATCTCCGGGACACCCGCACCAATCAACCACACCGCCCTGTGGCCCAACATTTCAACTCCCCCTCCCACTCTGCCAAGGACATGGAGGTCCTGGCCTCCTTCACCGCCGCTCCCTCACCACCAGACGCCTCGAGGAAGAACGCCTCATCTTCCGTTTCGGAACACTTCAACCCCAGGGCATCAATGTGGACTTCACCAGTTTCCTCATTTCCCCTTCCCCCACTTCACCCTAGTTCCAAACTTCCAGCTCAGCACTGTCCCCATGACTTGTCCTACCTGCCTATCTTCTTTTCCACCTATCCACTCCACCCTCCTCCCTGACCTATCACCTTCATCCCCTCCCCCACTCACCTATTGTACTCTATGCTACTTTCTCCCCACCCCCACCCTCCTCTAGCTTACCTCTCCACCCTTCAGGCTCTCTGCCTTTATTCCTGATGAAGGGCTTTTGCCCGAAACGTCGATTTTACTGCTCCTCAGATGCTGCCTGAACTGCTGTGCTCTTCCAGCACCACTAATCCAGAATCTGGTTTCCAGCATCTGCAGTCATTGTTTTTACCTAAATACTTGGCAAATGCAATATAATGTGAATAAATGTGAGGTTATCCACTTTGGTGGCAAAAACAGGAAGACAGATTATTATCTGAATGGTGGCAGTTTTGGAAAAGGTGGGGTGTACCTGGGTGTCATGGTGGGACAGCCGCTGAAGGTTGTCATGAATGTGACAATAGCTAATGGCACACTGGTCTTCAGAGTGAGAAGATTTGAGTATAGGAATAGGGATGTTTTGCGCAGTTACACAGGGTCTTGATGAGGCAATGCCTTGGCCATTGTAAGTAGTTTTGGTCTCCTAGTCTGAGAAAGGACATTCTTGCTATTGAGGAAGTCCAGCAAATGTTCACCAGTCCTGCCATCCTGGGATGGCAGGACTGACATATGAAGAAAGACCGGATAGACTGGGTTGTACAGGCAAGATGTGGGAAGATATTCCCGATGTGAGAGGAGTCCAGAACTAGGGGTCACAGTCTAAAAATACGAGGTAAGCTATTCAGGACTGAGATGAGGAAGAAGTTCTTCACTCAGAGAGCTGTGAACCTGTGGAACTCTCTACCACAGTAAGATGTTGGGGACAATGCATTAGATATATTCAAGATGGAGCTTGGCAAGGCCCTTGCAGCTAAAGCAATCAAAGGGTATGGAGTGAAAGCAGGAGTAGGATACTGAAATTGCATGATCAGCGATGATCATATTGAATGGAGGTTTAGGCTCAGAGGGCAGAATGGCCTAATCCTGCACCTATTTTCTATATTAGATTACTTACAGTGTGGAAACAGGCCCTTCGGCCCAACAAGTCCACACTGACCCTCCAAAGAGCAACCCACCCAGACCCATTCCCCCACATTTACCCCTTCGCCTAACACTACGGGCAATTTAGCATGGCCAATTCACCTAACCTGCACATTTTTGGACTGTGGGAGGAAACCGGAGCACCCGGAGGAAACCCACGCAGACACGGGGAGAATATGCAAACTCCACACAGACAGTTGCCTGAGGCGGGAATTGAACCCAGCTCTCTGGTGCTGTGAGGCAGCAGTGCTAACCACTGTGCCACCGTGCTGCCCATTATCTATATTTTACAATCATACTTATGGCTGGTTATAATTTTTATTGACCAAGACTGGGTTTCAGGCTTGGCTCAGCTGTGGCACTCTCATCTTGGAGTCAGAACCATGTAGGATCAATACCCCACTTCACACACTTGAACATACATTCCAGGATAACGCTTCTGTGCAGTACTGAAGAAGTTCTATAATGTAGAATGAATATTAAAGTGAAGCCCTGCCTGCCCTCTCAGTTGGACATAAAAGATTATACAATACGACACAAAGAAGAGGGTATGGTCTCCCTGTGTGCTGTCAGCATTTATGCTTAAACAGATGCTCAGGTCAGTTATTTCATTGCTGTTTGTGGGATCTTGCTGTACACACATTGGCTACCATAGGTCTTACATTATAATAATTTGTGAAAGAATGCATGCAAATGCAGGATCTTTTTACCATCATACTCTACTCCCGAAGACAGGGTAGACTCAGATAAAGTTCATGAAAGCAACTAGTGAAATTTCATGTTTTTTTGCAGAACATTTTGATGTTTTGTAATAGTGACAAACTATACAGCTAAAAAAAAGGTTGCATACATTTGTATGTTTTAGGAAAGTTATTTGAGGAAGGTATAGATCAGTAAGGTTTTGTAATGTAGTGGGCTAGTGTCCTTGACTCTGGACTAGATATTCTACACCGGCACCACTCCCCACCTCTTCCTCCGCTACACTGATGACTGCATTGGGGCCACCCTCGTGCTCCCGCAAGGAGGTTGAGCAATTCATTAACTTCACCAATACATTCCACCCTGACCTTAAATTCACCTGGACCATCTCTGACACCTCCATTCCCTTCCTGGACCTCTCCATCTCCATTATTGATGACCGACTTGACACTGACATTTTTTACAAACCCACCGACTCCCACAGCTACCTGGATTATACCTCTTCCCATCCTACCTCCTGTAAAAATGCCATCCCGTATTCCCAATTTCTCTGCCTCCGCCGCATCTGTTACCAGGAGGACCAGTTCCACCACAGAACACACCAGATGGCCTCCTTCTTTAGAGACCACAATTTCCCTTCCCACGTGGTTAAAGATACCCTCCAGCGCATCTCATCCACATCCCGCACCTCTGCCCTCAAACCCCATCCCTCCAAACGTAACCAAAACCCCCCTGGTGCTCACCTTCCACCCTATCAACCCTCGCATAAACCAAATCATCCGACGACATTTCCGCCACCTCCAAATGGACCCATCACCAGAGATATATTTCCCTCCCCACCAATTTCCACTTTCCTTCCGTGACTACCTGGTCAGGTCCACGCCCCCCAACAACCCACCCTCCCTTCCTGGCACCGTCCCCTGCCACCACAGAAATTGCAAAACCTGCACCCACACCTCCTCCTTCACCTCCTCCCAAGGCCTCAAAGGATCCTTCCACATCCATCAAAGTTTCACCTGCACATCCACCAATATCATTTATTGTATCCGTTGCTCCCGATGTGGTCTCCTCTACATTGAGGAGACTGGATGCCTCCTAGCAGAGCGCTTCAGGGAACATCTCTGGGACACCCGCACCAATCAGCCCCACCACCCTGTGGCCCAACATTTCAACTCCCCCTCCCACTCTGCCGAGGACATGCAGGTCCTGGACCTCCTTCACCGCCGCTCCCTCACCACCCGATGCCTGGAGGAAGAACGCCTCATCTTCCACCTTGGAACACTTCAACTCCAGGGCATCAATGTGGATTTCACCAGTTTCCTCATTTCCCCTTCCCCCACCTCACCCCAGCTCAAGCCTTCCAGCTCAGCACCACCCTCATGACCTGTCCTACCTGCCTATCTTCCTTTCCACCTATCCACTCCACCCTCCTCTCTGACCTATCACCTTCATCCCCACCTCCATTCGCTTATTGTACTCTTTTCTACCTTCCCCCACCCACCTCTCTGACCTATCACCTCCATCCCCATGCCCACTCACCTATTGTACTCTATGCTACTTTCTCCCCACCCCCACCCCCCTCTCATTTATCTCTCCACTCTGCAGGCACCCTGCCTCTATCCTGATGAAGGGCTTTTGCCTGAAACATTGATTTTCCTGCTCCTCGGATGCTACCTGATCTGCTGTGCTTTTCCAGCACCACTCTAATCTAGATATTCTAAGTTCTTTTTCTTCTCTAGGATTTGATGGCCAAAGAAAGAGTGTTTATAACACAGGCAAATGAGTTGAGTACCAATTTGTAACCTTTCCAACATATGTTAACTGCAGGACAGATTCTTAGTCAGCTACGTGAAGGGGAGCAAACTGAAGCCTTTAACATCACTATTCATAACTCTTAGCTATGATATATAAAAGTGCACATATACAAAAGTGTAGCAATTCATACTCCCTTTTGAGATTCAATTGGTGCTAACTGTACGAGATTCAAACCTGGCGTGGGTTGGAATGAATGTGAGACCTGCCTTCTTACCCTGCTTCTGGTCGAGATTGTGATGCTATGGGGTGGATGTGCCTTCAAGCACAGAGCTTAAGAGTAGGTCAGTGATTTGTCCTCTTCCTAGAAAAGCTTCACCTGTAATAGAAAATAGCCTAACTGTGGGAATATTTGGGTGCAAAACTATCCTAAAAAAAGGATATCATTTTACAATTCAGTATTGATTTATTTTCGTGTGTGAAGAAACAGCATTTTTTTCAACTTTCGCCTTCAGAGTTTGACTTCTGCCCACACAGGCACATAGAGAATACTGCATACTGCTGCAAACCAGATGTCAGCATGATCGTTTTTAATGATTTGAAAAGAGCTGACAAGCAACCAGCCAGAACTAGGTTTTACACCCTGTGCTTTGACAACAATCTGATCCAAACCAGCCATCCAGCTGATTTTCCCCCCACCCCCCCTCCACCCAACCAGGAAACTGAGTTGCCATGACAAACATATATTATTACATTGTAGTCTGGAGTTATGAATAGTGATGTTAGTGGCTGTGGATTGCTTTGAAAAGCTCTTAGTCAATAAATGTGAATGGTGATACAGTTAATTTCTTCTTAAATTAAAAATTCAGTGGGACTTTGCACCAGCTATTTTTATAGACAATAGATAATGGGTGCAAGAGTAGGCCATTCTGCCCTTCGAGCCAGCACCACCATTCATTATGATCATGGCTGATCATCCTCAATCAGTATCCTGTTCCTGCCTTATCCCCATAACCCTTGATTCCACTATCCTTAAGAGCTCTATCCAACTCTTTCTTGAAATGCAGCTATTATTAACTGTTACAGGAAATAAATTCATATCAATACACAAAAGCTTATTTACACTTTTAGGACAATTTAGAGCTCAAGACAGTGCCAACCTGCAGTTTAACTGACTATTGAGATTACATGTCCAAAGAAAATGCCTATTACTCACTTTTAGTTACCAATTCAAAATCAAATTTAGTCACATTTCGATTCCCATTTAGTAATGTGTGGCTAGTGGTTAATATATTGGAAAAAGTCTTGCCGACAGCAATACACAAACCACAACATCATTGATTGGAATGATCTAACAGTTCTGTGATCGATTTAAAAAATGTGCTACTGACGGCATGGAATTCATCGACATAGTTCCATTTACACAAACAGCAACAGGGAAGTAGAGATTCTCTAACCCATCCTGCCTGACCCCACAATTGGGATATATTGTGTATCACTCTTTTACCTCTGTTAAGGTAACATAATCTCGAGGTGAGAAACCAATCAACATTCCTGGACAATTTGAGAATTAAATTTCAGTGAAATTTCTGTTCCAATCCCCTTAGGTGTTTAAAACTAGTCAGCAAGTCATTCTGACTTAGATCAATTCAGTCAGAAATAGGCTCAGAATTCGCTTCAAGGAATTCAGTGAATTGTACCGCAGTCTGTTCCAGATCTCTATAGTTTTCCTCGGAAAGAATAGCTGTCTGATATTGAGTCTAGATATGCTGATATAGTATGCTGAAGTGAATGATCACCTGCAGCATAATACCAACGTATAACAGAAAATAGCTTGTTTTTCTGCTGTTCACTCAATGTAACTCAGTGATGTAGATCTGTCTTTTGCAATTTAGAGAACCTGGTCCACCCTCTTAGTAGGGGGAAACTGTCACTTAAACAAAATCTCTTATTTTCATTGTCTTATAAACCATATTTAAATTGAACTCAAATATCTATGCTTCTCTGTTGTTCAGCTCTTTTAGCTTTCTTGATAACCAAGATGCTTCAAACAGGGATTCATTTCATGGAGTTCTCTGCACTCTTTTCAAAGTCTCAATATCATCAATCGTCAGTCACTGTTTTCTAACAGAGGCTTTTATATGGACAAAATAATATGCTGCATCTGTCCTGAATGTCTACACCAAACCCCACCCTTCATTTCCAGTCCTTTGCCCAAAGGCAGGTCAATCTACAGTTCACCACAGGTAGAGCAAGGAGACAGCTCCCAGCAGCATGGGGATCAAACTCTGTACCATCGGCACTAACTGGATTGAAGCCAACTATTAAGCCATCTGAGCTAACCATCACCCAACAAGACTGAGTTGCTACGATAGCATGCGCAATTAATTATGGTGGTTAAAGCTCAGATTTTGTTTCCATCACATGGCTCTCACCTACTTTTATAGCCTGCCGCTGACTTATGTTGAAAAGATTTACCTGTTCAGCCACATTTTGAATGCACTTCTGGCCATCAATTTCTGGAATAAGACTTGAACACAGAGTTTATGACTCAGAGACAGGGATGGTAGCCAATGTGTCACAAGTCCATGATAACACCCTACCCACTGTATGATAAAGAACACAAATTTAGTTGTGTACTCATATGAAAAAAATTACAAACTGATTCAACGGCTGTTTTTGACAATAGTGCAGGGCAGGATATATTGCTCAACTATGGCAGATAAAATTTTGTATTGTGCAAGGTATGAGAAACCATTTCACCCTAAAGTCAGAGTCATACAGCACAGAAACAAGTCTAACTCTTCCTTGGCGACTAGATATCCTAAACTAATCTATTCCCATTTGCCATCATTTGGCCCATATCCATCTAAACCTTCCTATTTATGAAAACATCCAGATGTCTTTGAAATGTTGTAATTGTACCCACCTCCTCTGGCAGCTCGTTTCATGCACTTTGAACATCCTCACCATCTTCCCTGGCAGATACATTTCTGAAATGTGTTGTAGCACAGAAGGCCTTAAGTGAGATATACAGAAGAGTTCCCAAGCTTTCGTCAATAGGACCACCGTGGTTTTCTCAAATGCATTAATGACTTGGATTTAGAGGTATAGGTTTGCACTTTTAAAGCTTACAAATGACATAAAACTTGCAAGTATGGTAAATATTGAGGAAAATACCAATAGACTTCATGAGGCCATGGACAGCCTGATAGAATATGTGGACACATGACAGATGAAATTCAGCATGGCAGAGTGTGAGATAATGCAAAAGTGACAAAAGACAAGCTAAGTGGTACAATTTTAAAGGGTGAGGCAAGAACAACAGGGGATTCTTGTGCACAAATATTTTATGGTTGCAGGGTTAACAATGCATTGGAAACTTAGGATTTATAAAAGCATTCAGTACAAAAACAAGGAAGTTAGGCTCAGCATTATAAAACATTAGTTTGGCCAACTGGATTACTGAATCCAGTTATGAGTATTTAGTAAGAATGTGAATGTTTTGAAAAGGGTACAGCAGAGATGTTAGAATGGTAACACAAATCAGGGATTATTCTCCTGAATAGAATAGAGAAGTTGGCGCTGTTCTCCTTTGAGACTAGAAGGGTAGAAGATAGCAATGTTTAAAGATGTTTTACGCACTGATTGATTGGTTAGCATTTGGAATGCACTGCTTGATAGGTAGGTGGCTATTGATTCAGTTGTAACCTTCAAATGGCATTGAATGAACTTTTTGAAAAGGAATTGTAGAGATATAAAGAAAAGTTGAGGGAGTGGGACTAACTTGGATCTGGGGTCGTCGACTGGCCTCTCTCCAGGATGTGCTAGTCTACATTAAAGTTTAACAAATACAGACCTTTAATTTGTTGTTTAGAAGGTGTCCATACTAACCTCTATACAAGAATAGATAAATAAATCTGTAAACATGTATTGAATATAATTCTAAATACTACTAAGTGCCATCTAGTGGTTACTTAAATACAAAATGGATAAGAATTGCATTCAATATCTTAAGTGTTCATAGATAATACCTGCAAATCTGAACATTCAATACACAATTTCCCAGCTCACCCCACCAATAATTCTGATCAAAGCAGGGTTGTTTGCCTCAAATTAAGTATCAACTGAGTTTCAACAATTAGCATGTCATAGAGTCATAGAGATGTACAGCATGGAAACAGACCTTTGGTCTAACCTGTCCATGCCGACCAGATATCCCAACCCAATCTACTCCCACCTGCCAGCACCTGGCCCATATCCCTCCAAACCCTTCCTATTCATATACCCATCCAAATGCCTCTTAAATGTTTGTGAATCACAAGGTTTTGGCGGAAGTACCATTCTAGAGTTTAAGCTTAAAAATTAATGCTGACATCACAGTGAAATATATTAAGGGAGTTCTCCACTTTTAGAGGCGCCAACTTTTTTTAAAAAATTCATTCACAGGATTTGGGCATCACCAGCTAGGTCAGCATTTATTGCCCATACTTTATTACCCAGAGTACAGTTATGAGTCAACCTCATCGTTGTAGGTCTAGCGTCATATGTAGGCAAGATCAGGTAAGGGGAACAGATTGCTTTCCCTAAAGGACATTAGTGAACCAGATGGATTTTCCTAACAATTGTTAACAGTTTCACAGTCATCATTAGACTCTTACTTCCAGAGTGATTTGAGTCTAAGTCCCCAGAACATTACCCAGGTCTCTGGATTAATAGTCCAGCAGTAATACCACAAGGCTATTATGTCTCTGACTCTCAGATGTGATGATACACAAAGATCTCACCTCTCTGAAAGGGTGGATATGGAAGATCTCACAGGAGTATTTTAAATAGTACAGTTGTATCCTCAGTATCCTGGCCAATACTTATTCCTTAATCAACAAAACAGACAAAGAATATCTGGTCACTATAACATTGCTATTTTTGGGAGTTTGCTAACTACAAATTGGAAGCTGTATTTTCTACATTTTAACAATAATCCAGTTAAGGATAAGCCATTTTCATAAAATAAATTATGATTTATAATTCATTTATTATTTGTGCATTGTGCCTTTATTTATAAAATCAAAGATCCTGTAATTTTTTTAAAACCAGTTTCTGAATCAGCCACCTCACCTTTCAACAATTTATGCACACACAATCCCAGTCTCTCTGGTCCTGTACCTCAGTTAAAATTGTGGCATGTATTTTAAATTGCTTTTCCTCATGTATTGTACCAAAATATACCAACTTACAGTTTTCTACATTAAATTTTAACTGACATCTTTGAAATTCCAGTGCTGTTGTATGACCCAAGGAGAATCATAAGGTTGTAACGATTACATCCATAATTTTCACTCTTACTTCTCTTAGCATTCACAGATGCACCCTATTAAGTCCTTCTCACTTATCAACCTTTAAGTACAGTGGCCTTTTTAATATAGTTGCTTCATTAATGTTTACTCTCTCAAGTATCTCAACTACCTCCTCTTTCTCACCATGGATTTGGCAGCATCACTTTCTTGGTGAGAACAGATGCAAAGCATTCATTTTGTAGCTCACCCATGCACCCTGTCTCCATACAAATCCCTTTTTCATTCCCTAATTCCATTTTATTAACCTCTTGCTATTTATATGCTGATGGAAAATTTTGCATTCCCTTTCAAGTTAGCTGCCAGTTCCTTCTTCAACTCTCTTCACTTTAGTTTCCTTTATCACTTCACTTTGAAGTTTCTGTGTTTAGCCTAGTTTTCAGTTATAAGACTGTCATAGATGTCATTTTCTTGTTCCATCATACTCTCAATCCTTCTTGTAATCCAGATGATTTTGGTTTTGACTACCTTCCCCTTCCCCTTGATGGGAATGTACCTCAATGGAACCTGAAGCTCTTTAAAGATAGGTCAGTGCTCCGTTATAATTTTTCCCACCAACTTTTGATTCTAATTCACGTTTTCACTTTAAAATTATTTTTCCTCCAATTAAGTATTGTACATTATACTTTGCCTTTCTCTTTTCTAAAGCTAGTCTAAACTTTATGATAAAATGACCACTGTGTCCTATGCGTAATCCAACAGACATCTGATCAAATTGACTCACCTCCTACTCCAAAACCAGATAAAATATTGTATCCTTCTCTATTAGGGTAGGACCACTGTGATCGAGAAAATTCAGCTGAACAGAAATTCTTCCTCCTCTCCAATCTTTGTACTACTACTATTACCAAAATCTATGTTAATAATTTATGTTCCTTATTATTACTATTACTACTTTTTTATTTTTGCACCTCTCTGTAATGTTTCTGCAAATTTGCTCTTCTATATCTTTCTCAGTATACCAAGTGATAGAGTATAGCCCATAATAGAATATACCCAGTGGGGTGATAGCACCTCTCACAGATTTATCTCTTCATTCCTCCAGAACATCCTCTTCGCTCATTACAACCCTGACCCTTTCTAAAACTTGCTCAGGAGTACTTACTAACAATCCTGCTTTTCGAGTGTGATTTCCATTATCACACATTATACCTCAAGTAGCTGTTTGTGCCTGCAGTTCACCAACTTTATCTACCACATTAATTTACATTTATGCATGACAATCTTAATTTAGATGTTCTTACATTACTTAGTCTGACGTAAGTGTAAGCTTTGCGGGCCTTACAGAATTTGAACTGAAATCCCAATATTAGTTTGATTATTTGAGAATTTAATAAATAAGGCAACAGGAGAGAGTCTACTGCCGTATATCAGGAAACATTACTCAGGTTACAGATAATACCCATTAAAGCAAGGTAGGAATTTTATGGGCATACTATGCATCAACTTTTATTATTGTCACTTCACTAAGGTAACAGGATAGTTTGAAATGCTCTTTATCTCTTTATTAAAGAAAAAGGAAGGCATTTGCAGTCAGCTTGCAAAGACTGATACCTTTGAACTCTTGTCTCAATCTTTGTTTATGTTGGGGAAGTTCCCATTAATTCAGATTTGGAGTTACCTGTCTTCTGACTGGCTTTGCATGGAATGCTTGGAAAGAGTATATGTTACACTTTTATACTTTAAAAGCAAAACTAAAACAGAAGATCAGAAGGTAAATATTAATCACAACAAATTGTTGTACAGAATATGTTAAAATATAAATGATTATACAATTACAAATGTAAACACATTGTTACAAAGATAACTCTAATACAAAAGCAATGTTTAGTAAATTGGTTTACTTCTAACACACCAATACAAGAACAATGCAGTGGTTATGATTTCTTGGTAAGGGCTAACAAGCTGTGAGTATACAATCTCTGTCTTTTTCAAGGTTGATGTGGAGGTACCGGTGTTGGACTGGGGTGGACAAAGTTAAAAATCTCACAATACAGTACCAGGTTATACCAGGTTTATTTGGAAGCACTAGTTTTTGGAGCGCTGCTCCTTCGTCAGGTTGCTAGTGGTGTAGAATCATAAGACACAGAATGTATAGCACAAGACCACAGTGTCATGCAACTGAGACAATATCTTGAACAAATTTAGATTGCTGTTCAGTCTTTCATCTTTTAGAATGGGTTGCAGGTTTCAATTCATTAATATGTAAATCCCAGAAATCTGCAGGCAGTCAATCCTTGTGACATTTTATAAACTCCTACTTTGGAAAGAGAACAAGTCTGACGCAAGGTTAGAATACAGACAAACTCTAATGCATTGTCTGAGCTGAGATATCATTTTTTAAATATAAGTTTTTAACCTTAAGTTATCGAGGGAATGTGACTTATAAGGAATTCTGGAATTTACATATAAATGAACCAAAACCTGCAACTCATTCGAAGGTGAAAGACTTAACAACAATCTAGGTTTGTTCAACATATCATTTCAGTTGCATGACACTAATCTTTTGCTATAAATTCTATGTCTAATTATCTTATAGTCCACAACCAGCTGATGAAGGAGCGTCGCTCTGAAAGCTAGTGCTCCAAACAAACCTGTTGGACTATAACCTGGTGTTGTTGGATTTTTAACTTTATTCAGCCTTGGAATTCTGGATGCACAAGCTAGATATAAACAAAACAGAACACTCTCAGTCTTACAGGTATAAGTTTAAAACATTAGGTCATTGACTTTACTGTGTTCACAATCACATGCTGCATGTTTTTGCCAATTAATGTCACATGATGCTATAGTATCAAGATCTGCATTCTCTATATTTAAGCAGAATAATACATTAATCAACAAATATATTTTTGCTGTATGTTTACAACTAAATTAAGTCAATCATGAAATATTAATTTTCCTCCAATTGCTACACACTTAATACTTTTCTTTTTCTCACGTGTTTTTTCTCTCAATCCATTGAGCACCTCATTCATCCTTCCTATGGTTGTACATTCTTTGGGTGCCTATCCTTCAGCAAAGATAGCTTAAACTCTCTTCCAGTTCCAACAATATTTTATGTTTTATGGTACAACATAGACTGGGACTGCCATAGTATTAAGGGTTTAGGTGGAGAGGAATTTGTTAAGTGCGTACAAGACAATTTTCTGATTCAGTATGTGGATGTACCTATTAGAGAAAGTGCAAACTTCACCTACTCCTGGGAAATAAGGCAGGGCAGGTGACTGAGGTGTCAGTTGGGGGAGCACTTTGGGGCCAGCTACCACAATTCTATTAGTTTTAAATAGTGATGGAAAAGGATAGACCAGATCTAAATTGGAGGAAGGCTAAATTTGACGGTATTAGGCAAGAATTTTCAAAACTAATTAGAGGCAGATGTTCACACTTAAAGGGACAGCTGGAAATGCGAAACCTTCAGAACTGAGATAACGAGAGTGCAGAGACAGTATATTCCGGTAAGGATGAAAGGAAAGGCTGGTAGATGTAAGGAATGCTGGGTGACTAAAGAAATTGAGGGTTTGGTTAAGGAAAAGAAGGAAGCATAAGTCAGGTATAGACAAGATAGATCGAATGAATCTTTAGAATATAAAGGCAGTAGGAGTATACTGAAGAGGGAAATCAGGAGGGTAAAAAGGGGACCTGAGAAAGCTTTGTCAAGTAGAGTTAAGGAGAATCCAAAGGGTTTTTACAAATACATTAAGGACAAAAGGTTAATTAGGGAGAGAATAGGGCCCCTCAAAGATCAGCAAGGTGGCCTTTGTGTGGAGCTGCAGGAAATAGGGGACTAAATGATTATTTTGCATCAGTGTTTACTGTAGAAAAGGACGTGGAAGATATAGAATGTAAGGAAATAGATAGTGACATTTTGAAAAATGTCCATATTACAGAGGAGGAAGTGCTGGATGTCTTGAAACACATAAAAGTGAATAAATCCCCAGGATCTGATCCAGTGGACTCTAGAACTCTGTGGGAAGCGATTGCTGGGCCCCTTGCTGAGATATTTGTATCATCAATACTCACAGGTGAGGTGCCAGAAGACTGGAGGTTGGCTAATGTGGTGCCACTGCTTAAGAAGGGTGCTAAGGACAAGCCAGGGAACTACAGACCAGTGAGCCTAACATCGGTGGTGGGCAAGTTGTTGGTGGGAATGTTGAGGAACAGGATATACATGTATTTGGAAAGGCAAGGACTGATTAGGGATAGTCAACATGGCTTTGTGTGTGGGAAATCATGTCTCACAAATTTGATTGAGTTTTTTGAAGAAGTAACAAAGAGGATTAATGAGGGCAGAGCAGTGGACATTATCTATATGGACTTCAGTAAGGCGTTCGACAAGGTTCTCCATGGGAGACTGGTGAGCAAGGTTAGATCTCATGGAATACAGAGAAAACTAGCCATTTGGATACAGAACTGGCTCAAAAGGTAGAAAACAGAGGGTGGTGGTGGAGGGTTGTTTTTCAGACTGGAGGCCTGTGATCAGTGGAGTACTTCAAGGATTGGTGCTGGGTCCACTCCTTTTCATCACTTATATAAATGATTTGGATGCGAGCACAAGAGGTATAGTTAGTAAGTTTGCAGATGATACCAAAATTGGAGGTGTAGTGGACAGCGAAGAAGGTTACCTCAGATTACAACGGGATCTTGACCAGATGGGCCAATGGGCTGAGAAGTGGCAGATGGAGTTTAAGTTAGATAAATGCGAGGTGCTGCATTTTGGGAAAGCAAATCTTAGCAGAACTTAAACACTTAATGGCAAGGTCCTAGGGAGTGTTGCTGAACAAAGAGACCTTGGAGTGCATGTTCATAGCTCCTTGAAAGTGTAGTCGCAGGTAGATAGGATAGTGAAGGCGGCATTTGGTATGCTTTTCTTTATTGGTCAGAGTATTTAGTACAGGAGTTGGGAGGTCATGTTGCAGCTGTACAGGAAACGATTAGGCCAGTTTTAGAATATTGCATGCAAATCTGGTTTCTTTCCTATTGGAAGGATGTTGTGAAATTTGAAAAGGTTCAGAAAAGATTTAGAAGGATGTTGCCAGGGTTGGAGGATTTGAGCAATTGGGAGAGGTTGAATAGGCTGGGTTGTTTTCCCTGGAACGTTGGAGGCTGAAGGGTGACCTTAGACAAAGTCTCTTGCTTGGGGGGCGGGGAGTCCAGAACTGGAGGGCATAGGTTTAAGATGAGAGGGGAAAGATATAAGAGACCTAAGGGGCAATGTTTTCACGCAGAGGGTGGTACGTGTATGGAATGAGCTGCCAGAGGAAGTGGTGGAGGCTGGTACAATGGCAACATTTAGAAGGCCTTTGGATGGGAATATGAATAGGAAAAGTTTGGAGGGATATGGGCTGGGTGCTGGCAAGTGGGACTAGATTGGGTTAGGATATCTGGTTGGCATGGACGAGTTGGACTGTTTCCGTGCTGTACATCTCTATGAATCTATGACTAATATCTCTCTCTCTCAACCACAAATAATAAAAACATTATACTACCTCGGCTGTTAAAAAGTTGCTGGAAAAGATCAGCAGGTCTGACAATATCTGTCAAGAGAAATCAGAGCTGACGTTTTGGCTCTGGCTCCGCAGTTCTTTTTGCAGCATAATTAAAGTTTGTTAATTAAAAATAAGCTTTGCTTCCAAAGCACCTATCTTCTGAGTATGAACATACCGTCATACGTAACAGTTGAAACGTCAAATCATGGTTTGACAGAGTCGTGCTAAGGTTCAGAAAAGAAATGTTTTACTTCAGGATTTTGGATATCCAGTTGTTGTACTTAATGTTTAATTTCAGAGCAAATTTAGATCATTTTTTTTAATTTTTGTTGTCTCCTCCAGAAATCTCATCTGCTGCAGGTGTCGAACACCTCATAATCCTCATTTTTTTTAAAAAAGGAACAGAATCAGATCTTGATGAAGTTAGATGAAGTAATGGGGGAGGAAGTTCATGTGAAGCATAATCATAAGAATCGAGCATGTGGCCTACCTTTGTGCTGTAAATAGTTTTTAATACAATGCAAGATCTTTCGATTTTGACATTACTGACATATCTGCAAAAGTGTGCTTCATTTCCAAAAATTTGGCTATTCTTTGAAACAGCAATAATGCAGATGTTGACAAAAGGAAAATGGAAGCAATAACTTGATAACTGAGGATAATAAAATGAAACATCTTCCTAAAGGATTTGATATCTTGAAAATCACCACTGTTATTTCCTGGTCTTCAATCACTCCCAATGATCTATGAAGTTGAACAAATTAAGAATCATACTTGCAAACACATTGTGTCAATAAATGAGTGGCAAATGTCAAAGTGGTGGGAAACTCCAAACACTCTAAAATGAGAATTAACAAGCTACTTATGCAAAATATCTATGAGCATGAACACTTAAATAATAGCATAAGCTGGTGTATTTGTATACAACAGGTTAAAAGACAGTTTGATGATAAAATGCTTTAATAAAGTTCACAATTTAAAACTAAACCAAAACAATGTTGTCAATCATCGATACTGAGGAATATTTAAATTTGTTTCAACTCATTTTCATCTCATTATTAATAGGCACTTGTTAGCCTACAAAGGATTTGTATCAATTCAGGGCAATAATCATCCATTTTACCCATGAAAGTTATGATTATCTTTTGCGGTTCTCTCTGATAATACACAAGACAGCAAGGTTCTCCAGTTTACATGGTTCCAGATGGGAATCCTTAAGCTTCTGGCAGAAGAGAGATGAACTGGGTCCCCTTCTGGCTATTCCCTCCATTAGTTGCAACAAGGTTACAATAAAATGATTCCTTCCCTTGTGATTGCCTTTCTCCCATGAACATGAACTTATGTTTTATAAGGAGCTAATCTAATCACGCGTTCTTGAATTTACAAAAAAGAACGATTTTATTAATTACTACATGCATAAAGAACTAGAAATGCAATACATGCATACATACATATTGGAAATAAGAGGAGAGTCTATAAAGATAAGTGTAAAAAAGAAAAATGTGGATTAGTTTCTGAACTGTTTGAGAAGTGCAGATAGTTGAATATTGCAGCAGTAGTAATTGAGATCATCAGTAACATTGACATTAGTCATTGAAAAGTCAGTCTCACAATCCCTAGGTTTGGAGATTTGTTGAGATTCTGTAGTTCTGAGATTCTGTTATTGGTTTTCAGGATGACAGAGAGTCCATCTCTTGTCCTGTTTTCCTTTAGTCTGGCTTCGAGCTAGCTATCTTCCAGAACTCATGAGTGAGAGTTCTTCACTTACTACACATGAATAACGAGCGCACATTTCTTCAACTGTAGCCTTCACAGCACCCTACTCAAATCCAACTGGCACACATGAGAACATTCGGTCGCACCAGTACAGTCTAGCACAGTTGAAACTGGAACAGAAATTGTTGGAAAAACTCAGTAGGTCTGGCAGCATCTGTGGAGAAAAAACAGAGTTAATGTTTTGGGTCCAGTGACCCTTCCTCAGAACTGATGGTAGTTAGGAGAAGGTCCATATGTATGCTGAAAATGGATTGGGGTATGTAGAAGAGGAAACAATACGTGGAGCCCAGAGACAGAAAAACAGTTGAACAGGCAAAGGCACAGCTAAACTGTAACCTGGGGAAATCCATAGCTGTTCATGGGGACCACTAGTGGCTGATAATGGACTGTTTGTGGTAGCAACCCATGTGATGACAGGGTCTGGTGTGCACGTGTTGGGGTAAGATCATGGAAGAAGATGCTCAGGTCCTAAAATTATTGAACTCAATACTGAGTCCTGAAAGCTGCAGGATCCCACAATGGAAAATGAGGTACTGTTCTTCCAGCATGTACTGAGATTCACTGCAGCAAGCATGAGATAAATTGCTGGTCAGGGAACACAGCAGACAACAGGAAATTTCACTGTCATTTGTAGTTGCTCGGCAAAGGGGTCACCCAGTTGTATTTAGTCTCGCAATGTAGAAAAGACCACATTGTGAGCAGTGAATACAGTTGACTAGATTGACTGAAGTGCAGGTAAATCACTGCTGGTCATGGAAGGTATGTCTGGAGCCTTAAATAGTAAAGAGGGAGGAAGTAAATGGGTCAGGTGTTGCACCTTCTGCGATTGAATGGGAAGGTGCCATGGAAGAGAGATATTGGGAGTGGAGGAAGAGTGGACCAGGGTGTCTTGGAGGAACATGACAGGAGGTAGCATCCCTCTGGATGTGACGAAAACGTCGGCTAATGATTCTTTGGATGCGGGTACTGGTGGAATGGTGGGGACAAAAGGGACCTTGTCAGTATTGTGGGTGGGAAGAGAGGCAGTGAGGGCCGAAGTGTGGGAAAGGGGTCAGACACGGTTGAAGGCTCTGTCAACCACAGGTGTGGGGAATTCTCAGGTGGAGGAAGAAGGTTGAGGATACCCCATCACCATGATTGACAGGGCAACCTGCTATTGAGTATTGTGATTTTAGTCCCTCATTATCTTTGTAGTTGCATGAAATCACAGTCCAGTTTGTTTTGACTTGCCTCTTTAAACCTTTGAAGGGCTGTTGTTTGAAGTTTCCTCTGGAGTGGAATTCCATGGATCTCTCTTCCTCTCCAGTCATTTATTTTACATTTGTAGTTATTCTGGCTGTGGTCAGCTACCTTTAAAACATGATATATTTTGGAATTAAAAGTTAAAAATATCCATAGTACTTTAGGGTTCTGACCCATGTTCATGACAGGTTTATACATACATAACATACAGCCTAGACTCAGTAGCACAGCATATTTAGTTAACAAAGTATAGAGAAAGATTATGTACATTATCAATTCTTGCTCATTTACCATCACCCAGTCACTGAGTTGGCTTCCAAAGGTTTGCTACTACCCAGCTCTACCCCACCACCATTGCATTCCTGAACCACTCCACTGCTGATGCTCCAATCCATCCAAATCTGGAAATCAACAGTAAGTGAAAAGGTTTCAGGTTACACAATGAGCAGGGCCAATAGACTGACATTTAACCTTACAAAAATGGAAGACAAGCAGCACCAACTCAATAATTCTATCTTCCAAAACAGATAAACCGTATTGGCAAGTGGAATCAATAATGCCTGTTGTAAAGATCAACATACGAAATAGAAGGCAGGGATTGATTTACCACTCAGTCTAATCACGATCATCAGTAAATGATGGAAGGTGTCATCAACAGGGATATCAAGTAGTACCTGCTCAGTGATCCTCAATTTGGGTTCCACCAGGGTCACTCAGCGCCTGACTTCATTAGAGCTTCGGTTCAAACATGGACAAAACAGCTGAATTCCAGAGAGTGACAACTCTTAACATAAAGGCTGCATTTGGGTGACTGTGGCAGTAAGGAACCATAGCAAAACTGTAATCAATAGGTATCACGGGCAAAACTCTCTGGTCGTTGCAGTCATACCTGACACATCAGAAGATGGACGTGGTTGTTGGAGGTCAGTTTTCTCAGCTCCAGGACATCTCTGCAGGAGTTTTTCAGGGCAACTATCCTCGGCCCAACTATCTTCAGCTACTTCATCAATGGCTTTCTCTCCATCAGAAGGTCAGAAGTGGGGATATTTGCCAACGATTGCACAATGTTTAATGTTCAGTGACTCCTCAGATACTAAAGCAGTCCATGTTCAAATGCAACAAGATCTGGACAATATCCAGGATTGGGCTGACAAGTGACAACTAACATTCATGCCACACAAATGCCAGCCTATGACCAATAAGAGACAATCTCACCACCGTTCCTTCATAATCAAATGGTGATAACATCACCAAATCCCCCACAATGGCCTGGGGTTATCATTGATCAGAAACTCAACTGGACTAATTACATAAACAACCGACCGACTCCCACAGCTACCTAGACTACACCTCTTCCCACCCTGCCCCCTGTAAAAACGCCATCCCATATTCCCAATTCCTTCATCTCCGCCGCATCTGCTCCCAGGAGGACCAGTTCCAAAACCGTACAACCTCCTTCTTCAAGGACCGCAATTTCCCGTCAGACGTAGTCGACAATGCTCTCCACCGCATCTCTTCCACTTCCCGCTCCTCCGCCCTTGAGCCCCGCCCCTCCAACCGCCACCAGGACAGAACCCCACTGGTCCTCACCTACCACCCCACCAACCTCCATGTACAACATATCATCCGCCGCCATTTCCGCCACCTCCAAACGGACCCCACCACCAGTGATATATTTCCCTCCCCTCCCCTATCAGCGTTCCGAAAGGACCACTCCCTCTCGTGACTCCCTCGTCAGGTCCACACCCCCCACCAACCCAACCTCCACTCCCGGCACCTTCCTCTGCAACCGCAAGAAATGCAAAACTTGCGCCCACACTTCCCCCCTTACTTCCCTCCAAGGCTCCAAGGGACACTTCCATATCTGCCACAAATTCACTTGCACCTCCACACACATCATCTATTGCATCCGCTGCACCCGATGTGGCCTCCTCTATATTGGGGAGACAGGCTGCCTACTTGCGGAACGTTTCAGAGAACACCTCTGGGACACCCGGACCAACCAACCCAACCACCCCGTAGCCCAACACTTTAACTCCCCCTCCCAGTCCACCAAGGACATGCAGGTCCTTGGACTCCTCCATCGCCAGACCATGGCAACACGACGGTTGGAGGAAGAGCGCCTCATCTTCTGCCTGGGAACCCTCCAACCACAAGGGATGAACTCGGATTTCTCCAGTTTCCTCATTTCCCCTCCCCCACCTTGTCTCAGTCAAATCCCTCGACCTCAGCACCGCCTTCCTAACCTGCAATCATCTTCCTGACCTCTCCGCCCCCACCCCACTCCGGCCTATCACCCTTACCTTGACCTCCCTCCACCTATCGCATTTCCAAAGCCCCTCCCCCAAGTCCCTCCTCCCTACCTTTTATCTTAGCCTGCTGGACACACTTTCCTCATTCCTGAAGAAGGGCTTATGCCCGAAATGTCGATTCTCCTGTTCCTTGGATGCTGCCTGACCTGATGCGTTTTTCCCGCAACACATTTTCAGCTAATTAATAAACACAGTGGCTACAAGAGCAGGTCAGAGACTAGGAATACTGCAACAAGTAACTTACCTCCTGACACCCCAAAGATTGTCCATCATCTTCAAGGCACAAGTCAGGAGTGTGATGGAATAATTCGCACTAGCCTGATTGAGTGCAACCCCAACAACACTCAAGAAGCTTGACACCATCCAGGACAAAGCCGCCCACTTGATTGGCACTACATCCAGGTGAAAGTGAGGACTACAGATGCTGGAGAGGAGAGTCAAGAGTGTGGTGCTAGAAAAGCACAGCAGGTCAGGCAGCATCCGAGGAACAGGAGAATCAACATTTCAGACAAAAGCCCTTCATCAGGAATGAGGCTGTGAGCCGAGGGGGTGGGATAGGTCATGAGGGCGGTGCCAAGTTGGAAGGTCGGAACTGGGATAAAGTGGGGGGAGGGGAAATGAGGAAACTGGTTAAATCCACATTGATGTTATGTGGTTGGACAGTCCCAAGATGGAAGATGAGGCGTTCTTCCTCCAAGCATCAGTGGTTAGGGCTTGGTGATGGAGGAGGCCCAGGAACTGCATGTCCTTGGCAGAATGGGAGGGGGAGTTAAAGTGTTCAGCCACGGGGGGGGGGGCAGGTTGCTGCAGGTGTCCTTGAGATGCTCTCTGAAGCCCATTGCGATTAGACATTTTGTCTCCCCAATGTAGAGGAAACCGCATTGGTAGCAACGGATACAGTAAATGACATGTGTGGAACTGCAGGTAAAACTTTGAGAGAGGCCCTCCTTTGGGGCCTTGGATGGAGGTGAGGGAAGACATGCTGATGCAGGTTTTGCAATTCCTGCTGTGGCAGGGGAAGGTGAGGGAGGATCGGTTGGTGGGGGGGTGTGGATGTGACAAGGGAGTCGCAGAGAGAATGGTCTTTATGGAAAGCGGATAGGGGTGGGAGGGAAATGTATCTTTGGTGGTGGGGATCATTTGTAGGTGGTGGAAATGGCGGAGGATGATACAATGTATACGGAGGTTGGTGGGTGGAAGATGAGGTCTGGGGGATTCTGACCTTGTGGTTAGAGAGATGAGGTTCGAGGGCAGGGGTGTGGGATCTGGATGAGATACGCTGGAGGGCATCATCAACCACGTGGAGGGGAAATTGTGGTCTTTAAAGAAGGACACTATCTGGTGTGTTCTGTTGTGGAACTGGTCCTCTTGGAAGACATGGCACTACATCCACCATGGACACTCAGTATAGATGTGTAGATGCACTGCAGAAATTCAAAGAGACTCAGAAGGCACCTTCCAAACCCACGACCATTTCCATCTAAAAGGACAAGGGCAGTAGATATATGAGAACACCACCACTTTCAAGTTCCCCTCCAAGCCACTCACCATCCTGATTTGGAAATATATCGCCGTTCTTTCACAGTCGCTGGATCAAATCCTGGAATTCGTTCTCTAATGGCTTGGTGGGTCACCCCACAGCAGGTGGACTGCAGCAGTTCAAGAAGGCAGCTCAACACCAGCTTCTCAATAGTAACCAGAAACGGGCAATAAATGCTAGCCAGCCAGTGACACTCACATCCCACAAATGAATACATTTTTTAAAAATGACAAAACTTCTTGCTCCATTCCATTCACACTACAACAAAGGCAGGAAGAGGAATTACTCAACTAAATTGCAGAGAACTAGCAGAAACTTGAAGGACTGAATTGGTTCTTTCTGTACTGTTGACATCTTATAATTTTATTTGATACAAATGTAGAGTAGTAAGCACAGGCAGTTGGGGAGGGCAGTCCCATTTGACCACTGCATCAATTAAACTGTAGCCATGTGAAAATCCACATGAATTAGAGGATTTTTCCAATTCAGTTCCAGCAAGGTGAGTCAGGATAGATAAGTTTGAAAAAAAAAGTAAACACAGAAGAATATGCATTCTTAAAACAATGGGACCATGGACTTCAGTCAACCTATTGATAATTGGTGATGAATCTTGCTAAGGACAGAGAGTTAGATTTAGTTATTGAGATATAAGAGGCATAGTCTGATTAGCCTGCACCTCTAAAGTTCAAAATCCTTAACTTGTCCAATAAAAGACAATTTCAAAATCATAGGTTAAAACCCTACTTAAGGTCATAACTTTAAATTTGTCATTTTTAATTGCATAACTAACTTAACAGCAAGGGACAGATACATACAAATTAGTATTGACATATAGGTCTCAGAAGAGTGCCCTCACAGTTGGTATCACAGTGAAGCAGTATGGGAAATGTGTCCTCATGGTTTATAGTTTCTAAGAGCTGTACACTGTAGTAACAACAAACAGGAAACAAGTGATCTTATTTGATACCAAGCAACTTCCAAAAGGCTTATTTTGAAGGGGTAATTCAAGCAGGATAGCTGAAAACTGTAGCGTGCTTCTCCTGCTCTATGTGAGAATCCGGGTATATTTCCAGTACTCAGGACCAGCACGTCTGCAGGAAATGTCTCTAGCTGCACCTCCTGGAAGCTCAGTTTTTGGAGCTCAAGTGGCAGCTGGAGACACTGTGGAGCATCTGTGAAGCTGAGGTAATTGTGGACAACACATACAGAGAAGTGGTCAGACCACAGGGTAAGATTCCACAGGCAGAAAGGAAATGGGTGACCACCAGGCATGTTAAGAAATCTAAGCAGACAATGCAGAAATCCCCTGTGGCCATTCTCTTGAAAAACAGATATATTGTTTTGGGTGCCATTGAGGGGAACAGAGTTTCAAGGGAAAACAGCAACAGCCAAATTCATTGCACCACAGTTGGCTCTGTTGCACAGGGGAGAAGCAAAAAAGAAAGACGGTGAAGTTGCATTACTGGTTAAAGAAGATATAAACACAATCTTGACAGAAGATATTTCTATAGCTCAATATAGAATCTGTGTGGGTAGAACTCAGATGATAAATACAGCTGTTGTGGATAAAATGATCAAGGGATATGGGGAAAGGGTAGGATTAGGGTACTGAACTTGATAATCACTCATCACATTGAATAAGGAAGCAAGCTCAAATATAGTCATAGAGCTGTAAAGCATGGAAACACACCCTTTGGTCCAACTCATCCATGCCAACCAGCTAGATATCCTAAATTAATCTAGTCCCATTTACCAGCATTTGGCCCATTCCTGATGAAGGGCTCTGGCCTGAAACGTCGATTCTCCTGCTCCGAGGATGCTGCCTGACCTGCTGTGCTTTTCCAGCAACACACTCTCGACTTTGGCCCATATCTCCCAATCCCTTCCTATTCATGTCCCCATCCAGATGTCTTTTAAGTGTTGTAATTATACCAGCCTCCACCATTTCCTCTTGCATCATATGCCATACACACATCAATCTCTGTGTGAAAAAGTTGCCCCTTAGGTCCCTTTTCAACCTTTCCCCTCTGACCTCTAGTTTTGGACTCCCCTACCCAGGGGAAAAGACCTTGGCAATTTAACCCTATTCATGCCCCTTGTGATTTATAAACTTCTAAGATCACCCCTCAGCTTTGGATGCTGCAGGGAAAATGGCCCCAGCCTATTCAGCCTCCCTATAAGTCAAACCCTCCAATCCTAGCAACATCCTTGTACATCTTTTCTGAACCCTTTCAAGTTTCACAACATCATTCCTATAGCAGGGAGATCAGAACTGAATGCAGTATTCTAAAATACAACATGACCTCCCAACTCCTAAACTCAAATACACTGACCACTAAAGGCAAGCATACCAAGCACCTTCTTCACTACCCTGTCTGAAAAGAACTGCAGAGGCACTGGTCTGTCACTAATTCACCCCTTATTTAGTTGTGCATAGTATACAGGCTGTCGTCAGCCAGCTCAGAGTCAGCCACCTGAACTGAGGAGATGCTAAATCCTCTGTCAATATTGGTCAGTCAGGGCTTCCTGATTGGGCTATTAACCTGGGCCAATCAAAAATCTCATAGTCAATGAGGTCCACCTGGTTTCAAACACGACAGTGCCTACGTCGAGGAACTATGAACTTGCATTCTAAGGTCTCTCCTACTCATATCTTCCATGTTTCTATAGATAATAACTGCTGAAATCCCCAACAGAAATTTGTATTTCTAATAAGAAGGCTCATTGCACCTGATCAAACACATTCTCAACATCCAAGGGATATTGGCACTTAGAAAACTATTGATTTTCTTTAAAGAAAATAATCTCACTAAAATAGTCTTTAGTAAAAACTTTGCATTTTCATACAAAAAAACCCTCTAGTGCCTTCAAATACATAAGATCCATTTCATCTCCGTTTAATGCTGTGTGGACAGAAGTACATAGCTCAAGGTATAAACAATTTATGCATTATTTCAAGTATTCATAAGTGTAGTGTTTAATGATACAGTTTTTGAGCTAATCACCAGTGATTCAATGATATATTTAGTGTGACAAACATTAATAATGCATCATTGGTGCAGAAGGAATACTAAAGTTAGCTTTGAGAACCAAAGTTAGCTATGAATACTATAGAAAGTCAAATCCACTGGATTATCAGTGCTTCACAATCATTTATGTTTTACACTGTGTTGCATTTTCATTTTTTGTAACATTTCAGCCAGGTCTTGATTCTTGCACTTAGTTAAATCATTTACTGAGATATTTCCACACAGATCATTCCCTCCGCAACTCCCTTGTTAGGTCTATGGTCCCCACCAACCCACCCTCCACGTTCCCATGCCACCACAAGAAATGCAAAACCTGCGCACACACCTCTCCCCTCACTTCCATCCAAGACCCCAAAGGATCCATCTACATCCCACAGAGATTTACCTGTACTTCCACACGTCATCTACTGTGTCCACTGCTCTCAATGTGGTCTCCTCTACACTGGGGTGGCAGGTTGCCAACTTACGGAACATTTCAGAGAACATCTCTGGGACACGCACTAAACAACCTCACTGTCCTGTGGCCGAACACTTCAACTCCCCCTCCACCAAGGGCATGCAAGTCCTGGGCTTCCTCCACTGCCAAACTCTAGCCACCTGACGCCTGGAGAAAGAACGCCTCATCTTCCACTTTGGGACCCTCCAACCACACAGGACCAATGTAGATTTCAACAGTCTCTTCATTTCTCCTCCCCTCCACCTTATCCCAGATCCAACTTTCCAACTCGCCAGTTTTCTTGAATTGTCCTACCTGTCCATCTTCCTTCCCACCTAACTGCTCCACCCTCCTATCACCATCACCTATCGCATGTTATGCTACCTTACCCACAGCCTCACCACCTTCCCATTTATCTCTCAGCCTCCTTGGGCCACCCATCATTCCTGATGAAGAGCTTATGCTCGAAATGTCGACTCTCCTGCTCCTTGCTTGCTGCACCACACTTTTCTACTTTGATCTCCAGCATTTGCAATCCTCACTTTCACCTGGATATTTCTCCAGTAACCAATTAGTTCTATGATTTGTTCATTTATTTTCACTACTTATTTCAGTGTTACAGTTTGCCTTCTTCTCTGCTCAAATCTCAGCCCTTTTGAAAGTTTCCCATAGTCATAGCTTAGTTCAGTAGCTACCTGTAATTTCTTCACTCCCACAAATTCCGAAAGCAAGGTACGTGTCTTGGCCAACTTCAGTAAGACATAGCATAACACTTTTAATAATTTAAATGCAATTAGATCAAACAATGAAATGGTATTCAAGTCGATATTTTTTAATTCTAGCATTTTCTTTAAGTGAGGACTTGTAAAGAGTCATGTTCAATGATACAACTACAACTTAAGTGAAACAACTTTAGCACATCACATTTTCCCAATGAAGCCAAAGTAAAGGTTGTAGTTAGGTTCTGTAGGATCCTCCTCATTTGAAAAAAAACCTGTACTATTTACGGTACCAAATTTCTATATTGATCAATGGAATAACTTAAAATATATTTTAAAATATGAAAGAAATAGATAACTTTCCACTTTCCTCCAGCTTTCTGTTAAGGTTAATTCCTGAACCCCATGCTTATACAAGCCCATACCCAAGCCCATTCAATACATTAATGGCTGATCTGACTGTAACCTTAAATCTGCATTCTCAACGACCCCAAAAAGTTTATCCCTTTTCTTAACAAGAATCTCTCAAAAATATTGAAAGACTTGGCTCCTCCTACTTTTTGAGGAAGAGAATTCGTAAGACTCTCAATCCTCAAAGAAAATGTCTGACTCATTTGTTCTAAATGCGTGAAGCCTGATTTTTAAACACTGACCCCTAGTTCTATCTTCTTCCATAAAGTGAAGCATCCTCTCCACATCTAGAGTGTCAAAATCCCTAAGGATCTTAACATGTTTCAACCAAGTCATCTCCTACTCTTCTCAATTCCAGCAGATTCAGCCTAATCTGTTTGATTTGTCTTCCTGACACAGGTCAACCATTCCAGGTATTAATCTAGTAAGGCTTCTCTGGACTGCTTCAAAATTATTAAACATGGCCATCAGTACTGGCACACTACTCCAGATGTGTTCAGTATAGCCTTACTATTCTTGTATTCAATTCCACTCACAAGTTCTTTAACTTTCCTAATTACTTGCTCTACTTGCACACTAGGCTTTTGAGATTCATGCACAAGGACATCAAGATCCCTCTGCATCTTAAAGCTCTACAATCTCTCAACATTTAGATATTACGCTTCCTTTTTATTTTTCTTTCCTAATGAACATTTTCACATTTTCCCACATTAAACTCCATATACCAATATTTTTGTCCATTCACAATCTGTCTATAACTTTAATTCCCTTGTGTCCCCTTCACAACTTGCTCCCCTATTCATTTTTATGTCACCATCAAATGCAACAACTATACCTTCAGACTTTCATCCAAAGTCATTTGTATAAATTGGAAACAATTGAGGATCCAGCACTGAACCCTGTGGCACACCATGTTTACATCTTGCCAACCTGAAAAAGAACCATTTATGCCAGTTCTGATTCCTGTTATCCAGCCAATCTTCTACTCATTTCAATATGCTACCACAACACCACCATCTTGTGCAACAACCTTTGATGTAGCACCTTATTGAATATATTCTGGAAATCGTGTGCAGTACAGAGACATGTGACACCTTCTCAAAGAATTCAACCAGTATGCTTGGTCAAATAGGTCTTCCCTTCCACAAAGCCATGTTGACTCTGCTGGATTACTTCGAACTTATCCAAATTGTCCTACAACGTCTTTAATAATGGCTTCAAACATCCCTAGATGATAAGCTAACTGGCCTACAGCTTCCTGCTTTGTTTCCCTCTCTTTTTGAACATTTGCTATCTTCCAAATATAATGGGACCATTCCCATATCAAAGGGGTTTTGGAAGCTTTAAACCAATGCAACAACTATTTTACTGGCCACTTCTTTTAAGAACCTAGAATGAAGTCCAACAGGACCCAAGCATTTGTCAGCCTTCAGCTCAAATAACTTATTCGTTAGCACTTCTTTGATTGCAATTTTTAGGCGTTCTTCCTCCCTCCTTTCTATTTCCTGATTTATCACTGCTTCTGGGATATTACTTGTATTCACTGTAGTCAAATGAAGTGCAAAATTCCTGTTCCATTTTCATCATTTTCCATTCTCATTTTCTAGAGGACCAATACTCACTTTGTTAACTCTTCTTTAAATATTTATAGAAATCCTTACTATCTGTTCTTAGATTTCTGGCTAGGTTTATCCTGTACTCTAACTTTTCCCTCCTCATTAATTCTTCTGTTTATTCTTTTCCTTTTTTTACATTCTCCAACCATTTAATCAGTCACATCTTTTCATTATTATATTCCTTCTTTTAGTTTGATACAATCTTTAATATTTCTAGTTAACCACAGATGTCACATCCATCCCTTCAAATTCTTCATATTCTTCTGAAGGTATCTATTGTTTGTATTCTGAAACATTCATGGACTTGTCTAGGCTGACTTAGAAGATCTGACTTTTCCAGATGATGTCTGGATTTGCTTTTATTGATTCTTCTCAGGTCTATTAACATTGCCATTTTTGAGAAATTTATGGAGGAGGTAAAGGCCTTGTGGTATTATCACTAGACTATTAATCCAGAGATGCAGGTAGTGTTCTGGGGAACCATATTGAAACTATGGTAGATAGTGGAATTTGAATTCAATATTTTTAAAAATCTATAAGTAATGGGCTAACGATGACCATGATACCATTGTGGATTGTTATAAAAACTCATAAGTTTACTGATGTCTTTAGGGAAGGAAACTGCCATCCTTACCTGGTCTGGTCTACATGTGAATCCAGACCACAGCAACGTGGGTGAATCGTAACTAGCCTCTGGGAAATTAAGGATGGACAGTAAATGGTGTCCTATCCAGGGATGTCCACATTCCATGACTGAATTTTTTAGGAATCTCCTGTTCTTCTCCCAGTAAATCCATTTACTGGAAATGGGTTCAGAGGGATTACCGTGCCCTTTTTCCAACAGGCATTTCATCACAACGGCCATGACCTTCAATGTGCAAAGGTAAATAAGGACTACATGTAGTTGATCTTCCCATTTCAGAAGAGCAGTACAGGTTTGTTTCATTTTCAATGGATTTAAGGAGTAATGCTGCATTTTGAATCCTACTTAATATCTTTCAACAAAAAATCTACACAGAATATCAGAAAACAAACTAATTTACAGAGGCTGTAAACACATTTATTTTTACTGCTGCTTTTATTGACCCTATAAACAAACAAATAATATCAACATTCACTTCTGCTGTTGCTCAGCAACAATCACATGCAAACTGACTCTCATTTACACATTTCATTGTAGTGTCAGAGAGGCTTTAGAATGAACACAATTTCTTTAGGCAAGTAGATTAAGAAAATTAAAATTAAAATGATCAAACATAATCACCTTATTTTAAGTTGGCCTAATTTTCAATTAAGCTGTGTAAATAGTCAAGGAAAGGGAATCAGGAACATCACATCAATATTTAATATGCAGTGACACCAGTGAGTAAAGGCAGAATGCTAGTGTCATTCTACACTATTTTGTTTTGTTAGATATCCCCTTTTCTGAAAATAACCACGACAATCAAACTGTTCAGGAATGCAAGATCATGAATGCATGTACTTCTATGGTAATACAACTATTAACTATTGTGTCCAAGTCACAAATCACATTTGTGTGATCGTGACAAAGTAAACTTTCCTTACTCATCCTCTTTCAACATTTGTCCACTGCCATCCAGCCGATGGGATTGCTTTCAATGTAGTGGCTTTTCTAGCTTCTCCTGCAGCATCATCTCTCTTGAACCCCAAGGATCTATCATTTGCCTCTTCCGCTTTCCATTCCACACATTGGTGACATCATGCAAAGTCACAGAGTTGGTTTCACAAGTATACCTGGTGCTCTACAGCCTCTCTGAATTCCTCCATCGATGCTAAATTATCAGACTGCTTATCCAACAAGTGGTATTAGATAAACAGAAATTTCCTTCAACTCAATGTTCAAAAGACTGAAGCTATTGTTTTCTCCCCACTCCAAATTTCATTCCCTTTGTATCAATTATATTCCACTTCCTGGCAAGTCTGAGATTAACCCAGTTGGTTTGCAACCTTGGTGTCACATTGATCCCAAGATGAGATTCCATCTTCATATTTGTGCCATCATTAAGACCACATATTTTCAGCCCCATTACATTGCTGGACTTCACCCCTGTCTCAACTCAAAGACCAAAACCTCCTGCATGCTTTTGTTATTTTAAGCTCCAATGATTCCAATGTTCTCTTGGCTGGTCTCCCACATTTAATCCATTATAAATTTGAGGTCATTCAAAACTCAGCCACACATCTGTTAACTCTTAGCAAATCTCATTTCTCTATCAACAGACTGATAGAAGTACCCAGTTGAACAGCATCTTGATCTTTTCATTCTTGTTTACAAATCCTTCCGTGGCCTTACCACTTTTTATCTCTATAATCTGATCCAATGTGGATCCATTTCTTATGTGACTTGCTGCCTTACTTTTATAATTTTCCCATTAAGCAGCTTAATATATTTTATTGCATTAAAGATGCACTAAGAAAATTGAATTCACATACTTTTGCAACTTCAGAAATGTACATCTTACTGACTTGAGACTTGGTCCAAAATTTTGACTTTTCACAAAGGATGGATTTTCAGTGCATCTTGCAAGCTGCAATGGAGAATGTTTGTTGTGTGGGCACAGAGCTGGGGCAATTAGAAAAACGCCCTTCGTACCCAACACAACTGGTCAGTTCCAATATTGCTTAAAAGGCCCTAAAAGCAGAACCCTCACCTCATAAGACACTGCTGTATCAATTCATGTTGCCATGCCACCGCCACTCCCTTTATCCCCTAATCACCCTAATCCTTTCAAATTGCTCACACAACCCATTGTCACTTCATACTACATCCACTGTTCAATCCCCATAAAACTCCCATGAACACCTGCCCCCAGTAAACTGTAATGTCCATGGCCACTCGGTATGCATCAGGTGCAGTTTTTTGCTAAATTACAGCAATGGGAATTATTTTAAAATTGTTGGGACAAAAATCAAACTGCAAACAACATGATAAAGGAGATACATTCTGTTTACAAAACCCACACCAGCACACAAAAAGTGTCTGGCAGGAAGTACAATGTTCCTGTTGACCTCAATGGTGTTTCCAACCAGAGAAGTGCATATGCATTTTGTTGTACCCAAGGCTCTCCTGACCCATCAAAAGGCTACATGAAAATGGCCTGGATAAGGAAGGCAGAGGGAAATTGCTTTCCTAGCAAAGAAAAATTTAAGTTTAGAGTTTTGCAACCCAAATCATACCTACATTAGGTGGTGAAAACCTGTCACAGGACTTGGGTGCAATGCAGCAAAAGACATCAATAAGCATCAATTTTAAAAAGTCAAAAATGTTACTGAGTACATCACAAATACATTACCTCCCTTGTGGCTTCTGCTGTCAAAGATCACAGATCCTTCCTTTTCCTCTAAATTAATGATTGTAATGCAATCCCAAAGCTCTAAAGGATCAGGCTGACAAGAGAACAGGGAGGTGCTCATTATTGTTCATTCTTGTCTTTTTGATATTTATCATAGTCAGCAGACTAACTTCTGGAGAATGCCAGGCAGAAACAAGTAGATAGCTAATGAATTTTTAATCACACTTTGCATTTCCTTTCCTATGGCATCACTTTAATCAATGTTTTGCTCCATGTTGATTAACATAAGAATTTTGATATGTAACTTTAACTTTTGTGATCCATACTTCAGAACTTTTTAAAATTTTTACAGCTTCAAAACAGTTAGAATAATATTTTTCTTAATTTAACTCAATTTTACTTTGTCGCACCAATATAATTTGAAATTTAAATACTTTGCAGTAGGTTAGACAGCGACATTTGCAATTTGCATTCCAGTTTTAAACTCTATGCAAATTAATGAACTAATCATCACTTTTCTGGTTTGCCCATGAGGGATCTATGTGGAACTAGTTCTGAGAGTTTCAACTCAGCTTGCAGTATGAGCACAGCATAATATTGCTCCTAATTTGGTAACTAATGATCATCTTCAACAGATCAGTGGACAAAGTATGTAAGAGTGAGCACTTTGTTGGGTGGCAGAGGTGAAGAAGCCTGATTCTGTATCTCATGTCCAGACAATTTCCACAGTTACATTGTTTAAGTAATAAGGATGACAAGTGTACTGCAGTTCTTCATAGGTAGCATTCATGACTGGAACATGTTCCCTTCCTGAACCTTTACGTTCAAATTCAATGTTCAGCTAGTTCATGCAACACATAGATGTGAGGGAGGTAAGATGAGGAAAGAATCCCTGCATAGAATCCCTACAGTGTGGGAACAGGCCGTTTAGCCCAACAAGTCCACAACGACCCTCCAAAGAGTATCCCACCCAGACCATTCCCCTATCCTATTACTCAACATTTCACCTGACTAATGCACTTAATCTACACATCCCTGAATACTATGGACAATTTAGCTTGGCCAATTCACCTAACCTGCACACCTTTATGACTGTGGGAGGAAACTGGAGCACCCGGAGGAAACCTATGCAGACACTGGGAGAATGTACAATCTCCACACAGACAATTTGCCAGAGGCTGGAATCGAACTTGGGTCCCTGGTGCTGTGAGGCAGTGCTAACCACTGAGCTGCACCCAACTACAACAAAAGATGATCACATGTGGAAAAGAATGAGCCAAATTTAACAATGTGAAGAGAATCCCAATGAAAGGTTATCAACTTTACGTGTTAATCCCCATTCGACTCCACACGTTATCTGTCCTGCTTAGTATTTCCAGCATTCTTCTTAATGCAGACATGGGAAATTTAAAATATTTTGCTTTTGTATTATGGTGAGAAGAGTGTTTGCACCTTCCAATTTAGATAATTTAGCACACTTTCTTTAAAATTCCAAATTTCAGAAAGGTGAAAGGTTTGATAAAAAGAAGTGCACAGATAAGCAGATGTTTATAATGTTACACCATTGCATAATGATCTGAATACTTCAAAATTAATTAAGGTCCAACATTCTACTAATGAATCTCCCTTGATTGCACTTAGTCAGAGGAAATAATTGCTGTTACAAATCTAAGCATCAATTCCAATGATTAGAAACGTGATGTCTGGCATCCTTCCATCCTGTGAAAGAGGATGGGAATGCATCCTTAAAGTTCTACCAAATCAAGGGTTTTATATACCAGTACATACTTGTGGTAATGTTTATGATTAGTTCAGTATTTACTAGCTTATATCAATAATTCAAGTTTTGCCACAAGGAATAGTATCAGGGCTGCTAAGCTTATGGTGAATGGACTTGTAATTTCATGTACACAAAATGCCATTTCAGAATCATTTTTTGGTGTTTTAGGAATAGAATTCTATAAAAGTTCTTCCATTATTCTTTACAGGTGACTTCTATTTTTATATGTTTAACCTGCGCATTTACTAAATACTTGCCAGTTTTAAAGCTTACAGACAGTATGTAAAGTCTATGACTTGCTGCTACCCATCTTGTACTTAGCGGCAATGGGAAAGAGAACAGGGATTTCACCACACTTGAAGCATCAACTCAGATGAGCAGCACTTGTCAGAGGACAAGCTATAAATAGCAAAAGTATATAATAACTAAGACACAGCTGGAATTTAAGGCCACAGGTGCTAGGTTTCTGAAGGATGAGTTTGCACATTTGCTGCAGAGGACTTGGATGCTGAACATGAGGAGTGCGACCACTGTGAGAAGCTGGTGGGTAGAAATCAAGAAACGCTAAGGGCATTGAGCTGCCAGTGCTTTTATGTAATTGCATAGTTCGAGGCAAGCCCACTTCGAACTTGTGTCAGGACTTACTGCAGTGGAATACTTTGATTTCTGTTTTTCCTTTCAAAGTGAATAAGCTCACATTTTGCCACATTGTATTCCATGCAACAAATTTTTACCACTGTTTAGAGGCTCCAAAAATGGCAATATATTTTCAAGTCAGGATGGTGTGTGCCTTGGAGGAGAATTTGCAAATGGGGTTCTACCTATTATCCTTTTTTATCTAGGAGTTAGAGGCCTCAGGTTTGAAAGGTGCCCATAGCAACCTGGTGATAAATTCAATGCATCTTTTACTGGTACATACAACTATCATTGTGAATTGGTGGTGACGGGACTGACAAAGCGCTGTACAGGAGGCTGCTAGATAAGAGCTAAATAAAAACCCATGGTATTAGGTGTAAGGTACTTGCATGGATAGAGGGTCAGGTAAATTGGGAAGGGCTGAGAGTAGAAATAAAGGGGTCTTTTTCGGATGGCAGCTGGCAATTAGCGGAGCTCCACAGAGGTCCATATTAGGACCACAACTATTCACATTAAACAGAGTTAGAAAACCTTGCCCACCCCAGACCAACACCGGCTCCTCCACATCACTTTAAATATGGACAATCGAGATGAAGAACTGAGGACATTGTTGCTAGGTTTGCATATGACAAAGATAAATGGAGGGATAGGTGATGTTGAGGAAGGGGGAGGCTGGAGAATGATATGGACAGGTTAGGAAAGTGGGCAAAGATGTGGCAGATGAATTCAATGTGGGAAACTGAGATGACGCACTATGTTGGAAGAGTAGAGGCATAGACTATTTTTCATGTCGGGAAAGGTTGCAGAAATGAAAGCATAAAGAGAATTAGGACTCCGAGTTCAGGATTCTCTTAGGGTTAAGATGCAAGTTCGGGGATCTAAGATGGCGGCGATCTGAGAAGATCACACTGCAGAGCTTCGCATCGCAGCAGGAGCAGGACGGTCCTTTAGCCCACGCAACCCAGGTCATCAGGATTTCTTGGGGTATTGGAAAGATTGTGGAGCCCCAAGAAACATTTAAAAATTGACTTACCTGTATTTTCAGCTGTCCAGAAATGCCTAAAAAGGGAGGAGGAGCATCTGAGGCCAGGCCTGCAGCTCAGCCTGCAGCAGCCTCAGAGCCAATTACTCTCCAGGACCTGGTGAACCAGCTCTCAAAATCTCGCAAGATATTGGGGAAACAGATCGAAGAGAAGCTGGCTCCAGTCTCTCTCATGCTGCAGAAACATGAGCAGCAGCTGGGAGACCTGGAGAAGAGGATGGATGAGGTGGAGCACAGGTCAGTGGTGGAAGCTGATGCCTGTTCATTCAAGGATGAGATCCAAGCCCTGAAGACTCAGGTTCGTAATTTGCGTGACCAAGTGGATGATCTTGAAAACAGGGGCAGGAGAAACAACATTCGGAACATCGGTCTGCCCGAGGGTAAGGAAGGTGAGCGGCCTGCGGAATTTGTTGAAGATTGGCTTCCGAAATTCCTTGACTTGGAGACTGGCATGAGAGGATTGAAGAGAGACGGCTCACCGGGTCGCAACACGGAGGTTGGATCTGGATCAACACCCTCGTCCTTTCCTGGTGTGGTTCCATCATTACCGGGATAAGGAGAGAGTCATGGAGGCTTCCAGACTCCAGGGGAAGGATCCAAAGGCCCTAATTTACGAGGGATCTAAGATCATGTTTTTTCAGGACTTTTCAGTGGCGGTGATCCAGAAACGAAAATCGTATGATGGTGTCAAAAGAAGATTGAAGGAGCTTGGGATTCAGTACTCCCTGAGATATCCAGCAGTGCTTTGGATAACCTTAGATGGATCCATGCATCTCTTTGACTCATCGGAGAAGGCAGAGACTTTATGGACAAACTAACCTAATTTAAACAATTGTAGTATGTATAAATATTGTTGCTTGGGTATGCATTTATCATTCTGTAAAAGAAATGGAGGAAATCCGGTTGGAGCTTTGTTTTTCCCCTTTTTTTTCCTCTATTGATAATAATTTGGTTCAAACTATGTCTGGCGGTGGTTAAGATGTACATTTTAAATTTCTAAGTTAGGACATACCAAAGGACGGGTGGGGTATTTATTCTCCTTTTTTTAATAAAATAATTTTTTTTATTCATATTGATATTCTTTGGGGTGTTTATTCTTTTTAGCTTGTGCTTGCGATGCGGCTCTAACTGGGAGAAGTGAAGGTGGTTGAGATGGTTAGATGCCTATTTATGGGCAGTTCAGGACGGGTAGTTGCCCCCTCCGGGCAGGGGGTGAGTTCCCCTACTCAGCGCCATTGGCGCTTTATATGTTGGTTTGGTTTCTGGTTCTTGTTGTTTTTTATTTTTAATAATTTTGTATGTTTGTTAAATGTAGTGGTTTTAGTTTATGTAGTTAAGAATCACACAACACCAGGTTATAGTCCAACAGGTTTAATTGGAAGCACATTGGAAGCAACGCTCCGAAAGCTAGTGTGCTTCCAATTAAACCTGTTGGACTATAACCTGGTGTTGTGTGATTTTTAACTTTGTACACCTCAGTCCAACACCAGCATCTCCAAATCATTAGTTTATGTAGTTTTTATATTTGGTGGACCATGCGACACTAAGGCTCAGCAATTTGTGGTTCGGGTTCCTCCTCTCTGGAATTTAAATGTAATTGCAAAAGATTATGGCTAATGATTTGATTAAATGGTGTACCTGGAATATCAAGGGAAGTCACTCACCAACTAAGTGGAAGAAGGTACTCTTGAGTCTTAGAAAGGAGAAGGTGGATATTGCTTTGTTACAGGAGACACATTTGGATGACAAGGAGCATCTGAAATTACTGCAGAATGGCTTTGACCGAGTTTATTTTTCATCATTTAATATCAGAAGTGGGGAGTGGCTATATTGGTTAGGAAAAATCTCTCATTTAAATTGTTGGAATGTGTTAAAGACACATTTGGGAGGTTTGTAATTCTTAAAGCCTTGATAAATGGGGAAGAATATGGCATTTTAAATGTTTATTGTCCCCCAGCTCATCCTCTTAAATTCTTGGTAGATGCTTTTTCTAAACTGATAAGTCTCAAGTCTTGGCACATCATTATAGGGGGAGATTTTAACTGCCTCATGGACCCCACAGTAGACAGGTTGCCTAAAGGTCCCTCGATACCCTCTGCACAAACTAAACAGTTATTGGGTTTGTGTGGAGAATTAGGATTGGTGGACGTCTGGAGGTGTCTCCACTCTCCAGGTAGGGATTTCATAATTTTCTCCAAACCGCACAGATGTCACACAAGGATTGATTTTTTTCTGACCCCTGCAGTAACCCTGGATCTGGTGGCATCCTGTATGATTGGTAATATTGCCAAGTCTGATCATGCTCCAGTGTACCTCATGGTTAAAATTAAGGATGTTACAGTGGAATCAAGGTACTGGCGAATGGACCCCTTTATTCTCATGGACAGCATGTTTGTGGAGTATTTCTCTAGGGAATTTCGGGCATTCCTAGACATCAACATAGGCTCGGTTGATAGCTCATCTGTTCTCTGGGAAACTGCCAAAGCTTATGCCAGGGGGTTAGTTATTTCACATTCCACAAGTAGGTAGCGGCAGAAGGGTGAGCAGCAACGTCTCCTTGAAGCACGGTTGAAGGAAGCCGAGAAGGCCTATTTTGACAGACCCTCGTTGGTCAAACTACAGAGGATTACGGCACTGCGGTCTGCACTAAATTCCGTGCTCACGCAGACGGCAAGGAAGGAGCTGGCTTTTGCAAAGCAAAGGTTATACGAGCATGGTGACAAGCAAGGCAAATATTTAGCATACCTTGCCAGAAAGAGAAGTGCCCCACAAACCATTACAGCGATTAGGGAAGGGTCTGGGAACCTAACATGTGATTCTAAAAATATTAATGTGGCGTTCCAGAGATTCTAATCTAAGTTATATCAGTCTGAGAATTGTGAGGACGGGCAGGCCAAAATGGAATCCTTTTTCGACTCCCGAACAACAGTCCTTTCTCAATGCCCCATTATCAGAGCAAGAAGTGCAGGAAGTTGTGAGACAGCTTCAGAGTGGAAAGGCGCCCGGTCCTGATGGACTTCCCAGTGAATTCTATAAGGAATTTATAAGTATGCTGTCAGGCCCAATGCTGAATATGTTTAATGATTCATACAGTCATGTTTGTCTCCCACCATCTCAGAGAGGCCAATATTTCACTTATCCTTAAAAAAGGGAAGGATCTGGAAGACTGTGCTTCATACAGGCCCATCTCGCTCTTAAATGTGGACTTTAAGATCCTCTCTAAGGCTCTTGCGTTAAGGCTGGAGACTGTATTACCCTCTATTATTAAAGAGGATCAGATGGGCTTCATAAAGGGTCGCAGATCCTCCAATAACGTTTGGAGGCTGCTTAACGTAATTCAAGCATGCCAACAGCAGTCAATACAGGGATTGGGGATTTCTTTAGATGCAGAGAAGCATTTGACTGAGTTGAGTGGCCGTACCTTTTCTATACTCTAGACTGGTTTGGTCTGGGCGAAGTTTTCATAAGATGGGTAAAGGTCCTCTACAGTGTACCTCTCACTGTGGTCATTACCAACGGGGTACGATCAAGCAATTTTTAATATTTCTAGGGGCAGCCGGCAGGGCTGTCCCCTTTCACCTTTACTTTTTACATTAGTGATTGAACCGTTGGCAGAGGCCATTCATGGGGATCTCAATATATCAGCTCCAGAAGTGGGGTCAAAATTACATAAGATCTCACTGTATGCAGATAATGTTCTAATTTTCTTGACAAATCCAGCAGTCTCAGTGCCTCGCCTGATACAATGCATTCACGAGTTTGCCGCTTTTTCAGGGTATATGATTAATTTTGCTAAATCAGAGGCTATGCCTATGGGTAGTCTTACGAAAGAGTTGGCTCTTGAGAGTGATTATAGATTCCCGTTTAGGTGGTCACAGGGGGGTTTTGTGTATTTGGAAATATTCATTACTCCAGTTCTGGATTGGCTGTTCAAAGCCAATTTTACTCAATTATTTGAAAAAATTAAACAAGATCTCCAAAGATGGGAGCCACTTCCAGTCTCATGGTTGGGTTGGATAGCGCTTATTAAGATAAATATTCTCCCTCGTTTGCTATACCCTATACGGATGCTCCCCTGATTTTCAATAAACAAACACTCAGGAGACTGAACAGTTGGTTCAGCTCCTTTATCTGGCACCGTAAACGGCCCCTCATTAAATTAGCCAAACTGCAGTTGCCTCACAGATTGGGGGGAGTAGACCTTCCAAACATTAAAAATTACCAATTAAGCTTGCTTTTGACCTACGTAAGTGATTAGGTTTGTGGGGACCCTCTTTCAATATGGCTAGATATCGAAGTCTCCCAGGCAAGGTGCCCCCTTACCAGTTTGCTGTTTTTGGACAAAGTGAGGATAGTTAGGGAATACTGCCATAACCCAATAGTCATCAATACTGTTAAAGCATGGAAGGCAATTCAGCAGAGGGAAGGTAATATTGGCAAAACATCTTTGTTTATACCTTTAGTGGGTATGCCGAGTTTTCAACCAGGTATGATAGATTCAGGATTTAAACGTTGGGCAGCTAGGGGTATATCTTGCATGGGTGATCTATTTGAGGGAGATGTAATGATGTCCTTCGATCAGTTAGTACGGAAGTATGAGTTACCTGATAGAGACCTCTTTCGTTTTTTTCAAGTTAGGGATTTTATTCAAAAAAGGACCACACTTTTGACTGATCCCTACAAATCTGACAGAAAAAGAGGGGTACTAAGGGCTAAGAGTACATTCTCTGTCAGTACTCTATATAACCAATTGGCGGGTGCCACCTCAGATGAGTCTGATTGACTCTGCAAGATGTGGGAAAGAGAGCTGGGTGTTGAAGTTTCTTCAGAGGCATGGGAGGATATTTGGGAGAATGCAAGGAAGATATCAATTTGCAATAGGACCCATGCTTTACAGTTGAAGATTCTCCACAGGGTCCACTTAGCCCCAGACCGTTTGTCAAACTTTAAACCAGGGGTATCTTCAGCATGCCCCAAGTCTGTATGGGTACTCTTAGCCATTGTCTTTGGTCTTGTGACAGGCTTCAAACATATTGGAGTGCTGTGGTGGGTGCAATGGAGAGGAGTTTAGGTATAGGGGTGGAGAAGGACCTTATTTTGCTCCTTTTGGGCCTACCCATTTTATTTCCTGAAACTTAGGGCTGGATAGAGGGCTGAGGACTGGATAGAGCCCTATACTGAGGGCTGGATAGAGTGGACGTGGAGAAGATGTTTCCAATAGTAGCAGAGGCTAGAACTGGAGGGCACAGCCTCACTGTGAAGGGATGACCCCTTGGAACAGAGATGAGGAGGATTTTTTTCACCCAGACCATGGTGAATCTGTGGAACTCAGGGCTGAAGAAGACTGTGGAGCCAAGTCATTGAATGTATTTAAGACAGTGATAGATAAGTTCTTGATTCGTAAATGGATCAAGAGTTATTGGGAGAAGGCAACAGAAAGGAGTTTCCATCATGATTGAATGGTGGATCAGACTCAATGAGCCAAATGGCCTAATTCTGCTCTTATGTCTTCTGGTCTTAAAGATGTTGAAAGTGATAGATGGGCTGTCAATCAACAGGCAACTTCATCCTGAATGATGTCAGGCTTTGACAGTGTTGTTGGATCTGCATTCATCCAGGCAAGGGAGGAGTATTCTATCACATTCCAGACTTGTGCCTAGGAGAGGGTAAATAAGTGAGGCCCTGGCAGTGATGTAGTTGCAATGTCATTAGATGTCACCATAAGTGGCAAATTATGTTCATGCCAAACATGTCAAGCAATGACCATTTTCAATAAGACAGAATCAAATCATTGCACCTTGACTTTTAATGGCACCATCATCACTGAATCTTGCACTGTGAACACTCTGAGGTTACCACAAACCAGAAGCAGAACTGGACTAACTATATCAATATAGGGGCTGCAAGAGCAGGTCAGGGTAATCCAGAATCCCAGACTAATATTCTGAGGATATGGGTGAAAAATGTTTAAAATGTAAAAAATCTAGTCTAACAATGACAGTGTCAAAACATTTGGTTCATTAATATCCTTCAGGGAAGCAAATCAGCCATCTTACCAGCTATGGCCTACATGCGAGTCCAGACCGATAACAATATAGTTGATTCTTCTGGGCAATAAACACAGCCTAACCAATGATGCCCACAGCCCATTAGTAAATTAATAAAATAATACACAAAGAGACTCACTTCAGGATTTCAAACCTCTGACTTGTTGTTGCAGCTCCTGTATTAATATGACTAGTCCAGTTCAGCATCTGGTCAATGGTAATCACCAGGATGTTCATAGTACGGGATTCAGTGATGGTAATTGTAGTGATTATAATAAGGTCAGTCAGATGCACCTGAGAATATGAGTTCCCTAAATGGAGCTGTTAATCTGATCCAATAAGGGAGCCAGGGCTGACATATAACAACAAGGGTCTCTGAGGAGAAATAAGCACTACAGTTGTGTACCTGTAATGTGGGGATAACAAAAATATATATATATCAACAGGGGATTTAGAATCTCCTCTGTTCGGGGGGGGTGACACTGAGCTGGCCGATTGTGCTGTGTGCACAAGTGAATAAAGGGTGACTTGGTGACAGGATATAGTCTTCTGTGCAGTTAAAAGAAAAAAAAGTGTTAGATATCCTATTCACACAAAGCTGGCTTGAGGGAGCTGGGTCAATGTCAAGGACTGTCCACAAGTAAAAAACGGGTGACTTGGTGACGTGATACCAACCTCTGAGGAATTATTTCAGTGGCGACGAGAGAAAAACATGCTCCTGAAGAAAGTCACTCGCAAACAGATATCTTTTAATTGGGGTCAACATTTCTGGAATCATGCTGCTATTTGGAAAGCTTGACTCATTCAATCCTACCATCGAAGCCCAGCATGTGGAAATAATGCTTTTTTTTTTCCTGGGTAAATGACATTGGGGTAGATGAAAAGTTTAATTTTCCCTGAGGCATCAGATACTAAAACCTTTCAAGAGTTGATGGATTTAGTTAAGGAATATTACGACCCCAAGTCTTCTCTAAATCTGAGATCCTATTGGTTTTACTTAGGAATTTGAGAACAAGGGAGTCCAATTCAGGATTTTTGACTAGGTTAAGACAACTGGCAGAGGCATGTGACTTTAGTTCAACTCTTAATGAGACGTTGAGACACAGTTTGGTATGTGGGATTAGTGATGTAACCATGCAAAAGTGCCTACCAGTTGAAGCCTAACTGGACTTTAAACATGCACTACAATTGGCTTTATCATGGAAAATGCAGCAAATGGAGCATATGATTTGCAAGGTATTCCAATGGAAGTGGACACCTTTGCCAGTCTGATTAAGGTTGGGGAACACCACTTGAACGAAGGCAATTGCATAGTCTCACTCAGGACATATCCGGAACAGAGGGACTCTTGGTCAGCCCACAGCAAAACACCAAAACAAAGCCAAGTCTCTGCCAAACAGTTAACATTTTCTTCAGGATCCAGGCAGGCAAGCCATTGCAGTTGCTGCCAGTATTTGGACTCAAGACAGTGAAGAGTCCCATGAGACATAAATTAAGCAAGAGAATTCATGGCCAGAATCAAGAGAGTGCACACCCTAGAAAACCTATCTATATCTGGTTTGGAAGTTAAATTGCTTAGCAACATCCAAGTCAGAACCAATCAAAATAAATGTCTAGTTAAATGGTCACCCGGTTATTGAGGTCAATACCGGTATGTCTGATTCAGTGATCTCAGAACCAGAGAAATTTGCTTCAACAAAATTTGCTCTGGACTCCAAGCCTTAAATTTGTGTAAGACCTTGGCTAGACTGAGTACTCATACCAGGGAATCTTTACAGACTAAAGGTACAACTTTGGTTCTGGTCTCTTATGAGACGCAGCTGATTCAGTTACCACCAATCACAGTAAAAGGTTCGGGCCCAAACTTGATGGGGTGAAATTGGTCGAGAAAGATTCACCTAGGTTGGCTTGACATTTATTGATTAGAAAATGCCTGCAT